>NC_048597.1:212544481-212885314 GCF_003668045.3 Cricetulus griseus
GAGCTGGTGGTCAACCTCTCCAAAAGAGCCAAAAATCCAAAAGAGTTAAACATCACACTACAACAGTGCACATCTTTGTTGTTATTGTTGTTTAAGACAGGGTTTCTCTTTGTAGCCCCAGATGTCCTGGAACTTGTTCTGTGGATCAGGCTGTGCTTGAACTCAGAGTTCTGTCTACCTCTCCCTCCGGAGTTCTGAACTAAATGTATTCACCACCACACCCAGCCACACATCTTTTAATTGTACAAACATGGGGTGACTTATTGTCTTTGGCAACAGGAAGCAAACATTTTTGGTCCTGATGTCTCATCTATAGAACAGTAGTACTCCAAGAACACAGATGAAAATCACTGATTTAGCCTAATCTTGTTGCAGAGGGAGGAAAGGAAGAAGTAGATCATTTGGTTAAGGCTCAGCAGATAATTTTATTGTCCTAGAAATATGGGATCTTGTCAGTTGCATGATTTCAAATCCATCTATTCACTAATGACTTCCACCTCCAGCTATAGCTTATTGCTTAAGCTTGACCCATATGCAATATGTACTTGGTATGTACTAGTCTCCTTTATCTATGGATTCACTTTCTGTAATGTTAGTTACCCGTGGTAGTCAATCATTGTGTGAGCATATTAAATGAAAAATTCCAGAAAAAATAACTCCTAAGTTTTAAATGCTGCATCTCTTGGAGAAGCATGATGGTATCTCACACTGTCCCACTCCATACCAACTGGGATATGATGTTAAGTCATCCTTTGCCCATTAAGTCTATGCTGTATGTTCTGCCTACCACGAATCACACCATAGCACCTTGGTTACCAGGCAGTTTTCATGGATTTCAGTGCCTGTGTTCAAGTAACCCTTATTTTACTCAATAATGGTTACAGATACAAGAGTATTAATGATGAAAATTGGATTCATGGGGAGAAGCTATAATGTATTTTCTTTGAGTGAAGGGTGAAAATATACAATGGAAAGAGAGCATATTTATATGCCACCCATCATAGTACATTTAAATAATTGTTCTATTTCTGTTTTGATTTTGAGACCAGATCTCATGTGATCCAGGCAGCTAGAAACTGGCTGTGTAGCCAAGGAACACCTTGAATTTCTCCTGCCTCCACCTTCCAGATACTGAGATTATAGGAGTGCATTATCACACTGGGTTTTACGTGGACCTGGGGACTCAATCTAGGACGTTGGGTGCACTAGGCAGGTAAGTGTTCCACGAGTTGAGCTACATCTTCAACCCCGTTCTGTTTTGTTTTCAGTTGTCCTTGTTCCTCTCTAATGATGCCTAGTTTATACACTAAACGTTAGCATGGGTGTGTATAGGAGAAAGGTTGTATGTTTTCAGCTGTTCAGACATCTGCTGGGATCTCAGCATTTAGGCTCTTGGAGAACAGGGGCTTCAGATCCCATAAGTTCAAAAGTGAAACCAAGCTTTCTCCCTACAGATCCATTTTTCTCAAAGCTACCCTTTCCTTAGATGATGAAAACTTCTTTGGCTTAGGCGGAAAATGAGTCTTCTGTGATTCCTTCATTTCCCAAATATCCTACACCTGATCTATCAGAAAAGCCTGTGGGTTCTACTGTGAAAAAAAAATCTAGAAACCAATGGCTATGCCCATCTCTGCCCCCACCTTGCTTTGAGCTAGCCCAATTTACCAGAACCTCTGTAATGGCCTCTTGGCTCATCTCCAGCTTCTGCTCTTGCTTCACAATCTCTTTTAAACACAGCGGCCAAATGCTTACAAGTCAAATCTTGTCATTCTGCTCCTACAGGCCAAGTCTGCTGTGGATGCTCAGGTCCATCAGAGTGGAAGCCGAGGTCCCAATGATGACTCTCTTCCTACCACACTGTCCATCCTGCTTTTCTTCAACACCCCGCCCCTCAGCATCCCTGCTTGGTGCTATTGCTTCAGCTTTTAGCATTACAGGAATACTCTTCCTATAGACCCTAGATGGGTCACTTCTTTACTGTCTTTGCTTAAGTCTCATCTTTTCAATGAAGTCTTCCCATTTCAAAGTTCCATTCATAAACTGTCCTCTACTCCCTTTGGCCAACAGGCACTTGTGATCTGAATCTTTCAAAATATTTATTACATTTATCATTTGTCTCTTGTTTCTTCTAATTGACTCTCCATTTCAGGACACAAGAAGTTTGTATTTATGGAGCATAGATCAGTAAGTATCTGGGCCATAGGTGTTAATAAATATTAATACTAAAATCAGCTACCTAAGGATTGAGTGTGTGGCTCAGTCGGTAGAGTGCTTGCCTAGGTTTGAGTCCCAGTACTACATAAATTGGGTGGGAGTATAGATGCACCCACAATCTCATGCCCCAAGAGGGTCAGAAGCCTCAAGGACATCCTTCCATCCCAGCCTGAGATAACATGAAACCATGTCTCAAACACAAAACAACCCCCCCCAATCTACCAAAAATGATGACTCATATACTGTCAATGATCAGGATGCTGCTTAGTGTGATGAAAAATCTAATTTTAGGAAAGTTAGAGCCTAACAGTTTATTAGAACTGTAGATGGAGCTAAAACAAAGTTGGAGAGAACCAAATGGAATTGAAGGAAAGAAGAGACTGAATGGGAATAAGGAAGAGAGACAGATACTAGTGATTTGCATATCTATATTTATATCTATCTTGTCTCAGAAAAGTACCTATTTTTTGTGGAGCTGGAAATGCTGACACATGTCTAAAATCCTATTATTTGAGATGCTGAAATAGAAGGATTTTAAGCTCCTGATCAGCCTGGGCTATAATAGTGAGTTCCTGAAAAGGTAAATCAATTTTCATGGTTAGTGTTCTGAATTTAGAAATTTATTTTTTAATTAACCCATTAACTTTGGCTATGTTATCATAGCAGTTCCATGGAATATGCGTCCCTACACTTTCCTTCAGTGGGCACATATCCTGTACCATATAGACTATGGGAGGTGCTGAGACCCCATAAGCTCTGCTCCTGAGAAACCCCACATGTGGTGGGAGAACCAGATAGACAGCTATATGAGAGTGTGGCACACACTAAAATGGAGGAGTCACTGATCCCATTCAAACAGAGAAAATTGCAGCCGGCAGAGTATATTGGATTTGCAGGAAAGGAGAAATTGGAAAGCTTATGAGATTTGAGATGCCCTGTAAGTGCAATAGGATTTCACAGGAGACAGAAACTGGTGCACAGGGTATGTTTGGGACAAGCTGAGTAGGGAGAGCATGGGAGCTGGGGTGGGGTAAGACTTGGTGTGTGCTTGGGGCTCAGTTTTTAGGTTTCTGGTTTAGGCTTGTTTCTGAAACACCTGGAAATGGCCAGCAACTGTAATGCTCTGGAGGGATGAGCTCTAGTCTGTGTTTAGGTGATGTCATGATGGTGGAGACATGGGAGCCACTGGAATGTCTCAGGCCAGGTACCCAAGGCCCAGAACCAGAGTTGTGGATGTGGGGACACAGATGAGGGAACTAGAATACTGGTCAGTCCTGTGGTTGAGTTGAAAAGTTTTGGTGACAGAGTAATCACACTGGTCAGGGGGAATATGTGGCTGAGATGGTCTCATGGCTCTGTGCAGTGACTGGGGATAAACACCCCAGAAAAGGGCTGGTACAGACTAGAGGAAGAAATGGCCTTTATTTTCAAGTGGGATTGACGTGAGCTCTTCTGTGGATAGACATGGCCAAGGGGTAGCTGGAAAAAAACAGGTTATAATTCTTCACTTAGATGTGGCAGTAGGGGTTTGAAATGTAGGAGACAGCTCATGGTGAGCACGAGATGGGGAGAGCAGCTACAGGATTTTGAGATGTGATTATTTAAGGGGTTGGTGGATGGAATCTACCCAAAAGAAGCTGGATAAGGGGCTTGAGAGAACAACAACAACAACAACAAAAAGAGCAAACAAAACCACCCAGAAAAGACACCCCCTTCCCTCTTTACTCTTCCATCTTTCAGTACTGAGGGTTGAATCCAAGGTCTTACACATATTAGCCAAGCACTCTTCTTGTAGTTGTGTTTTTGTTTGTTTGTTTGTTTGTTTTGCTTTGTTTTGTTTTTGTTTTCCAAGACAGGGTTTTTCTGTGTAACTGCTCTGGCTGTCCTGGAACTCATTCTGCAGACCAGTCTGTCCTTGAACTCACGGAGATCTCCCTGCCACTGTCTCCTGAGTGCTGAGATTAAAGATGTGTGCCACCACTGCCCCGCAGGGCTCTTATCTATGACTATGCTAAAAACAAACGCTAAAGTGACACAGATCAGTTGGCATGTGGGTTTACAAATATAGTCGGTGATTGGCTCTTTATAAAGCAGTTCCATTTGAGACTCATTCGTAGCTTCTCTCCCCTAATCCTGATCAACTAACTGGAAGTCAGGTTGAATCTGGAGAGCCAAACAATTATTCAGTCTACAAACAATAATTGCAGGGTTGCCAGCACCTCATACATATGGGATACTTACATATACTTTTTGTCATGGTTTAGGTATTGGTTTTCTCAGAATGTATGTTCTGTATTCTACCCCAGACCCATGACTCCCTAACCCCAAGATGGTAATTCAACTGTTAGAGCTGTTTGTCACATTGATCTTAGATTCCTATACTTTTTGTTTGTTAAATTATGTACTAAATTTGGTGGTACCATTAAAACATTATTCAACCCTTACCCCCTTCCTTGCTTAGCTTGTGCTATATAGTATCTATGCTAAGGCAAGTAGTCACCCAACCCTGTCATCATTTCCTGTATCAGGAACGTCTCAACTTTTGCCTGCATTACTCATTGAGAACAGAGTAGTCTAGTTCTTTTTCCTTAGAGAGTTCAAATATAAAGTTTATTTTACCCGAGGCTGTCTTGTAACACAGACTCCTAACAAGCTTTCTGCTAAATAAGATCAACAGGGTGTTGGCAACTTGGATCTGAAACAACCCTTTGGTTTCTGTCACTTGCTGACTTCTGTGATGGGCAGCTGTGACTAACTTCCAAGAGAAGTTGTAGACGTCAGCGCCAGGAAGAGGAGACACACATTTCCCCCTTGACTCTGCATGGGATGCTGCAGCTGGGAGCCACTGCATTTTCTTCTGGTTGAGAAACTCTGCTGCTTAATCATATTGCTCTTCCCTGGGGTATGGAATTGCCAAGGGAGCTGTTTTGAGAGGGAAATTCCGCAAACACACAGCCGATATGTTTAAGAAGAGGAGACAAACTGGCTGGGGAATGAAGCCCAGAGTGAGCTAAACATGACTGTCTGGCTGCCGGGTACTGTGTCTAATCAAGACAAGAAGGGGCTCAGGAGGAGAGATAACTAATTGTACACCAGTGAGAAAATATTTATTGAGCACCAAACAATGGCCCCTACCAGCTCCCTGAGGTACTGAGGACATAACAGATAAAATTCTTGCTTTATGGAACTGATATGTTGTATTTCTTATAGCTTATAATTCTTGTTCCCACCATAACCCATATAGTTGCAAAACATGCCTTGTTCTGAGTAGGACACATCATTTCTGTAACACATTGTAAACTTCCCAAGGATGTTTCCTTGTCAAGTTCTATCGTGAGTAGATGAGGTAGAGCTAGCTATCCACTGCTTACCCTTTATCTAAACTAGTTGAAACTGAGTTTTAAATGTAAAAGTTAATTTAAGTCAGTTGAATAATTTAATACTAATACAGTCACTCCTGTTATATTAGAACACTTCATCACAGATAAAAAGAGAGCCCTGGAGTCTGTCTGCAGGAATTGTATTCTAATGAAATATATACACACACAAGCTTTTCAAAGTTCATTATACAAGTATTTCCTTTGGACTTCCTAATGATAATGACCTCATTAGCCACTTTCCATCTTCCTCTCTGCTAGAAGACGTTCACAAGTATAGATGCTGCAGAGCCCCAACAGCACATATTAACGTGGGGGAAAGTAATACAAAGAAGCGTCTCAACCCATGTCTTGGGTTACTCATTCCATCACCAACAAGGGAGAGGGTGGCCATGATGTAGGTCCTGGCTTCCAGTGGAGGCTGCCTCCAGCAGCTGCTTCATCTTTAGCCATCTTAGAAATGAAACTCTCTTCTGCTGCATGGCCAACCAAGGCTCTAAAGGGCGTCATCCAGGCACAGCTTCTTCTTGCATAGGGAGCCGTGGCAGTGGACCAGGAACATCACTTAGGGCTTCTGAAGGTACCAGAATCAAAGCCTAGAACATTCTTTTTGTCCTCTGGAGCAGATTTGGCAGCCATGCTCAATGTTCCAATAAGTTTTGGACTTGGAGGCATCTAGAAAATTTTTGTTTTGTTTCAGTGGTGTGGGCATTTATGCGTGAGTGCGTGTTGTGTGTGTGTGTGTGTGTGTGTGTGTGTGTGTGTGTGTGTGTGTGTGTTCATATCTCCTCTTATAAATCAGCTTTAGATTCTGCATCTCTTAACACAGGAGTTTCGGAGGGTGCTTGGTGGAGCGCTCTCACCTCCAAGGTGCTGTTTCTAAATTTCTTCTCTCGTCAGGTTATTTATTGGCTACAAAGTGCCTTCCAGGAGCTGCTGAATGGACACCATATATGAGGCTTTCTGCAGAGCTTGGCTTTTTAGTTTCTTCGAAAGGAGCATGAATGGACATAAAGAGGTTTTTATTTTTCAGTTCTGCTGCTCAGTGTGTTTTTACCATACATGTAAAATCCGATCATGCTAGGCCGGGTGTGGAAAACCCCTCCAGGTGTCTCTCCGGTCTCATCACTTTGCTTTTCTTTGAGAGAAGGTGGAACCAATGAGCTCTGTTGTGGGGTACATTAGTCCGTTGTCCATTAGCTAGGGTTAGCGGCTTCTTTTTCTTTGTTGTACACTAATTCCTGGGCTTTCTTTGAAACCTGTTTTACTTCAGACATTTTCAATGCAGCCTTATTCCACCCTGCTCAAACAAAACCTGGGAGTCCTTCAACAATAGAGTTCTTTGGGCTAATCTCGGTGCCCATGGCAGCACCACAACTTTGACCTAACTCATTCCTGCTTATACTGGGAACTGGTTTTCTTTTACTGCAACACTGAAAGAAAGACCAACCAAGTTAAGAATTAAGGCTAGATACAGAGGTAGGAATTGCTCGAAGTGAGAGGTTCCTAAAATATACGGTCATCAACCCAAACTCATTTCCTTCCAAGCTGGGGATAATGGCGAAAGAACTTTGTAGAAACCCCAGTTGCTTGAGAAAGTATCCTTCACTTCCTGCTGAGCTCGGTGAGCGCACTAACCCCAAATGGCCTTAGTACCTTGGTGATTGTTTGTGGCCATGCACTCCGTGGACCAGTCCTGGGGGATCACAGGATCCAGGAGCTCTGCAAACTCCTCCAGAGGGCAGCTGTGGGTACAGCCTGGCAGCGTGAGTGGGTAGGCCTCGTGCTGGGTCTCATTCCGATAGTACATCTCCACAAAGTGTCTCCTGGTTCGACAGGCAGAGGACAGAGCTGTTAGTTCTGCAATGCAAAGTTGCCCTGTGAATTTCTTTTCCACCCTTCTGTAACATTTCCATGATTATCAGTGAAATTGGGAAGGCTGCTTTGTTAGATTAAACAGCCATGGAGAGTGAGGACCAGCATCCTTCATCAGAGAAGATGATTAGTGGAGCTGGGTGTGACTTTGAGTACCAATGAGGATGTATTATTTTTTAAGACATTTTATTTTTATATGTGTGAATGCCTGTGAGTGTATGCCATGTGTTTTGTGGATACCCACAGAGGAAAGAGGGCTTGGATCTCCTGGAGCTGGAATTATAGGCAGTTGTGGGCTGCCTGATGTGGATGCTGAGAACCAAATTCTGGTCTTCTGTAAGAGCGGTATGTATTCTCTCTCTCTCTCTCTCTCTCTCTCTCTCTCTCTCTCTCTCTCTCTCTCTCCCTCCCTCCCTCCCTCCCTTCCCTCCCTTCCTTCCTTTCTTTTCTTCTTCTTTTTTTTTTTTTTGAGACAGGTTTTCTCTGTGTAGCCTCAGCTGTCCTAGAACTAGCTCTGTAGACCAGGCTAGTCTCAAACACAGGGAACTCACAGAGATCTGCCTGCCTCTGCCTCTCGAGTAATGGGATTAAAGGCTTGCACCATTGCCACCTGGCCTTGGTTTTGCTTTTTTTTTTTTTTTCCTGTATGTGCTCTTAACTATAGAGACCTCTCATAAGATTTTTTTGTTATGTTTAAATTTTATTTTTTTTATTAGTACCCACTGGTTCCTGTTAAATACAGGCACCTAATCCTTGTTGTAGCTTTCTTTATGTTTGTATTGGGGGAATGGACTGCCCTAATTTCTTAGCTCTCATATTAAACTGGCCACATATAGAGTCCTAAGCAAGAAGGCCTCATCCTAAGGGCAGTGGGTCTCAACCCCTTTGGGGGTCAAATGGCCTTTTCACAGGGGTCCCCTAAGACCATCAGAAAACAGATATTTACATCATGATTCATAACCGTAGCAAAATTACAGTTATGAAGTAGCAATGAAAATAATTTTATGGTTGGGGGTCAGCACAACATGGGTGGCAGTATAAGGAAGGTTGAGAACCCCTGCTCTAGGAGGACAAAGGTCAGCTCAGGGGGTAAGGGAAGGGGCTTTTTTGTTCCTTGCTGCCATCTGATCTCAGGTGAGGAGACTGTTGTTTATCTTTGTAAACAAGAGAAATTTTTGCTTTCCAGTTTCCTGTTAGTGACAAAATATACAAATGGATAAAGTATTGCTGATTTCTAGAGGCGGGGCATGAGGATCTACTGAGATGCTGGGTCCCTTCTCATTCGCTCCTTTCTCTTCTCATTTCTCTTCTCTCAGGGATTCTTTCAAACTTTGTCTTATGTGTGTCTTTCTTCTCCTTCAGCAGTAAACACAAAAGTGAATAATATAAGACAACTGGGGATATGCCAACACTTCAGAGAAAGTTCTCTCGGAAGAGAACAATATGTATTCAATTCCGGAGTCATTCTAGGTAGGACTATCCCTGAAACTAACTTCTAAAAAGAAACTCCTGGGAGCTTGCATGATCCACACTGACCTGTTTGTGGGAGGAACTCACCAATGAGAGAGTCAGGAGAGAAATCCAAGTAGGACTTAATGATCTGTCTCATTATAATGACCTCAAATTTCAACTTAGAGATGTTGTTATAAGCAAGCCTTTAAAAATATCACTTCAAAGAAGGAACATGGTGACTGCAAATATTCATTTATGAGATGTGTTTTTGTTTGTATATGTGTGTGGTATGGTGTGTATATATATATGCATATATGTGTTTAAGCATTCCTATGTGTTCATGGGTGGAGATCAGAGGTTGATGTCAGATATCTTCCTCCATTGCTTTCCCTTTTAATATGGAGACAGGCTCTCCACTGGTGGATGCAAAGCTTGCTGTTTGGACTGCACTGGCTGGCTGTTTTGCCAGGATCTGCTGTCTTTGACTCCCAACACTGGGTTGTAAATACACACACACACACACACACACACACACACACACACACACACACCACACACACATTTTTATATGCGTGCTGGGGATCTGAATTCATGTCCTCAACTGCATGGCAAGCACTGTGTCCATTAAGACATCTCCCCATCCCTAAAATATGTTTTTTAAAAAACTCTCTAATATAAATGAATTGGTAATTATATCTCGGAGTGACTTTTTCAGTAATAGCGGCTCTTTTCTTTTTCTCAAATGGACTTGGCGACCAATAGTCTATCAAAAACATGATTATATCCAAAGACTAGACTTACGGCTCAGAAGTGACTGCATTTCTCAGACTCTGTTGCACCTCGGTGAGATCAAGTGTGTCATTTTAACCAATAGAGTATGATCAAAAAGGCCACGTGTCTTTGGAGCTGAGGTACTTGATAAACCCTTTCTTTCCACTTACTAATTCCCTTGCACAAGCTGCCTTCAGCTCTTGAAGCTGTTGGTCAAAATCCCAGTGTCTGGTCATCATCATATGACATCACATCAAAACCACCTGTCTTGACCTTGTGACCTTCTATCCCCTGTACTGGAGGCTTAGACACACAAGAGATTAGTTTCCACTGTGGGACACCTCTGAGGATTCAAGGATCATTGATGCAGAAGGAAAAGTTAATTTTATGAATTAACATATCTGCAGAATAGTTTCTAAAGTGGATCTGGTAGGGAAGATACAAACTAAAGGCATACAAAAAATGGGTAAAGTTGTGGCATAAAATGTGAAAATGGAAAAATACAAAAAATATAGTAATTTAATAGTAGTAAATTACTTTACATAACCTATGGTTTTAAACTTATATGGTCAATTAGAGAGAAAAAATCCTTGAAGAGTAGCAGGCCTGGAGAGGGAGAAGAATAACTAATACTTGTCTATGGTAACCAACTTTTTCTGATTTCCCCCATTTGAAAAGTAAGATTCTTTGTTCCTGAAGTCCCTCAGTTCCAGGTAAACTAGGACATTTGAAATCTCTAGCCTGACTTTTCTTTGTGCTTTTTTTCTTTCAGGGGTCAGGCTAGTCATCAGTGGTGGGGAGTCACAGCAGGCCATAAGGGGGTAAATCCTGCTCAGCAGCTATACTTCAAGGCTATTGGATGGTGGGTATGAGTCACCAGGAGCTGCGTGACAGGTTGGATTGTTTACTTGAAACATACTTTACATACACATCAAGCGTCTTTATTTCCTTCTTGGCATCTTGTACCAGACAGTTTTTTCCCCCAACGGGGAAAAATGTAATGTCTGCCTTCTCTTTATATTGCCTACATTTAAAAAAAGTCACTTTCTTTACTTTGGGTGGTTCTCTCAATCTATCTACTGTGTGTACATTATTTTCCAGTAAAAGGCTCATGGAATCAAAAGAGCCCAAAGTCCTGTTATCTCTATTCCTTCCCTCTAAGTATAAAACCAAGGAGTATAGACTGATGCAATGGGCCTTAATCCAACAACAACAAAATAACAGCAGGCTGGCATAGTCACACATTCCTGTAACTCTAGCACCTTGAAGGCAGAGGATCAAGACCAGCTTGTGCTACAAATTGAGTTTAGGGCTGACCCCAGCAATATAATGAAACTGTTTAAACAAATAAGCCAAGAAAGAATCTCCCAGCTGAGGAGCTGTAGAGGGCTTATGGGCAGTAGAATAGTTAGTCTACTTTAGAGGGGCCTGGTGGGCTGAGCATTCTCCAGCGGATAGTCCCACACCCATGGATATATGGGCATCACGGGTTGGACTTAGTAGAGTAACATTTATGGAGGGCATGAAGTTGGCAAAGTGTGTGTGGAGGCAAGGGTGAGTGAGGAGTAGCTCGGGGAGGATGGAGGTGGATATGTTCAAAATACATTGAATTCATGTATGAAATTCTCAAAGGATTAATAAAATTAAAAAAAAATATCTATGAGTTTTAGACAGTCTGGTCTGTATAATGAGTTCCAGGGCATCGAAGGCTACTTAGTAGGACCCTGTCTTAAAAACAAACAAACAAACAAACAAACAAACAAACAAGCAAACCCAAACTAATAATATCAAAGCAGACACTCACCCCTCTTCATGGTACAATTCCATTATGTGGCAAGCCGCATAGGGAGGGAGAATTCCATTATAAACATCTAGCGCCATCTGCAGGCCACTCACAGTAGTGTCGTGCTACAGAGATTAGAAACAAATCATTTTGCTGCTGGCTTCCTGACTCAGAGTCACACATACCAAACTTCAGTATGTGGTGGGCTACGATGATGGTGCCTCGTTCATCCATGCTCCCAATGACTTAATATGTAAGAAGGGGGAAAGAATGAGTGTCTCTTGTGTGTCTGGGCAGTAAGATTTACTCATATATTGGTTTTATTTAAAAGATAAAGAAATTGATATTCAGAGACGTTAGGCACCTGGCTTAATTTCATATGTCTTAAATAGGATAAATGTGAAGCAAACCTTCTGATTTTAAGTCCCATGCCTGTGGGGCGTCTCTTTCCCTTCTGCATGCTATACTGGCTTTCAATACATCTAGAAAGTCTGGAACACATCAATGCTGTTACATTTTCCACAGATTTGCAACATCTTTGATTTTTATTATCAAAGTTATAGAAAAGTTTCTGATGCCGAGGATGTTTAGGGAGGTTAGAGATGTAAGGAAGTGGAGAGTGAAAGATTAAAATATTAGATGAATGCAGTCCTCACTGTCCTGGAACTCAGTCTGCAGAGCAGGCTGGCCTTGAACTCCCAGAGATCTACCTGCCTCTGCCTCCTGAGTGCTGGGATTAAGGGTGTGCACCACCACTGCCCGAATGCAGTAGTTCTTTACCTTAGAGTGGTTTTTAGTCCCACTCTCGGCATGGATGAGCTGTCTAAGTTTCCATATGTATAAAATGGGAGAGCATTTGACTGCCTGGGGCTAGACCTCAGTTGATAGAGTGCACAAATCTCTGGGTTCAATCAGAAGTGTCAGGGGACTCTCTCTCTCTCTCTCTCTCTCTCTCTCTCTCTCTCTCTCTCTCTCTCTCTCATTTGTTGCATACTTCTGGATGCCTAAGCCGTATGGCCGTGCACACATATTAAAAAGGAGTTAGAAGCAATCTAGTTAAAGCTAAGACTTACCTAGAATTCACACAAGTCACAACTGGAACCTCATTTAGAAACTTTAAGAAACTGACAGTATTGTCTAATCCCAGGCTCTCTTCTCTCTCGTAGAAGCACTTCCCTTATCTTCCTCCATGGACTGTTTCTCTGGTCTTTTCCATTTAGAGTACATGCTGATAATAACCCCCTCCCATGTCTTCAGTCTCATCTTACAACTAAGCTAACCCTTTCCTGTCCTAACCAGTTTTATGCTGTACCCCCATCCCTCCTCAACATACACCAGTCTTCTACACTATATCCTGTTCCCAGCTTCCGGTCATCTACAGGAGGATGATGCCCCTGTTTTGCCTTCCCAGTCTTACTTCCCTGAGTGAACACCTTTGGGGGGCTTTTCACACATTACCACAGCAGGTGTGTAGGACAAGATGGTCTTTCAGGGCCTCTAGCTCGGATAGTCTGCATCGTTTGAAGACTGTCTAACAAAATGTGATGATAAAAAGGCTCTGTGTCTATGGTGTCTAGTCCAGAGATGCTGGCTGTATGGTTGCATGGTTGCATGGCTGCATGAACTGTGTAAATGTGGACAGTGCAATTGAGGCCCTTCAGCTATCTTTCTTTGCTTCTTCCTTTTATTTTTGCTTCTCCTCTTCTCCCCACCACCCCTTTTTGAGTCAAGGTTTCACTATGTAGCCCAGACTAGCTTGGAACTCTCTATGTCAGTGGTTTCTTACTTGCCTAATGCTGTAACCCTTTAATACAGTTCCTCATGTTGTGGTGACCTCCAACCATGAAATTATTTCATTATTACTTCGTAACTGTAATTTTGAATCATAATGTAGATATCTGATATGCAGGATAACTGATAAGTGACCCCTGTGAAAGGGTCATCAGCTGCCAAAGGGGTCACGACCCACAGGTTGAGAAACACTGCTCTATGCAGTCCAGACTTGCTGTGGACTCATAGCAATCTTCTTGTCCCAGCCCTCCAGATAAATGCTGAAATTACATGCATGAACTATCATATCCAGCCTGAGATTTTGTTCTATGTAATTATAACAGATTTAAATGTAAACAGTTGCATGTAGCTACAAGGTTCTATATCAGGTAGACCAGTTATCTGATAATTCAATACCAGAGTCTCCACAAAAATGTTCCTAGCTGTTCACTATTTTAGCAGTTCTTTTCACAAGCCCTACACACCAGTGAGGAACTACTTACTACCCCTTTCTCTTAATGACTCAGTGGGATGCCTGATTCAGGATGCCCAATGCATCTTTTTCCCATGACCCAGCACAGAAGGATGGCTGGTTGCCTTTTTGGAGGCACAAAGGCACTTGTTTCTAGTGGATTTCATGTTGCATTGTCTGGTGTGTATGCCTGTCTTGATGTTAGTATTCATATAACATTGTAAATTCCTCAAGGGTGAAATGATGCATTTAATTCTAGAAGCTTTGTGCAGATTTCTACCATTCTCTGGGTGATTGAGACATGAAGATGATGAGATCATACATTGAACATGTCTATGCCAAATGAACACTGAAGTACTTACCGCAGAATACATGACAAATTTTTTGTACTTCTGCGACTGAGTTGCAGTCTTCATGTTCTTGAGGATTTCATTGATCACAACACCTTAAAGGAGACAAGATCAAGAGCAGAGTTAAAGCACACTAGGCTTATATAATGGTCTGTAGGCATCTCGTCTAATTACAACGGAGAGTTCTAGCTGTTGTGAGTTAACCGACTAGGTAAAAACCTAATTTTGTCTCATAATCTGCCACATGCCAGGCAGTATGATTTCGGTCTTGTGGAAGCAGAAACTCAGAGGCATTCATGACTTACACAGCTTGGAGAGAAGAGTTGAATGGTCCCCTAAGCCCTTTCCCATCCCAGCTTTCATTAAAGCTCTAGTTAGGAGGCTGATAGACTTGGAAGTTCCCATGCTTTTCAGACCATACAGTTCATTGTTAGCCAATGATCTTTTCTAAAGGTGAGCTGAGATGATGGCATAGCAGATACTTAAATCTTCATCTCTGGCTTCTACTCTCTGGTACTCAGACCTGTGGGAGGCCATGGGAGAAAGCAGCTCTCCTTATGTTTACTCAGATCATCGACTGTTTCCTGTGGACATTTCTTTAGCATACCCAAGGGGTGTGTGTGTACATGGGGCCAGCATCATTAGCTTTCACGTGGCATTTCTGTATGCCATTTGCAGAGCTGATCTTCACTTCCTTTATATCAAAAATCTGTACCCTGCCTTCTGAGGTATTGAGAGATGTAGGCAAACAACAATTGCCATCTCCATTCCGTCTGTAGACACTGAAAGCTGGGGGAGTATCTAGCAAGGCTAGAGTCTATTTTGAGGACATACTGCCTCAGAGACATACCAATAACCTTCTGTATTGAAGCATCTCAAGAGAGTTGAGTTCTTGTACCCCTGTTGGTGATCTGGCTCAGGAACGAGTGGTGATGATGTATATTTTTGGCAATGAGAAAAACTGAAGGCAACAGTCTGACTATAATTTCAAATATGTAGTACATTCAGAAATGCACACCAAGCAGTTATGACTAGCCAGGCACAATGCTAAGTGAAGCAGCCATAACCCCTGCCCCCCAAAACTAGTGAAATAGTTACATATAGGATTGTGGGCTGATAAGTTAGTGGAGACAGGTGACCTCTTTTTTATGCGGATGCTAGGATTTCCTGGCGGTGAGTGGAAGAAACTGGATGCTGTGCCTTGAAGAGGTCCATGCCTCTGTTCCAGGGAAGGCTGCCCCATAGGATACTTGGGAGATTTCATCTTGTTCTTCATGCTACATCAGTCCTAAACTCAGTTGCTAAGTTCCTAAGAACTATCTGCAAGGAGCAGCTTGTCCTGAGTCAGCAAGGGTCTTCATTGCAGGTTGCAGTCCTGGCAATGAATATAATACCCCCTTTAGTTCTGGAGACAGTTCTTCTCTTAGTCTTGCTACCATAAGGACCCAGATGATAGGCCCTGGAATTCTAATATACTGT
The DNA here is from genome assembly GCF_003668045.3 of Cricetulus griseus. Taxonomy (NCBI): domain Eukaryota; kingdom Metazoa; phylum Chordata; class Mammalia; order Rodentia; family Cricetidae; genus Cricetulus; species Cricetulus griseus. The sequence continues at coordinate 212,560,025 of NC_048597.1, forward strand.
TGTGTATGTAGGAAAGTGATGATAGGGGAAATGCTTCTGTGTATGTGTTTGTCTTATTGGATGATAAATAAAGTACTGTTTGGCCAATGAGACAGCAAGTTAGGTGGGACTAGGAGTCAAGGAGGATTCTGGGAAATGTAGTAAAGAAGTGGTGATCCAGGCAGGAAGTGACATAGTAGGGAGACTCATATATAAGCAAGGGCAAGAAGGAAGTCGTTCCCTTTTCTCTTGTTCTTCCTCCTGGTCTCTGCTCTGGAGTCATCATGTGATCTGCCAGCAAGAGAGGGCACCAGTGGGAGGCGTCTTCAATAAGATAAGTCTTATAAAATAAATAGATTTATGGTAATTAAGGCTGAGCTAGCAGATGAGAAATCCTAGTCTTTGGCCAAGCAGCATTTGTACCTAATATAAGTCTCTCTGTGTTACTTGGGACCTTAACATGGAGGTGGGCAGAACTCTGGTGGTCTGGTGGAAAGTGCCCACATGGCAGCAGGGCTCAAGTGGCTTCCGCATAAAGACTTTTTGTTACAAAGTGAGGCTAGGCAAGACTCAGCAACACGTTCAATGTTACATGGTTTGTAAGCAGAATGGCTGGGCTTTGAAACTGGTGTAGACCATATTGAAGCATGATGGTCGATTCTAGGATTGTCTTTTTTTTTTTTACTAAATCCATATAAATCAGACAAAGCCTCATTGATTGGTAGACATAAAATCTACTTCTTTGACTCCTGAGCAAAGACTAGCAAACTTATTTTTTCTGTACAAGGCCAGGTAGTAAATATTTTAGATTTTGTGAGGCACAGGTCTGTTGATACTACTCAACTCAATAGTGGTTATCAAGGAAATAACTATAGAAAGACCAGAACACCTGGGTGTGGCTGTTTCAATAAAGCCTTATTAGAACCCCTTTCATAGCCATTGTTGGAACATCAGCTATCAATCTCTTCTGTGACTGCTGACTTCAAAATGTCTCTTCCATTTGGAGGAACATTGACTCCCCTTCTTTCCAGAGGGCTAGGCAGAAGTGCCATGACCTACCTATGTCCATCAGAATGGACAATGATGTTCAACTTGTACAAGGATGCTATAAAGGTCAGGAGGCTGGCCCAGCACAACAGGTTTTCAGGAAGGAATACACTCAGTGCAGTGGGGAAAGGCAAACGGCACAACTGTCCACATGACATTCACCCCAGCATGGTGCTCAGCATGAGGCTACAATCATACAAAGGCCTCAAAATAATCCTGAACAGAAAGCCAGATCTTGCCAAGTAGGGGAAGGAAAGGGCAAATAAAAGGAAGAAACGATGGAGGAAATGTAGGAATAGAGTAGTATTGTATACAAATCTCATTAAAAGCTGGCTAAATTGTACATAATGGGAACTTCATTTATAAAATCAGGCATAGGGCTGAGTTCAGCCTACAGGCAGTTATTTTCCAGTCCCTAGTTTATGGCAAGAATAGACAAATGTTCCTGAACTAGACTTAGGGACTTGGGGGTATGTGTGGGTACATATTGCTTAGCACTGCCAGTCACAAAACCAACTGCAAAACAAAAGTTCTAGCAATGGTTAGGTTCTTGTGTTGCTGTGTCATGGAGACAATGGGTACTTTCTATGTAGGATTGTGTCTAGCTGTTTTATCACTCAGTCTCCACACAGTTGACAAGTCTCTCTCACCTAGCCAGGTTGGAACAACAGGCTGAGAGAGTGTTTTCTCAAAACCATGCAGGAAGCTCGGCATGCACAGTGAGCTCCTATCCTCCAACAACAACAACACTCAAACAACAATTTTGTTGTTTCCAACAATGCAGGACATAGTTTTCTGGCTAGGCAAGGGCAATGGACTTCTCCCAGAAAACAGATCGGGTGGATTCGAAGGAAGCCAGCCTTTATAATCCAAGGCCAGACATCTTAGAGTAGGACTACTCTGTAAGAATCTAGTTTAATCCTCTCTTCAAATCGATTACCCATACCCTCAGAGACAAAGTAGCTTCCCCTTCATGAAATCCTCTGGAGGCCAAATTGGGGGGGGGGATGAAGTAGGAAGAGTAACATGGTAGGATGAACCCCATTTCTATTCATATCAACAAATCCCTACAACGAGCATTAGACTCCTGATATAAAGCACATTGGGATTTCATTAAACTGCAGCTTTTCATTCTGCAGGTACTGGGTGGGATCTGAGAGTCCCCCAGCTGGGGTATGCTGATGCTTCTGGCTGCATTCTGAACAGTGCGTTCCTGGACCCATCATTGATGTGGTTGGGGGAATAAACATTCACTTTCCACCTTCACTTTCCGGTGGGGTTTGGGACTGGACATAGGCCTGCTAGACCACAAATGAGGACTGCTGCCTGAAGTCCTCTGCATCCTTCGCTGTGAAGCAAGCATATAGGATGGAGCTTCTTCCATGCTTCCACTCGCAGTCTGTATCCTACTTGGGAAACGTCCCAGTATGCCAGGTTCCATCTGAGACTTCTTTCTAATGAGATGCACTGCTGTTTCCTAGAAGTCTGGAGCTTGCTGCCTTTGCTATTAGTGTGGAGGGAAGACTTGAGCATTTCTTTAAGTCTGCCTCTGTGCCATATAACCGGAACTTCTGCTGCAGCAGCTCATTAGCACCCTTAGATTCTCAATGACCATTGTCCTAAATTGTCAGCCCCAACCTACTTTATTCATCTCATGCAAGATTGCTCCTGAGCAGCCTATTCCATACCTTGTTCACTGTTTTGGTGACAGCTCCTATACAGCCCTACTTTTCTAGCTACAGTTGCCTCCTCTTCTGGCCAACTGATTTAAGTACTTTATCTAGTTATCCAATTCCTGGGCTGGTCCAGTTCCTCAAGTCTGGTCTGGTTCCCAGAGCTCTTTGCTTCTGTGCATTCTCTAAGTGACTTGTCTTGATCAAGTGTGAATATCTGCTAGTGGCTAAAATCCTGATATAATTAGACTACTTCCTCAAACGTTCAGAGCATTTCAGATGGACAAACTTTCTTCACTGTGTCAACTGTAAGCATAGGGACCTTCTCTCGTTTCCCCTCAACGTTAATGCCTATATTAGCCACGTCTGACCCCGACTCTTCCTTTTTCACATTTTGCCCTGCTCGCATTGATCTCCTTGCAGGCCCCAGTATCTACTCCATCCTGGTTTCTGTCTTCTACTTCCCTATCCTAATTATAAGGACCCAGCACCCTGCTTTCTGACTTTGCCTTCATGATGGGAGGGCGTCAAAGACTACAAAGTGCCAATTCTTACTGTGACGTGGGGTCACTGATAAACATCTTGATATCTTCCAGCACCAGTGGAAGAAGTCATATAAACTTGCCAAGTATTTGTCAAATATTGGCAAAACATATCAAGCTTTTGTCAAACTTTACACTTGTAGTGCATCCCACCAGCTACCAGACACCACCTATTCTCCTGGAACCCAGATATTAATCCTTAATCATTACATCTGGAAGAAATGAAAAGGACCATTTGGCTTTAGTCCCAAAGTCTCATTTCCAGAAGTAAAAATTTATAACCAAAGTGGGCAACATCAATCTCTTATGGCAATGCATTGTTTATGGACAGTGTGTTAGGTACCCGTTCCTGTTTGTTCTAAGCCTCCTAAATGTATGTTCATTTTAGTATTCATTGTCTCTTGCACAGTGTTCTTCTTCTTATATCCACTTTACAGAATAGAAACTGCAAGATGACAAAGTGACCCCTGTAAATCACTCAGTGGGTGAATGACAGGACTGGAACTCAGACCCAGACTGTCCAAGCGCAAAACCAACATTTTTTTTCTCACTATATAAAAAAATACTCACCACCCTGGAGTCTAGATTTCTCTTTTTGCTTGTGAATTCCATAAAGTGATAGTAGAGATAATTCTGATAACTCTTTCAACTTAGTCATGGCATCCTTGGTGGCCCAGGAGGGCAAGGTGAAATTGTGGACACTCTGCAGAAAGGGGGAAGGAGGGAAATGTGTGCACAGTTGTGATTTATGGCTTCCTTTGCTCATTTCCATTTCCTCTTCATTCTGTAAGAACAACTAGGGCCAGGCAGCCTTGATGATCCTTCCTTTCCTCTCCAAGAGTTTATGAGAACTAGCCATGGTTTTCAGATAGAAGATCTAAATAAAATAATTTGTTTTTCCCTACAAGCCTGTACCCTAATGGCTTAAATCTGGGTCAATGTATAATTTAGATTTTACAGAAAATGATGCCACAGGGCAAGGATGTGCCTCCCTCCTTTATGAGAGGTTTAGGGATATTGTTATAAAGGGAGGCTGTGTTAGTTGGTTTTTGTCAGCTAGACACAAACCAGAGTCACCGGGGAAGAGGGACTCTCCACTGAGAAATTGCCCCCCATCAGGTTTGCCTTAGGCAGGTCTGTGGGACATTTTCTTAATCGGTAATTGATACCAAAGGGGTCAGCCCACTGTGTGCAGCACCACACCAGCAGGTGGTCTTGGGTTATATAAGAAAGCTGGCTGAGTGGGAGTCAGAGGGAGCAAGGCAGTAAGTGGCATTCCCCTGCGGTCTGTTTCTAGGACAAAGGCAAAAGGAGTTAGGTGGGGTTAGGTGATGTTTCCGAAAATCAGGACTTTCTTATAAGGCCAGTTATAAAAGTCCATGTGTTTCTGGAGTCTTCACAGGTTTACTGTGAACTTCTAGTTCACTGGCTGGGGGAACATCTGTACCTCATGCGAAGTTAGTGCTGATAAATGTTAGCTAAATGTATGACCAAGCTGCAAGTAGTGCAGATACAGACCTTGTACAGATGTTTATTACCTATTAGGAAGAGTTCATTAGGATTCCCCAGTCTCAAAAGTGGGAGAAGGCAGGGGAGGAAGAGGGAGGAGGATTGAAAGAAGAAGAGAAGAGGTTATCAGAGGAGCACAGTGGAGTAAAGGGATGCAGGAGGAAGACGCAAGGGATGTGACAGTGACACCAGGTGACAGCATTGTTAAAGAATAGCTCAGGTCAAACCATATGAAGATTCTGGGGTATGACTCAGCGATAAAGCCTGGGGGCAGGATGACTGTGTCCTGGCCTTAATCTCCAGAACAAAAAAAATGCAGAGGAGAAAATGAGGAGGAGGAGAAAGAAGGAGGAGGAAGAGAAGGAGGAAGGATGAGGAGTGAAAGGAAGAAGGGGAGGAAGAAGAGGAAGGAAATGGAGGAGGAGAAAGAAGGGAAGGAGAAGAAGAAGAAGAAGAAGAAGAAGAAGAAGAAGAAGAAGAAGAAGAAGAAGAAGAAGAAGAAGAAGAAGAAGCAGCAGCAGCCACCGCCGCCGACAGCAGGACTAGAATGAGGGGCCTTAAGCAAATGCTGAAGATAAAGAGAAAATATAGGCATGGTCAGGTGACCTGACTGACTGTCATGGAGATGGGTAAACTGTGTCATCTGTCTTTGAGACAGAGCTAGGAAGGTAACACTTGCCCTGCACACTCACGACCTCCATGTCAGACATGGAGGCATGCAGAGGTCAGAATCTTGCTCTAAGATACAGGAATAAAAATTTCCCCTTTTGGCCAGAAGATGGAGCCTGGTGAATGAAAAGCATTATCCGGCTACAAAGATGATTTCCATCACACCACACAGGGGAGTACTTCCCTCAGAAGCCATGGCTGACAGCCTGGCTTACAGTTGTCTGACTTATTTTAATATCCAGAAACCTGACAATTTTCTACTCTTTTAATATATAACAACACTGCTTTTTTCCCCCCCATGAAAACCATGACAGGAACCTGGCATTCCAGTGTGACTGCAAAATAAATGAGTGGCAATGTTTTGAAGAAAAGCGATATTGTTTGCAATTTTCTAAAGAGCAGAAACATAAATAATGAGAAGAGAGAAGTACAGATTTTAAGCTTGCATAAGGACATCCTGAGTTGTTTCAGTATCAAAGAGCATATAAGCAGCACATTTTTAAAAAGAGAAAGAAGATGAATGAACGTATTTGATTCAATACATACACAAAATTAGATTGCAAATGAATTTTTGATAAGTTCGTTTACCTCACAATATAAAGGATCGTAAACCTTACTCCAAATTCCAAAAAGATCCTGGCCAGGGAATCCTGACAGTGATGGCAAGGTTTCTATGAAGCTCTGGAACACAAAGAGAAGGCAAATATTTCTCCAAGGGGGCTTTTCATCATCCATAGATATTGATATCTATTGCAGGCAAGATGCAGCCAGTGATATTAGCAATGATAATGGTGACTGAAAGATTTGATGAGAGCTCCTTTCTCATAGCACATTAAAATTGCAGATACATGCTAGCTTATTGCCACATGTTCCTGGTTTGTGCTGGGTGCTGAGGGAAGCACTCTGCCTGGGACACTCTTTAGAAATGGGTGAAGTATAACACACGCAAACAAATGTCCTAAGGCAAGAAGAGAAAGGATGGGCAAAGCACACAGAAGTCTCTGGTTATAAAAATGAGATTTGGGGGATATAGGGGTTAGGGGAGTGAGTGAGTGAGTGTGTGTGTGTTCTTGTATGTGTATTGTACAAATGCAATCAATATCCATTTGTGCAAGCATTTCACTAGAAGGTTCTATGCTGTCATAACAAGGACTGTGAGGTCAGCAGTCATTTCAATTTATTTAACCTCAACAGACTTCTATCAAATAAACAGAAACAAGTATTAAAAAGTATCCCATTCCTGGGGCTGGGAAGATAGCTTGTTTTCTGGTACCCATGTGAAAAGGCACAGTTGGTGACATAAGCTTGTAACCACAGAATTAAGGTGAAGGCTGTGGGACCAGGTGGAACAGAAACTCCATCTTCATTAAGGTGATGTAGACTGAGGGTCATTGGGAACTTCTAGCCAACCAGTCTAAGAAAAGGGCAGGCCCCAGCTCCCAGTGAGAGACCCTGTCTCAAAACAAACAAACAAACAAACAAACCAAAGTGGATGGTCTTGAGGACTGATGCTTGAAGGTGACTCTGGGCTCTACATACAACTGTGTGCACATCGGCAGAAAGGAACACACACACATCCTATATATGAAAGAGGATTCCTGTTTTTCCTGGCTCAAATATAAAAACCCCAGAATGCATGATTTCTCTGAGGAACTCCATGGTGTCCCCCTTTTCTTCCTGGTCAGTTGACCACCAGTCGTTGAGGACAAAGGGATAGAAGCAGTAACTGAAAGCTTTGTATGTGGCTTGTGAATACGGCAGAGATAGCTCTCTGGGAGACAGCTTCAGTGAGTCAGCTCAACTTTATTCCAGAGTGAGGGGATACATAAAGGATGGGGACAGTGGCTGGGTCATCACCTAATTTTCATTAAACAGCAGTTCTTATCAAAAGGCTCCTAGTACAAGTCTTAATTATCATCTGTGGAAGCATGGAACTATCATAAAGCTCCTAGCATAATGTCTAATTACCATATGGGCAACAGGGGGAAAGCTTCTGTAGGGAACTGTGTCAAGGGTCAAAGGAGAAATAGGTCAAGCACCCAGGCCTAGAGACAGTCTGCAAATAAGGTCAGGTAGAGAACAGGGTGCCTTCCACTGGGGGGAGGGAGTCTTCCATGTTGTTGAGCTAGGAGAGAGCTGCCAGTCTATGGTAGACTGCAACCTCTAATCAGCAGGGCCTCCCAGCAGAACTCTATCAAGCTCTTTAAGGGAAATTATCCTAATGCTATTTTAACTGCTCAGGAACATTAAAGAGAGAGAGGAAACTCAAAATGTTCATGCACTAGTTGTAACACCAAGGCTAACAAAGACAGCTTAGAAAATAAAATGGGTTCAATGTCACTTGTAAAATCACTACAAAGCACAAAACACTAGCAAATAATTCAATTTCATGTGAAAGGACAAAGACTTGATTTGAGGAATATAAAGATAGTTCAATTTTAGTAAACCTTTGAATACAGTTAATCATTTATTCAAGGAGGAAGATGATTACATTGAAAAACCTTTCAAAGGATGAAGAAATTAATTGATTTTTTTAAAAAAAACACTCATTAAGTCAGGGAAAATGGATATATTTTGTTTTGTTTAGTTTTGAGACAGGGTTGCTATGTGTAGCCCAGCATTGCCTAGAATTCTCTGTGTATCTCCGGTTGGCCTACAATATATGGTTCTCTTCCTGTCTCTGCCTCCTGAATGCTGGGATTATAAATGTGTTACCACCATGCCTAGGGATTGGACACATCCTCAACTTAATAAAAAAGAAACTACTATATTTTGGCCCAAAAGTTAGCACACTTAACAGAAAATATGTAAATTAAGAATAAGAAAGTGTCTACTATGACACTGTCGGTAAATAAATTAAAATAAATTATGGTAGATCAACTAAAACACTGCACATTTGCAAAAAATTGAGGAGATATTTTACATATAAATATAAGATATTTTCCAGATATTTTATTAAGTGATACATTTTTTCTTTCTTTTTTTCTTTTTTTTTTTGTTTTTGTTTTTTTGAGACAGTTTCTCTGTGTGGCTTTGGAGGCTGTCCTGGAACTCGCTCTTATAGACCAGTCTATCTCAAATTCATAGAGATCAGTCTGCCTCTGCCTCTCAAGTGCTGGGATTAAAGGCATGTACCACCACTGCCCAGCTAGTAATACAAATTTTTAAAAAGTGGTCGGCCTTGTGATTGGTATAATGCTTCTGTGAAACAAAAGGGAAAGCTATCTATTTGACTATGCACAAGAAAACTGGAAGACTACATAGAAAACAAACATCATAGGTCACTTGAGGGGGGCTCATTGAAAGACCATCATATTCTATTGTGTTTACTTTTTATGTTTTCAATCCTTAGACCATATAGATGTGTAACTAACTCAAATGGTTACTTTTTCAACATCCAAATGATCATGTCTTCCTTTTGTGCCATCCTGAAAAGGGAATATTTCATGACAGAGAATGACATACACTATATATAGGAAGATGGGGGTGGGGGGTGGGGGGGTGAGGTTGGGTGGTGGTGGTGGTGGTGGTGGTGGTGGTGGTGGTGGCCTCAGTTCCTCTACCTCCAAGCAGGCCATTTGACACCTGTATTCATCCTCACTAACCTGTCAAGGACAAGGACGAGGGGAAAGCACTGGGAAGGGACTGGCTTCTGTACTGGCTAGTGGCCGCCACACAGGGAAAAAAACTGGGTAGGATGACTTTCCTAGTTAAATACCCTAGCCCATTGCTAAAACGAGCCACTGACAGACACATTCACCCCACACTTCTTTCAAGAAGGCTGAGTTTCATCCTTTGTCTTGACCTTCATACCCCAGTTTTTGGAAGACGACACTACTAACTTTATATGGATGAAGCCTCCTCTGGAATTCCTCAGATTGCAAAGTCTCGCTCTGGAGTTCTTTAAAACGAGGACAGTCCCTGAAAGGCAGATAGAGCAACTGTGGATGAAAAAAAAAAAAACAAAAAAAAAACCTTGATTAGTGAGACCAGCATTGGCCAGTATTTTAAGCCTCATTAGGTCTAAAGCAGCCTTAAAATCCCCCAGAGTCCTTTGAGCTTAATAGAAGTTCTAAAATTAGAGGCAATGAGGCAAATAGTCCTCAGGCCTTAAAACAATAGGGCATGTACCCAGATGCAGGAACTGTGATTTATTTATTCCCCTTTCATGAGCTTGCTACTGGTAAATATCCACAGGGCTCATTTCCATGTGGATGACTGTTCTCTTGCTTTCTTCCTAACACCTTTAATTCTGGCACTAAGTGCACATCTGTGTGCACCCTCTCTCCTCCCAGGAGTTATGTAAGAGAAATTAAGGGTTTGGGATAGAATAGTAAAGGGACCAACTATTCATTGGCTTCATTATAGCAAATCTTCAGACTGTCAAAAGTGAGGATATATATTAAATGTATGGAAAATACAATTAAAAATCTATTAGGAGGACAAAATAATCATTGTAAAATTAGTGTAAGTTTCACAATCACTCTTAGCTTTAACTGTAATGCACAGGCTGCTGACTCACAAGTTTGTTTGGGGACTCTTTTCAACTGGTCTGGGTTTGCAGCTCTTGACAGCACTATTTGAAGGCTGCTCTTTGATCACCGATGTTTTGAAGTTTAGTGTGTGAAACTGAGGCCAACTTCATCTTCCATCATTGCCTTTTACTAATGTCTTTACTTCTGCTCATGATAAAGTTTATAAACCTGCTTTGTAGGCAGTCACTAGAATTGGTCTACTTTCGACCTAGCTCTAATAGAGACCCCTTCCTTCATCTTTGCTGTCCTCTCCCAGTCTGAACGGGCATAGTCTGTGTTTCAGGAACTACCCACGCCTCCTATCTGGTCAGTTGCTGTCCATCCCTCTGACTTCTCAGTCCATTCTCCTCAAAGCAGCTACACCATATCTAATGGCACCCCAAAGATCAAATCATTTTTGTGGGTCTTAACTTCCACAGACTTTTCATTTTACCTGGAACCAAATCCAAACTTGCCACGGCTTGTAAGAGTCTATGTGAGGTGACCAGTAAATAATAGTAAATGCTTTACCCTACCCCCCCCCACTGCTGTTCGTGTTCACATTCTCCTGTCCAGATACACTGGGGACCCTCTTGCGTGAGTGGCCCACCTTGGGGTTTCTAAGCCACTCTGCCCCAGCCACTACAGCAACTTATTTCCTTCTTCTAAGGAACTTATCACAATATGGAAGCATTTTATCGGTGTTCTTTATTGTCTATAAGATAGTAATCTCAAGTGAACTGGCTCTTCTACCGTCATGCTCACTGAAGCATTGTCAATAACTAGAACAAGGGTGGTGTGTTAGTCAGAAAGCTTTCTCAATTGCTTCCCCGTCTGTCCTTCCCGATGCTGTATGCCACCTGGTTTATCTTTGCTTCCCTCCTTTTGCGACCACGTAATCGCAGACCTTCATTTCTGCATCCCTGAATTACATCAACAATTACTCTCTGAGGCGCCAACATCCTTTCCTTCTAAGCACTGTCAGGACAGTGGCTCAATACAACACTTACCATGTGAATGCAATATTGAGGGATGCACGCTTTCATCTCGTCCCTTACCTCAGCAGTCTCGCTCACAGTTTTACTCTCTGTGAGGATCTGGTTCCCTGCCCTGGGTAGCCTCTTCTCTGAACTTCTTCAGTATATGCAACTTGACTTAATAGCTGTATGAATTTTTCATACGTGCTTTGTAGAATTTTTCAACATGCTTTGTAGAAACAGCTCTCCCCTGTCAACCCCACTCAAGGTTAATCTACTGTAACCATTTTTCTGATATTTTCTGAAAAGCTAGACTGATGCATTTATATCCTTACCTTCACAGAGCAGAATGGAAGCATTATATTACCAATGTTCTAAAAAGTCTGTGAACAATACTTTCCAAAAATAAAAGAAAATTATGTTCAGCACACCCTTTTCTGCAGAGATGAAGCCTGAAATGTAATATCAATATCATAGCAAAGGAACTAGTCAACTGTAATCCAGATGATGGTAATCAAATTACACAATGAAGATACTGGTGCTATTGGAAGATGGAAAAGGGAGAAAAGAGGGAGGGAGATGGAGAGAGAAACAGAAAAAATATCTAACTATAGGCTCCAGCTACTTTTTCATTAAGGCTAGCAAAATTCTTATCAGTTAAGAAGTCTAACAAAATTGTTGAAAACACTAGGTTACTCTCAGAGCTGTCCTGAGCCATGAGTATAAGACCAAGCTTCATCCCTAACTTAAGATCTGTTTGATGAAAGAAACTTAGCATGTATTAACCACATGACACAATACAAGATGATAGGGGGTAATTGGGTCACAAACGTTCTGCCTCCAGGAAAGGATGAGTGGTCCCTATGGGTGGGCGGGGATTTGTTATAAAAGCAAACTTTCTTAGATACACTTGCTCTGCATCACCACCTCACATCCTCTGGCAGGTCATGACCCAGCAAGAGGGCCCACTCCAGATTCTGAACAGATGTTGGTGTCATGCTTCAGACCTCAAGTCTTCAAAGTGTGAGCTGAATTAACCTCTGTATTTAAATCAATGACCCAGTCTGCAGCGCTCACTTTATAAAATCACAAATGATCAAGCTTATGATACAGCTCAGAGAAATTGAGGAATAAGTCTCTGTTCCAAACCATTTTCTTCATAGTCCCTTACAGTCTACATTGGTTAGATTTATTTAATTATTCATATTTTTCTAAGTAGCAGTTCCTTTGAAAGGTCTAGATTTCTTGGTCAACCCCACCGTGTATGAGTTAAATTGAATTTCTCTCAAGTAGTTCCATTTAGGCAACTAGGCATATGGCCCTGCACCTCAAACTTGGCTGCCCATAAAATCATTTAGGAAGATTATTATTTTTTAAATACTGATGTTGGGGCTGAAGAGATGCTGTGGTGGTTAAGAGCATTTGTTGCTCTTCTATAGGACCAAGGTTCGATACCCAGCACCCACATAGCAGTTTGTAACCATCTGCAATTCCAGTTCCAGATCCAACTCCCTTTTCTGGCTTCCAAGGGCACCTGGCACACACGTGGCTCACAGACATACATGCAGGCAAAACATTCCTACATGTATAATGAAATAAAAATAAAAAATAAAAATAATCAAAAAGATACTGCTGTACAGGCCTTACCCTCGGAGACTGACTTGAGGAGTGTCCCTAGTCATTGGGCATCCTGAAAACTCTCAAGCTGGTTCTCATGGGCAGCTGAGTCCGAGAACCTCTGTCTCACAGGGAAGAAGATGTTTTGAATGGGGGAGGCTCAGGACTGACCATTGTTTCCTAGCAATGGGCATCGGGTGAAGTTCGTTTATTATTTTACCTCCCTGAGTGCTTTATTTCGTTTGCCTCAGAATGTACATTTTTTAATGAGAGAGGGGTGTTAATGGTGGCAGGGAGATCTTTGGGTATTTAGGGGAGATGAGAAACCTATGGTGGGCACTAAAATCATGGGGATTGAAGACAGTACACGAGGAAGAGAAAGAGACAGAGAAAGAGAGAGGGAGAGAAAGCGAGAGACCGCGTGCGTGCATGCGTGCGTGCGTGCGTGCGTGTAGATGGAGGGAGAGAAATTACCTAAAGTTGAAATGGTAGCAAAGCGAAATGGATCCAAAGAAAACCTCAGCTCCTAGCCTTGGTTATCTGGGCATTTTCATGTCCTGTGTATCCAGCGTACTGAATCTGTAAGTCTCTGGTAGCCTAGCTTCCTCCTCCTGAATTACCCAGGATACTGACCCGATCTTCAGAGAGAGACACTGTGTGCACGGGGATGGGCTGCCAGGGCAGGCTGGGATTCCAGATGCTGATGCCTTCTGGGGGAAACAGGGCTGCAAGGTTTGTCATAGCGCTCATCAAAGTCCGGTCAACATCTGTGCTTCGAATATAAACCTAGAGAAAGATAAATCAAAGCAGATGGAAAATTAGAAGAAAACGTTTTCTTTCTGTGGAGCTGACAGGATGCCAGGGAAAGAGCTGAAGAGAAGCCCAAGATATCATCAGGCACTGTGGGAACGTCATAATCATATCTAAGGGGTGGATGGATAATACCAAAACATGCAATGGGGTAAAGCAAGCAGTAGACCAATAGTTGAATTGATCAGCGACACTAAGCCAAAAATGAACTAAAAATTCATAAATTTTTAGGGGAAAATAATTCCATAAACAACAACACATCTGTAAACAATACATCTGTGTATAACTTCTTCAGAAAATAGGCAAAGGTATAAGTTCCTCATGAGCATGAAGAATTATATTGATTTTTTTTCAAGGGTTAAGGTTCAAAGTTCTGGTTCCCCAACTTGCCTGATCATGTTTATAGGAATCATTCAAGAATCTTCCATATCTTCTCCTTATATAACTTCCAAGTTCATAGTGCTGTTCCATGCCCCGCTATGGGGAAAGAAAATAAAAAGGAAGGTTAGGGAAAGTATACAGGATTATAGAAACGTGTCTCTCTTCATTGTGTGTAACGTGAACAAGATATGCATCACAGCTCCACAATAAACCTCCCTTTTACACTAAGACAAGAGAGAACAGTTGCCTTAGTCAGGAGACCCCGAGAATATGCCTTCATCTTTGTTAGGACACAATGTAGATGCTTATGTATATAATATGTTTAATTGGTAGTTGGTGATTTAACTAGGTAAATGGTTCACCTTAGGTGTGGTAGTGAGATTCCTGTGGGCAGAACACTCGAAGTGATTAGTTGACCACTTCCTAGGGATTTTCTTTTTTTTATGAATAAAATGCAGCCATCTGATGAAGTTGGTCTTGCTGAATCTTTAAGTCTTACAATAAGCTGACTGATTTGTTTTATTCACAGTCTACCTATGGCTGTCTCATGAAAAAAAAAAAAACAGCTTGTTACAGTGTGGTCTGTAGATCAGCAGGGGTGGCATCATTTGGGAGCATGTTAGAAACCAAATTCTTGACGTATTGAGCAAGAAATTGGGAGTGCTGGGTGGTGGTGGTTCATGCCTTTAATCCCAGCACTGGGGACACAGAGGCAGGTGGATTTCTGTGAGTTCAAGGTCAACCTGGTCTACCAAGTGAGTAACTTTGGAAGAAGGGCTCAGAAGTCTTTCTAAAAAAAGATTTACTTATTTTATTAATTTATGTGTATGAGTGTTTTGCCTGTATGTGTGTCTATGCAACAGAAGTCATAAGAGGGCATCAGATCCCCTGGAGTTACAGATGGTTGTTGAGCCACCATGTGGGTACCTGGAATTGAATCTGAATCATCTCCTAGAACAACAAATACTCTTAACCACTGAGCCAACTCTCCCGCCCCAGGAATCTGTTTTAACCATCTCTCTCAGAGAGTCTGGTGGGTCACTGAGATTAGCCTTAGCTTGGTGCTGCTGGAGCACTGGCGTGCATTAAAATAAATGTACCCAGAGGCACCTGTTGAACCTCAGATTCATCAGCATCTCCCCCTCAGATTCTAGCCCTCTGTATGTGGAATGTGGCCCTGGGATCTGTTTTAACAAGGACTCAAAATGATTCAGTCTGAGGGAACAGCGTGCCAGGTTTAGAGAAGCATTGCACTGAGGTTTGTCATTAATTCAGAGCTTCACCAGAGACCCACAAGTCAGAAAGGACGTTGCACTGGGGCCACTGCTTGCACACACTGCCTCATTTGCTTGTCACTTGGAAGTATCTCTAGCATCACCTCTCAACAAATATGAGGATGATTGTTGCAAAGGAACAACATAACACGGCCTGAGTAACTGAACAAGTGGGTACTTTGAGTCCAACTGTCTTCTATAGCTGAGTTTTGGAATCTGATAGTGACTTAAGAGACTTCTAGGTTTGAATCTGGACCTTATAAATCCTCAAAAATTTTTTAGTCTCACTAGAAAATCAGAGCAAGGAAACAGGAGCCCTGTACTAAGAAAACAATATATGAGCTGTTGTGACATTCTCTTGTTAGGTAGAAAGATGGTTAGGCCATGGTGGGAAGGGCTCTGACCTGAAGCAGCAGATACTGGCTTCCCATAGCTTTTCTGAGTTATAATTTCTACAAAAACTAATGGTTGATTAGGGCTGTGATTCTCAGCTTTGGATGAAGACTAAAATGAGGCAATCAGTTGAGGAGCATCCAAACCTCCTAATGCCCAGGCCATGCCCTATGCCAATTAAATAAGACATTGTTGCTATTTTTATCATGTCTCCAGACAATCTCTATGGAAACTTCTCACACTTAAATACAGTCAGCAGGATAAATGTATCAAAGTAGAAAATTCTGTACATATTTCTCCTTTACTAAAAGAAAAATAACCAAAGCTGTGGTCTACAGCTGAAATCCCTGTACTTGGGAGGTGAAGGAAGGACTTCAAGGTCATTCTTGGCTATGTAGGGAGTTCAAGGCCAGCCTGTACTATATAAAACTCTGCCTCAAAAATACAAATAATCCAATCTACACAGAGAAACCCTGTCTCGAAAAACCAAAAAATAAAAACAAATAAAAACAAAATAAAACAAGAAAATAGATCAAACTAACCTGGGTAAGTTGGCCAAATCCTTGTGGCCATGAGGATTCCTTAATGGGGTCGTTAGGAAAGGTATCGATGGGACTTCGGTCCCCATGCCGAAACACCTAAGAAAAGATGTGGGACAACAACATTACAATGCTCACTTGAGTGTTTTGCCTCTACCTGTCATAATAGAGTTTCTTAAACCATGGCAGCCACCTTGTCAGTCCACTGGAATCACCTGGAGAGCGCTAGAAAATTCTAATGACAAAGTGACCCCTCCCCAGTGATCTTGGGTTTGTTAGTTGGGCTTATAACCAAAGATATTATTCTTCTAAAATTCTGTCTGTACAAATAAAACTCAGGTGAAGAACCACCAACATTTTCTTGGTTTAGGGTAATCATAACAATCAAGATGATTGGCCACTGGGGGGAGAGAGAGAGAGAGAGAGAGAGAGAGAGAGAGAGAGAGAGAGAGAGAGAGAGAGGGTATCCAAGATGATAGACAGATGCATATGCATACAAGATCACTTGATGCAGACAGACTGATGAGAAATATTTTTCTCTTAATTACTGTGACAGCAACAATGCTCTTAAAATCTCACATATAATAAAAAGTGGTTTTGAAATGACATGCTCATTTTTGGATACTTTGGTTCTATGATTAGTTAGTTCTAGGAGGTTGGGGTACATGAATTGCAGATCAGGAGATTAGGAAAGCCAGATCTCAGCACTTTAATAACACACTTTTAGATCTGTATACACAACGTGTTATTCTGACCACATTTTGATTATAAAATAGTAGCATGTCAGGCCAAACTCAATGCTATTTTATAATCAAAACATAAGGAAAGAAAAGCAATCAAGGACAAGATGAGGTCTTACAAGGATACAGAAAATATTTAATAACATACAGGATGGTTGCATTACATTTCATTTAATCTGAGATCACCTTCATTTGTCACTTGGATTACCTAATGAGAGACCCCTACTGTAAGTAAGCAAGGATGCTGTGTTTCTGAACACCTACCAAACAGTTCAGTAGACACTGAGGAAGGAATATCCTCAAATTTGAGTTTCTTTAAGGAAGGAATTCAGAGTGGAAAAGAAGGCTTCCAGGACCCATGCTATGACTCTGGTGACTGAACAAAGTGGGTCTTTGCTGCCCTAAACCATCGGGAAATTAAAAGTCCAGCAAGATAGCCTATGGAGCACAGAGGGGAACAGAGCCGAGGGTGGTGAGAGGTCCTTGGGAGCAGGTAAGGAAATCGAGCCCTGAAGTTTCCCTTCCCAGCAGGAGGAACAGCTGCAGGTGCCAGTCTGTAGGAGTGACTTGTTCATAAGTGGGAACCACCAATGTTAGCCATTAGTGACTGTTTCCATAACCAGGCACATTCTTAGACTGCTTGGATCCCCAGTCACCGTGCAGCAAACCTTCCCAGATCTGAGTAATGAGAATTGTGACACGGCTTTCACAGATTACTTGCCTCACATTGATTTTTCAACTTAGCCCTGTACATTCTCACAGGTAGATAACTTTACTATAGGAAGCTGCCTTGTGTACTGTTTAGCAGGCCCTTGGCCTTTTGCTCACTAGCTGCCCATAGTATTTCCTTGTTGTACAATTGCAAAGACCAAATGCCTTACCACTGAGTTAGCCAAAAAGAAATCCCATAATGAGCATTCTACTGAAGCAATGAACAGCCAGCCCTTCCTACCAGAGCACAATGCCTCCTCCCAGCATCCAACTACAACAATACTTCCTTCATGCTTTTTCCATACTTGCTCTGCCTTGAGAAGTTGCTAAGTACTTCTCGTGTTTAATCCTCTCAACCAGTTCTGCAACTTAGCCACTGTCGTTATTATATACATTTCACAGCTCATCTTAGTTAAGTGATGAGTCCAAGTCCTCAAGCAGGTAGGAGGTAGAACTAAGCAGGTGTTGGGTGTGTATCTTTCACTACAGTCTTCTTTGTGTGTGTGTGTGTGTGTGTGTGTGTGTGTGTAGATTGAATCCGGGCTTTGAGCATGTTGCCTCACACTGAGCAGCCTTCAACTGCTAGCCTCCAGTCAGCCTTCATGCCTCACACTGAGCAGCCTTCAACTGCTAGCCTCCAGTCAGCCTTCATGCCTCACACTGAGCAGCCTTCAACTGCTAGCCTCCAGTCAGCCTTCAACACTAGCATTCTTAACCACTTACTAGTGACAGCTTCGTTTCCCCAAGTCCACTCCTCATCCCTCCTCTCCCAGCTAAGTCAGCATGATCTAAAACGTGGAGATTTTCAAAAATAAACTCTTCTCAATATACTCCTTTCCTATAAGACCAAAATGTTTATGTGTGCGTGGTGTGTGTGTGTGTGTGTGTGTGTGTGTGTGTGTGTGTGTGTGTGTATGTGTTGCACAAGAAGAACCCAAAACCCTGTTATAAAAAAGTTTCTAAGGCACCTTAATCTATGTGTAGTATTTAAATAGTAAAACTGAGATACAACAAACAAACAAACAAAAAGTGTGACTTCCTTAGCAGAGCACTGCCCTGCGGTTGGCAATCACCTGTAATCCCAGCACCCAGGAACTGAGATAAGATGCTAGCCTTGGTTACATACAAGACCCTGTCTCAATACACACACACACACACACACACACACACACACACACACACACACACACAGAGAGAGAGAGAGAGAGAGAGAGAGAGAGAGAGCTGGGTATGGTGGTATACATCTTTAATCCTAGTACTCTGGAGGCAGAGGCAGGTGGATTTCTGTGAGTTCAAGGGCAGTGTGGTCTACAAAGTGAGTTCCAGGACAACTAGGGCAATGTACAGAGACCTTGTCTCAAACAAACAAATTAACAAACCCAAAACAAACCAACAATTTCACCCAAAGACCCAAAGCAACATCAAAACAGCCAAATGTAGTGTTGTATACTATATAGTGAGTTGGAGGCCAGCCTAAGATATAATATGAGACCTTGTTCAAATAAACAAAACAACACACACACACACACACACACACACACACACACACACACACACACACACAAATAAATGAAACAAAGTAAATTTAATAAAGAGCAGAGCACTGAAGTTAATCCCAACTATACCTAGGAATAATTGCATTCTCACATGTTACAGTAGATTTTAAATGTTGCTAAATTAGTGGCTGAAGTATACCATGAACTTTTTGTGAGAAGTGTTCCATAAAAACATAAATATCCCTGTTCCAGCGAGGAACTGCAGGTTAAGTGTGTGAGTGTGTGTGTGTGTGTGTGTGTGTGTGTGTGTGTGTGTCCATGTCTACATGAATGTATGGGAATGTCCTGTCCCCATGTGTGTTTGGACCCATGTGGCCATGCCTGTGTGTGCAGGTGACATTTGTTGAGCTCAGAGTTTCTCAACTCAGCAAGGACTATGTCTAGGCAGTCTTAAGTCTACAGTGGGACAGCCTCCTAACTCTACTATGTTATTGCTTCCGGCCTCAGTCAATTAATTCTACTCTATCAAAACCTTTAGAAAACTAAAAAATGCAGTATTGAAGGTGATGAGTTTCCACAGAACTAGTGATGGTTGCAGTGGGAAGAGATCTGAGACCTTGAGAACTCTCAATCACATACTCTATGCTTAAAAGAACCCTCTCCCCTGCTATCTTTTGTGGTCGCTTGTTTTAGAAAGGGTCTCCCTCAGCATACCCTGATCTAATGAAGGCTGGTTTGAATTTGCAGTGATCCTCCTGTTTCAGTCTCCCAAACATTGGGATGGCAGGCATGAACCACCATACCTGAATTCCTGGCCACTTTTACTATGTTAATCCTACCCATCCATGAGCACGGGAGCTCTTTCTATCTTCTGATACCCTCTCCAATTTCTTCAAGGACTTGAAGTTTTCATCATACAAATCTTTTACTTGTTTGGTTAGAGTTACCCCCAATATATTTTATATTATCTATGGATATTGTGGAGGGAGTCATTTCCCTGATTTCTTTCTCAGCCCGTATGCCATTTGTATATTAGAGGGATACTGATTGTTTTGAGTTAATCTTGTATGCAACCCCTTCAATGAAAGTGTTTATTAACTGTAGGAATTCCCTGGTTGAATTTTTCATTGATTATGTATGCTATCATATCATCTACAAATAATATACTTTTTTTTATAAGGAATACCTATGAACCCACTGCCAGCTCCTAAGGATAGTCATGTTTTACTGCTCTTTGCAAAGATTCAAAGTCTTTATAAGAGCTCTTCCCCGCAAGCCCTACCTGATCAGGTCCCTCCTTCACCTCAATGTCCTCAGCTTACATTCTTGCTAAATGTGCTTAGGCACAGGGGCCCTCATTCTGGCCCAGCCCCAGTGCCTTTGCCCTGGACTTTCTATCTTCTTTGAATGCCTAGTGTCTGCTGCTTCTCCTGAGACACTCTCTCTTTCTTCTCTCTCTCTCTCTCTCTCTCTCTCTGTCTCTCTCTCTCTCTCTCTGTCTCTCTCTCTCTGTCTCTGTCTCTCTATCTCTCTGTCTCTGTCTCTCTGTCTCTCTGTCTCTCTCTCTCTCTCTCTCTCTCTCTCTCTCTCTCTCTCTCTCGATATTTTGGTTGCTGGAGGAAAACAGGAGGAACCTTTCTCATTAAGTAACCCTTGCACAATCTCAGCCTTTTCTTACTGTTTTGTTACCAACTCTAATATTTTCTGGTTGTGTCCATTAGAGACTTAAAAAAAATATTAGCTGGTTCCTTCTCTTCCATACTAGTTAGTTTTCTCATCACTGTGACAAAATACCCGACTGTAACACTTAAGGGAAAGAAGGAAGGTTTGACTTTGGCTCCTGGTTTGAATATGATCTGTCATGGCAAGGAAGACATGGTATTGGGAGTGTGAAGCAGGTGGTTGAATTACATATGTGGTTGAGAGCACAGAGAGTGAGGGGAATGCTGGTGGTCAGGCAGATTTCCCTGTTTTGAAAGCCGCCATTTTATCCACTCTAGGACCCTGGGCCCTAGGATTGACCTGCTGGAATTCAGAGTTGTGTCTTCCCTCCTCAGTTAAACCTCTCTGGATATACTCTCAGACACACCCAAGGAGTGTCCCTAGGTGATGTTGGAGTTAGACGAGCTGATAATGGAGATCAGTATTGCAACTTCCTAGGAAGTCCATGGAAGTAGAATCCCTGTGGAAATGGCCACTGTCTGGAATACAGTAACACACAAAGGCCTGTATAGATGAGCTAATGGACCCTGGGTTGGGTCTCCTTCCTCCAGGCTGGTGAGAACATCTTTCCAGCCCTCTGATTTCACAAGAGCTTTTGACTTTCATTGTCATGTAGCAACCAGCTATGCTGTGCAATCCTGTTCCTTTCTTCCTCCCCGGCCCTCAACTTCCCCTTCTATCATGCCAATTTCTGTCTTTGATTTGGAATAGTGAGTCCCCCCTTGGACTATGCTGGAGTTTAACAAAACGCCATGTTATCCTTTCTGGTTTGGAATTCAAGATAGCATAAAAACTTTGGGATGTCTTTGGATCCAAAGTCCTGGGCTCACACTCACAGACAAGTGTTTTAACCACTGAGCCATTTCCCCAGTCCTACTTTCTCCATTTAAGGAACTAAGAAATAAATCCATTGGCAGGTATTTAGAACAGAAGACAGTTTGGGCAGAAATGATTGCAGTAGATGGATGCCATAAAAGGTAAGAGGGAGCGCCAGCTCTGAAAAGAATCGGTATGCAGCTACATCCTGCACTGGACATGGGGAAGACGTGAGAGGCCTGAGCAAGATCTTTCTTCAGGGCCCAGGAAGAGCAAGAAGCCAGCAGGAAAGGGAAGTGGTACAAACTGTGTGTTGCATATCATGCAATCTGTAAACAGAAAGCTCTGATATTCTGATTACCTAGGGCCTGTTTCAGAGCCCAGCTTTCTCAACCACTGCCCCCCTTACCCTGAGAAAATGACTGAACTCAAAAGTTTTGCATGTTTCAATTTCTCTTTCCAGGTAGCAACAAAATAATTTTCAATCAGTCAAG
The DNA here is from genome assembly GCF_003668045.3 of Cricetulus griseus. Classification (NCBI taxonomy): domain Eukaryota; kingdom Metazoa; phylum Chordata; class Mammalia; order Rodentia; family Cricetidae; genus Cricetulus; species Cricetulus griseus. The sequence continues at coordinate 212,581,928 of NC_048597.1, forward strand.
AGCAACACAAGAATTGCAGGTGTAATAGTTTGTGTGAGCACAGAGCACACAGGGTGCATCCAGTCTATGTTATCTCTTGTTATATTTGTTACTAGTGTTATTCACACCCAAAACTGTCCCGTATGCTTCCTTTCCTTCTGAAAATAGTTTGTAGCATCCAGGGCATTACCCATTGAGCAAAGGAAAAATACCCATCTCTTTCAAAAAAAACACCTCTATTAATATCTAATCTTCCCCCAGTGTGCATTTATCCAAGAGCCATTTTTGCTTTTGCTTTTGGGTTTGAGCCACTGTGCAATTTTGACATGTTTAGATTGGCAATCTAAAATGTGTTGAGCCAAATACTGTCTCTCTAATGAGTTTGCTACTCTGAAAAATTTCAAAATGTGTGGACAGGCAAGTGGGAAGAAGTTCCTGGGCTTTCAAGCTTAGACTGACTTCCTGCCTGGCCAGTTCCAGCTCTCAGGATCATCGGCTTCCAGCACACATGCCTGAAGAACCTGCTGGTTGCCAGAGACATCTGCTGCTCCTGGGCACTCATGACTAGGGAGCCACACCGTGAGGGAGAAAGAGCAGAAGGCTGGTCGTGAGTAAAAGAATCTCATTTTCTTTTCAGTGGGGGCATTTTATGTAGTGGCTCTCTTTTCAATCTAAGCCTCAGGTCTAGATATGCTTCGAGAGCAGGATTTATCAAATCCCAAGCCATTAAAGACACGAGCTTGGTCTCAATAAAATAAAAAAAAAATTAAACAAAACAACAACAGCAAGAACTCTGACTCTCATGTAACACTAATATCATATTATATGCCTTTTGGGTAATTTTGGAGATTCAGTATGAAAGTCAAGTGCCTGGCATCTGCTCGATGCTTACAACCTATTACTTTTTTTTTAATTATTTTTTATTTAATTTAACTTTATTTTACGTGATTGGTGTTATGGTGTTGGATCCCCTGGAACTGGAGTTATAGATTGTTGTGAGCTGCCATGTGGGTGCTGGGAACTGAACTCTGGTCCTCTGGAAGAGCAGTCAATGCTCTTAACCACTGAGCCATCTCTCCAGCCCCACAACCTATTACTTACACTTGAAATTCTACTTGAAGTAAAGAAGAACATGGTGAAGAGGTCTTGTGAAGTCTATGCCTGTGGCTAAAAGCCTTGTTTAAACATCATCAGTAAAGATAAAGGCAAATCAAAGATCTCTCCCAACACAAAGCCATGAAGGAATTGAATGGACCAGTATACTGAGTGAAATAGCAATAGGTTTGTGATTCTGAATCACTCACTAGTACATACTTCTCTTGTGTTTATTGGGCCAAAGCCTGAAGCTAGGAAGAAAACTGATTGAACTTAAAAGATATGTAAATACCTACTTGATCCATTTGAGAATAAAAACAACGAACTGGTCATGTGACTGGTTAGTCTATGGAGACTAGCACTTGTCACAATGATCCCTGTACTGGCCAAAGAGCTGAAAGTACTTTTCATGCATTTCCTTAAGCCTCATAACAACTCCACGAGGCGTTATTAGCCCCATTTTCAATGATGACTCACAGACTGGTTATGTGGCTCATCTAGAGCCACACAGCTAGCATTGGGTTGAGCTGGCATTGCAACTCAAGTGGTCTGAGTCTCCGGTCTGCACTTCTTGCTACAATGCTCTATTGTATGGTGCTGTCCAGAACCATGTCAATTACTTTCTAATACCCTCTACATAGTCTACCTCCATGGCATCCTCATCTCTCCAGTAACCCAAATTAGAAATCATAGGGTCATTAGCTATTCACCATTTCCTGTAACATTTATATCCAACCCACTGGATTCTGTTTGCACAATTTATGACATTACTTCTGCTTTCCAATTCTACTATATTCTGATCCAGTCAGGTCTTCACAGTGCTTTCTTTGTCTGAACTGTGGTATGATAGCCCCTCTCTGTTTTCACCCCCAGCCTCTCTCCACAGAGCACACAAGATGCACAGAACTAAATGTCCCCAAGGGGGGAAAAATAAGCTGGAGATAATAGGTGGGGAAGACAAATATGCAAATGAGTTTTGTGGTTGGTCTAGGATGGTAGGAGAACTGTTAACGGTCTAACATCTGTCTCCTTTCTTTGTTCCTATTTAACTAACAAGTTAATAAATGAAGGGTCTTCTCAGATCTTGAGGATATTATGGTAAGCAGCATAAGCTGGTCACAACAGACAACGATGGTATAGTTCTAAAAATAAGAGACAGCTAGAAGAGTTTAACTCATAGAGACAGAAAATAGGACAATGACTTCCAGAGGTCTAACAAGTATGTCAAACCTTCTGACATTGTAATGAGACACTGTCATCTGTATAATAAATTGCAAAATAAATTTAGGTGAATTTACAATTTTGTATTGGGTCAAATGCATAGATAGATATTCTTGGTCAGATGCTGCCCATGAGCTGAAGGTTGGACAGGCCTGGATGGGGGCAAAATAAGGAGCTACTATTGTAATGGGTATGAAGTTTCAGTTTTGAAAGAAAGTTCCACAGATTCATGGTGATGGTGGAAGTCTGTGAATATACTTACACCATTGAAGCCTACTCTTAAAATGGTTAAGATAGTAAACTTTAAAACTGACTAGAAATCATCTACAATTAAACCAAAAAGTTAGAAACCTTCCATTTTAGATGATGACTCTGTTGTGGAATATTTCTTTACACAGTATGAAGATGTGTCATTGTGATTGGTTTAATAAAGAGCCGAATGGCCATTAGGTAGGCAAGAAGAGGTTAAGGCTGGACTTCTGGGGACAGAGAGATCTGGGAAGAAGAAAAGAAGAGTTGCCTGTGGAGGCAGAGGGAACAGACATTCAGGAGGAGAAGTAAAAGCTGAGAGTCACACGGCAACACATAGATGAATAGAAATGGGTTAATTTAAGTTATAAGGGCTAATAGGACAAGCCTAAGTTATAGGCCAAACTTTCATAATTACTAATAAGTCTCTGTGTCATGTTTTGTGAGCTGGTGGCCCAAAGAAAAATCTGTCTGCATGACTTTCAGCAGCACTTGGACCCATTCATACTTCCATACCTAAATCATGCCACTTGATCCTGAAGATGACCTGTAAAGGTAGAAACATAGCCATGGTTGTGATCCTCAACTTTAAGTTCAGGGAACTTGAAACTCAGCTGTTTTCATTAAATGGCCTGTCTCTGCTCCCAGACCTGGTTAACAGTAGCAGAATTGAATTAATAAAAATTCTGTGCTTTTCTAGGTATCACTTCCAACTTCTATCCTAACAAAAAGCATTAGAAAACTATTACTGGATTGACAGCCATTCCTTGAGGAGTGGGAGTGAAGAAGATGAGGTGGCCCAACCTTGGTTGGGAGCCTACTCATCCCCCTGAAGAGGCCATGTGCATAGGGCTTGGAGGCTGTTTGAGCCAAGAATGTACTGTGACTCAGGTAAGACTGAAGAAATAAGGTCAGCCCTGAAGAATAAAAGGAGGCGACGTATTGTGAGTCATTATCCCTTTCTTTATAAACAGCCGGAAGAGCAACACAGAATCTTTGTCTGTCTGAGATCACCTGACATGTGGTTTTTCTCTGGCTGAAGGCAGAGATGCTTTTACAATGGCATCTTCTCTTTCTGGTGGAACAATATGATGCCTGAGATTATTGTAAAAAGAAAGGAAGCTAGCGTGTGTGGGAAATGAGTAGGTATATGGGAGAAGCAAGATTGACCCTGGGTGATAATTACCAAGGCTGGCTAGTGCATACACTAAGACTCAGCATACTTACTCTCTTCTCTCTACAATGTTAAAAATACCCGTTCTCTACAGACAGTCTGGGGAGGTGGATGCCAGAGTCATCCCAAGAAGCAGTTTACTAAGTGGGTTCCTTCCTTGAAATCCATAGTGTCTGTTGAAGACACACTTCATTCAAAAGTTTAAACAGACCCTTTTAACACATCTAAACCTGCACTAGACTTAGCTTCTTTTTCATCCAGCTGTTAATAAGTGGTCAAACCACAATATCATGGGAAATACTTTTGTAAGTTTGTTTTAAAAGATCATGTAAGTTAGCCAGGAGGTGGTGGTTCAAGTCTTTAATCCCAGCTTTTGGAAGGCAGAGACAGGTGGATCTCTGATTTGAAGGCCAGCCTGATCTACAGATCAAGTTTCAGAACAGCCAGGGCTACATAGAAACACAAGATCATGTAGGACTGGCAAATGGTTAAGTGGGTAAAAGTGCTTGCTGTTCAAGCCTGATGCCTTGACTTCAATCCTGAGAACTCAGTGTTGGAAGGAGAGATCAACTCCCAAAAACTGTCCTCTGACTTAACACATGTGTCCCATGGTGTGTGTGTGTGTGTGTGTGTGTGTGTGTGTGTGTGTGTGTGTGTGTGTGCATGTCCAGTGTAGCAGTGGGCTGAAGATGTTCTCCTTGGCTGCTTGTCTGTCACATATGAGTCTTTGGATTCATGCATGAGACCTTGGGCCCCCAGCACCATGAAAATAAATAAATAAATAAATAAATAAATAAATAAATAATAAAACAAAACATGGGTAACTAATTGTTCTTCAGCGAGAACAAGAATCAAGGACAGTCTCCTCTTTCTGTCACAAATAGCTTTTCGGAGTTGAGGATTTATTTTCCTTGAACTATGGAAGAGAAATAAGGAAGCCATCTACAACCTCTGAGTCAGGGTAATGTTACACATTTTGTAGTCCTCTCGGACCAGTTCCAGGTCCTGGGCTATATGCATTCAGCAGAAATAGCTGGATCTAGTGAACTTGAAGGACATCGTACATGTGGGTTTGAGGCTGTTTTCCTACCTGTATGACAGTCATCAAGTTTCCTAACCTTGGCCACTTGTATCTTCATCTTGAAAGTAAGAAAAACAAGTTTGTGGGGGGGGTTTGTTTTTGTTTTTTTGTTTTTGTTTTTGTTTTTTTTGAGACAGGATCTCACATAGGCCAGGCTGGTCTTGTACTAGTTTTTAAGGTGACCTGGAAATTCTGATCCTGCTGGCTCCATCTCTTTAGTAATGGGTTACTAGATTTGGGGTATGTACTACTTGGAATTCACTATGTAGACCAGGCAGACCTCGAACTCACAGAGATCCTGCTGCCTCTGCCTCCCAAGTGCTGGGACTAAAGGCGTGCCTCACCACACCAGATTCATCACTCTTCTATTTGTTCTCTCAATAAACTTCTGAAGATTTCTCTGAATGTTCAATCTAACCATTTCTGCACAATCAAATAGCCCCTATAATCAATAAAAGGAAGAAAATGATATTTTCTGGCTTATGTCATCAGAGATAAGTTGTTTTGTTAGAGGCCAAGGAAGATATATTAAGTTGCCCATTATTTAACATTTATAGAAGGAAGCCACTGTAGGAAAAAACAGTTTATGTTTGCTTTCTGCTGTACTGGTTAATTTTTGAGTTGTAAGAGAGTTACCTTTGTAGCTTGGTTTCTTTAAGGAAAACTAACTGGTAGTCACTGAATATATATTAACTGAGAGTGGAGAGGCAGAAAGAATAGAAAGGAAACCCACAGCCATTTGAGAGCTGAGGCAAGTTACCTGGGCTGTGGGTGGAACTCTGAGAGCTGCCGCTGCAGGCAGCTAACTGGAGCTCACTCTGGTGCCTCAGAGAAGTCTGACAGTCAGTCAGCTGGTTCCAAGCACAGTGTGACAAGACACAGAACCATTCCATGCTCCCTACACTCTTCTATGAGTGCAAGGAGCTCATGCGTGTAAGGGAAAGAATTGTTCACATGGGTGTCCTGCACTAGCAACACAGAAGCCTGGCAGCTGACGAATGGTTTTCAGGAAGAGCATGGTGTTTCCTCGGTTTTCTCCTCTTCTGTTCTTGACTCAAAACCAGTAAAGATCTACCTGACTAAGAATCATGATTTATGTAAACTTAAAGATTTTCTGTAGAAAGAGAGGAATGTCCAGAACACCTCACACTGACAGGAGAGGAACCATGTTTAAGTGTTAAGTAAGAGTGTTTTTTCTCTAAATCATGAAAATAGCTTCTGGGTATTCTTGCAGAAGGAAAACGTGCTTATGAATTAGCCAACTTTCGTTTTATTGAATACAAAATGTAGGTAGCAATGAAGGGTGTGAAACAAAAGAAGCAGAGAGAGAGAGAGAGAGAGAGAGAGAGAGAGAGAAAGGAAGGAAGGAAGGAAGGAAGGAAGGAAGGAAGGAAGGGAGAAAGAGAGAGGCAAATACCTTTAACTTTGAACACCCACTTTCCATATGTTTCTAACACTCAGCTGTATATATATATATTCCCCCCCCATACCAAGCAGCACACACACACCTGTCTTCTTTTTATTCACAGCTTATCACAGTGACTGTATGTAGAGAAAATCATGTTTTAATGATCAACTAAATCAGTTTATTTGGTAGTCACTCTGAAATTTTGCGTTCAGTTTCTCTTTTGTGTTACCAAATGTCCACAACAAATATATGCTCTAATGTCATGATAAACATAAGGAGTGACTTAACTTCAGAAAGTGACTGTTTCTTGATTCGAAAACAAATGATCATTACGTGGAAAGAAGCCAGGCTAGCTCCTGGCATACGAACAGGGCTAGCTGTGACTTCCCCTGTCAGTCAAAAGGAGTCAGACCAGAGGGCAGCTGTAAAGTAAGTAAAGAAGCAATGCTATCAACGGCAAAAAGAACGCTGTCTTTACTAAAGCAAGCTTGCATGACTTTTCACTTTCAAGGCTGAACAACGTCTGGTTTCGGGCTGATAACAGAAAGGAAACATGAAAGGTGACATTTGGTTTCTCTGACTCTCTGGTATCAGGAAAAAACAATGAGAAAGGTGTACTTACCAATGTCACAAACTTCAGTTCCTTGGCTTGGCCTGGGTCCAGGTGGAGAGAAAGCAGGAGCAGGCAGCCAAGGCCAAGGCTTACTGTCCAGGTCAGGTGCAGAGGGACGGCTCTCATGGTGAGAGAGAGCTGCTTCTGGCAGCTGTAGGAGGTGCTGCACTCCAGAAGCCTCCTGGAGGGAAGTGCCTATTTAATCAAGAGATTGACAGGAAGGCGGAGCCATGTTCTTCACTAGTAGGATTTCGAGAAGGGTGGGGCAGGGCTTGGCATGCAAATAATACCAGGTCATATGTGTGCTCCAGATCCCAGCCTCCTCCTTCAATTAGGACCCTGAGTCCCAGAGCAGGCACAGCTGGGACAGCTCAAGGCCCTCACTCTGGCCCAGCCTTCTGCTTTGCTTTCCGCTCACCTTTCTTTCTCTCTCCCATAGGTGGTGGTGATGCTGTACTGGCTTGGTGGCCAGCCCTTGGGAAGAAATCCTCCCTGCCTCTGGAAGGCTTAGGCTTCTGCTCTTAGTGTTTCAGGAATCCTCAGCTGTGGGCATGTATTGACATGACGGGGCTCATTCTCCTGCTAAACGTGGTGTCTAGTTTTAAACTCGTGTAGCCAAGAAAGGTGTTTAAAGTGGCAGGAAAGTGAGGATGGGGATATGTTGAAGATTTCTCTTCATGCCTTAAGACATTTGGGGTCATTTGTGGCAATGCAAAGCTGCTTTGGAGGCAGGCCTGTTTTAGAAAGAATATATACAAACAATAACAAACAGCCTACAGGTGCCACCTGGGCTCTTACCAATAACCAGAACAAACTCCTTGGGTCACAGATCAAAAACAAATAGTAACAAAGGAGCCAGCAGCAGGACAATTGGGAAGGGGGGATTAGCCAGAGTTGGAGGAGAGTAAGACAGGCATGGAGGCGAATACGATGGAAATACATAATGTACATGTATGAAAATGTCACAATGAAATCCATTATGATGTATAGCTAACATATGCCAGTAACACACACTAAAACAGTGAAACAAACAAACAAACAAAACCAAAGAAGCCCACACTGCTTTGCTTTATTGACAGTCATCAACTTTGGTTATGAACCTTTTTGGGGGAGACACACCCTTGACTCTCTAGCCATGACCTCACCAGGACTCTAAGGAAGAAGATGCTATGTAGGGAGGAAACTTGGCTTTCTGTTTTTTTGCCACCCTGTCAGTCTCATCACTGGCTGAAACAACAACACCTGCTGGAGAGGTAAGAACCTGCAGGTGACGTGGAGCAGAGTGGCCTGCTATGATGTTACCGCCCCCAGGATAGAGGAAGAACAATGGTTTGCCCACAACACCCTCAGCATTTCATTAAATTTACCAGGACAGCAGGTTGCATTGCCATGTGGTCTTAGGAAGCCCTGGAAGGCGGTGTGTGGGAGAGCTGTGGTTCTTCTGGTATGGGGAAGTGAGAATTGAGTGTGTGTGTGGGTGTGTGTGTGTGTGTGTGTGTGTGTGTGTGTGTGTGTGTGGTAGGATTATACATTTAAAGGGATATGTGCTCTTCTCTTTGCTGCTTGCGTTCTCCTCCAAATAGTTCCACTGTGATTTCCACCCGGTGTGAACCCGAGAAGATGGGTATAAGGCAAAGGGCATGGAGATGGAGACTGCTAGGCATTATGGTTTGCAATGTCCCCCATAAACTCATGTGTTTTGACACGAAGTTTCCAGCTGGTGTTGCTGTTTTAGGATGTTGTGAATCCCTGGGGAGGTAGAGCCTAGCAGCAAGAAGGGGTTACTAGGGCCTAGGCTTGAGGTTTTATAGCTGGGTACCACTTCCAACTCACTCTCTGCTTCCTGTTCTATTAAGATGTAAAGAGCCTTAGCTGTATGTATTCCTGCTACAGAGGAGCCTCCTGCCACAAGGATGGACCTAATCTCCTTAAAAGCCCAATCAAGCCTCTCCTCTCTTGGGTTACTTCCTGTCAGGTATCCAGACTAGGGCAGACATGAGTTGTTGTAGAAAACCCTGGGGTGCTCACCTGGTAACACAAAGGACTCTCCACCAGCTACAGTTCACACAGGCTTAGTCAGCTCCCAACTCCTAACTATCGCTGGATCCCCGATTCTGCAAAGTATTCCAAGTTCTCAGGTTCCACCCTTCTGTCTCCTTCCTTGTTCCATGGTCCACACTTGGGACTGTTGCAGTTATGGCCTTTGCCCTTCCTGAAAATGCTGTGGTTCAATGAGCTACCTGTTTCCTGGACTGTGTAAACATTTCTGATCCTTGCTGTCTCTGTGGTATACCCATTGGGTTTTTCTATCCCTCCCAGATGTTCAGAAACATTAAATATTAGCCCTTTTGTCAAAAACTGCAAAACTTCCAATTACCACAAGGGATACACATGTGTTTATCTTCCTCACCTTGTAAAACCTTGATGCAAGCCGGGCGTTGGTGGTGCAAGCCAGGCGTTGGTGGCACACGCCTTTAATCCCAGCACTCGGGAGGCAGAGGCAGGCGGAGCTCTGTGAGTTCCAGGCCAACCTGGTCTCCAGAGCGAGTGCCAGGATAGGCTCCAAAACTACACAGAGAAACCCTGTCTCCGAAAACAAAAACAAAAAACAAAAAAAAAAGAAGAAAGAAAGAAAGAAAAAAAACTTGATGCAAATGTTTAGCCCCCCAGCACCCCACGAGGGAAGTCTTTCGTTTACATAAAGACCCTGTAGCATTCCCCAACTTAAGTGACCCCTCTTGCTTTCCTTCATTTCCTTCACAAGGATTCTTTGAAAATGAGGCAATGGAGGAAGACTGTGAGGTCAGACCCAGACAATGGGGAAAAGACAGTCATCATCTGAGGTACAATAAAAACCAAACTAACATCCTGTTCCCACGTGCATGCCCTTCCACTTTCATGAGTAGCACAAGCTTCTCCTCACAGCTATGCTTTTGCCTGGTCCAGACACTTTAGTGGGAGCAGCATTTTCTTTCTTTGTGACCCTGAATTTCGTTCTAACATCAACGCTTTCTTAAAGACACAACTGGGGAGAAAGCTGCTTGTGTAGAAACATCTCAAATGCAATTTCTGTTGATTTAGGTAGATGGCTTGTGTTTCACTTCCATCTTGGTTGTTATTATACCTTAGACTCTGATCATCAAACATAAGGAGAGAAGAATTAAAATTAAACATGCAGAGGGCTGGAGTGGTGGCTCAGTGTTGAGTGTTTGCTGCTCTTTCAGAGGACCTCAGTTCTGTTCCCAGCATCCATGTCAGGTGTCCAATAATCACTTGTAACTCCAGCTCCAGAGGTTCTGATGCCCTTTTCTAGCTTCCACAAGTATCTCCAAGCACATGGCAAACACGAAACACACACACACACACACACACACACACACACACACACACACACACAGTAATAATAATGTAATAATAATAACAATTGGGCTAGAGAGATGGCTCAGTGATAAAATACATATTTTGCTCTTGAAAAAGACCCAAGTTCAATTCCCAGCACTCAACACTTTGTCCAGGGGGATCCCACACCACTGGCTTTCAAAAGTGCCTTCTCTTATATGCATAAATCTATACAGGTACACATATTCACGTTTAAGAACTAAAAAAAAAACATTTTAGAAGATTGTACAAGTAGTCTTATAAATCCTGAATACTATGAACTTGAGCCTGAAAGAACCTCAAGTAAGAAAAAAACAAAAAACAAAAAAACAAAACAAAACAAAACAAAAAACACCAAACACAGCTTAGACTCTTGTGTGGTGACACTGGAAGGAATTGGGGCTGATCAGGGTACAGTAATGTGAATGAAATTTTCCTGAAAGAAGCTGCACCTTCACAGGCTGACTTAGGACTTCACTGGTGTGTAGAAGTTGGACCACTGCAGGTTCAGAGCGGGATTATCTGGGTCCATCTTTAGCCCCTTTAACAATTACCTAGTTCCCACCTATGTATGTAATGTTACATTCCTGTGACTGTCAGGTAAGTCCTTGGGATGTATAAGTGGGCCCTCACATCCACCAACGTAAATGCTAAGACTGTCATCAGAGAGCATCAGATGCCTAAAGGAGAAGCCTCCCCACTCTGCTCCAACCACCTACCTGCTCGTCCCACCAGTGTATCTAAAAAGTGTACTGATTGATAGCTTTCTTCACTGTGTCTCTCTATATAAAGTTTCATGAAACTGTTACCATGTTGGCCTGGAATTTGGGGTACCCTAAAGATGTTTCAGGCCATGGCCACTCATATTTGACTCCAGAATAAACCATCTTTTATCCTTTTGGAGGTGAGAACTGTGTTTTTGTCTTATAAGTGAGGCTCATGAAAACATTATGTCTTTTATACAAGCTAAGGCTAGCGATAGTTTCCCATGATTAGAATGCAGACCAGACTGAACCACCCAACTGCTTATTCCTTCACATGTCAAGTGCCACCCTCTGGCTAAGGCAGTGCTAAGAAGTCCCATCATTGGGACAGGTTGGGGTTTTGGGAAAGTGGTGTGCTCAGATAGAGATTTGCATACAGGAAGCTCATTAAGGAGGGCGCTCCTTCAAGGTGAAGAGGGGGCAAGAAAAATAACCAGGGCTGGGCAGAGGGAGACCTTGGACTGCAATGACATGTTAATGAAACTCAAGCTGACCCTGCTAGTTATTTTGATAACCTTTTGGAGTTGTCATGGTTTGGGGTAAGGGAGCCAAGATTCCTTTTACCTCTGAACTAGCCAGGTTTCAACTGGGTCCTGACAGGGAGGGTGGCCAAGGTAAGGTGAAGGTAGCTCCTCTGCCAAGGCTAGCCTCATATAGGGTGGGAGTTGAGTGAGGTGAAATGATTTCTTAAGACATGAAGAGGATGGGCCGAGAGGATGACTCAGTGAGTAAAAGTGCTTGCTGCCAAGTCTCATGACCTGGGTTCAATTCCCAGAACCCACATGATGGAAGAAGAGAAACAACTTTTGCAAGCTGTCCTCTGGCCTTCACAAACAAGCTGTGGCATGGGTGGGAGCACACACAAAAATCAAATGGGTAAACAAACAAATATGTAAAAGATCTAGGAGGAATTAACTCAGTGTATGGTAGACATTTGGGTGATGGACCACAAATCTGTGGCAATGAATGAAAATTCATAGGAAACACTTTTATGGTCCTAGGTAGATAGATCAAGGGCCAGAAACGCTCTAAATGAATGGGTTGGAGCTAGAATTTGTAGCTGTTCACCAGGTGGGAATGCTGCCTAACGTATCTGGATGCCTATTGTCCTCACAATTATGTTATTGGACTCTTGGCACCTGATAGACTTCTAGCCAACTATAGTATTGATTAGCCAACTGTGATTATAAAGGTAAATTATTACATCTGCACCCTGGTCTAAAGTGAGCTCCTCTCAGTCAACATTTAAGATAAGGTGGGTTTAAAATAAGTGTTCTGCCTTTAATCTAGCTGTGTGTACTAGTCCATTTGAGTGTGTAAGAGGCGGTTTATGTGTGTTTGAGTTTGAGTATGAATGTGAGTGTGTTTGAGTGATGGTATGTATGTCTTTTCTCTTTTCCATGACATGGCATACATTTTTATTGTTCAGTGTTCTCAAGTGTCCCAACATATGACACCATTAAAGTGGATATACCTCAGGGAGCTCATCACATAGGCAAACACTTTCAAAGAAAAGTAACTAGTAAAACTTTATATATATATATATATATATATATATATATATATATAATATCTTTAAAGGGGGGTTTGCCAGTAGAAATTTGTTCTATAGCAGATTGTTTTGAAATTTGATATTTTTTTGGCCATAAGAGGAAGTAATACACGTTACAGCATGGATGAATCTTGAAACATCTAAGAAAGCAGCCACAAACCCCACACACTGCATCATTCTACTTACATTAAATGTGTCAAAGAGGAAACTCTTAGGAGACAGCAGGTAGATTAGTTTTTGCCTGGGGAAGGGAGGGATGTGTCAGATCCTGGGGTGACAGTCAAAAGGCATGTGGTCTCTTGGGCCTTGTGACAATTCTCTGATGCTTGCCCAACTGAGAAGCTACTAAAACCAATGAACTGTTCATTTTAAATGAATAAATTGTATAGCATGTGTGATATATGACAATAAAGTGGCTATGACAATAATTTAGTATATAACCAATGAGGAAGTATTTATGAAAATAATTTAATGTACAGCTATTCTACTATTTCTACTATTTAATATAAAGATGACAATAGGAGCATTCATCAATAAATAAACATATCTCATAGAGATTTAACAATGTTGGAAATCATGATCGAGTAAGTTGGAGCTTGTAGGTACATGAAAACCAAGATGTTAAGGTTATCTATTGCTTTGAAGCAAATAAACACAAACTTGGTGGCTTAAAAAGAACTGTAATTGTCATCTGACATTGTTCCTGGGCCAACAGTCCAGGGGTGGCTTAAAAGGGGCTTTATTTAAGGCCTCTCACAAGGCTGCAGTTCAGTGTCAGCCAGGCCTGTGGTCATCTCCCAGGTTATGTGGTTGTAGGGGAGATTCAGTTCCTTCCTTTCTCTCTGGGCCCCTCCAATATGGTAGTGTGGTTCTCTGGGTGCACCAACCCAGAAGGTAGGAGAGAAGCATCATCAGTGATCATCTTTTTTTAGTAATTCTTAAACTTGATCATATGCAAAAATTACCTGGAAAGGTCACTAAAACGGGGTTCATGGTTGTCCCAGGAATTCTGGGACGGTAAGTTCAGACAAATAGCTGCCAGGACATAGTGGTGCCTGAGACAAAATGAAAAATGTCAGCACTGTCCAGCCTGTCTTCACTTAAAATGGATGCCCACTTTTCATGGCTTATTTAAAACCAACTTTCAAAAGTTCAGTCAGCTGACAACTTGCCAGAGCAGGTTCTCTCCTTCCACCAGGGGGTACCAGGGATTGAATTTGGGTTTTCAGGCTTGGTGGCAGTTGTCTTTGCCCACTGAGCCAATTCACCTACTGTAAACTTCCCATCCCCATTAGTTCTTTTTAATATTCAAGGCCAGTTCATTTGTTTGTTCCTCTTAAAGACTGATTTTTGACTGGACTCAGGCTTAGAAGTGGAAGTTCTCAGCGAGGACAGCCTACGTCACTCAGTGATCTGTTCCTGGTGTTTTCCTTTGGCTTCCTTCATTCTTTTATCCAAAAGTTTAGCATATTCTGCAGCCTCCTTGTTTTTCTTAGAGCATTGTTTCCCCAGAGCAATAAGTGGGTGTTTGTGTTGGCGGCCATGTGGAGTAAGAAGATGCTGACTCATGGGCGCTTTGATCCTGGATTTCTTGGCTTAAGGGCTTTCTGACAACACACTGGTGGACATCATCTTCTTTAGAAAGATGAAAACCTTTCAGATTCTGCTAGCTCTTTAGGGCCCCCAAACTGTTGAGGCACAGTGGTTTCTGTCAGTCGGGGAATATCCTTCTGTTTTTGCAATAACCAGGTTGAGAGCACTCAGATTGGCATCCACGATGCACTCAGACACAGACTCACATTTTCTCCAGTTCTCTTGGTCTATAACACTGGTTCTCAACCTGTGGATTTCGAACCCTTTGTGGTTGCATATCAGGTATTTACATCAAAATTCATAACAGTAGCAAAATTACAGTTATAAGTAGCAATGAAAATAGCTTCATGGTTGGGGGGGGGGTCACCACAACATGAGGAACAGTTTTAAAGGGTTGCAGCATTAGGAAGGTTGGAAATCACTGGTCTAGAACAAGAATGCCTTGTACTCAACAGCAGGTGCACTCTGCCATGTGTCAAGATGCTTTGTTTCAAGGGGAAACCTTGTTTGTCATCCCACCACTGATTCTGACCACATAATCCTTCCACTCTTCACCCAGAGCATCAGCAGCTACTTTCGTGGCCTCATGCCTCTTATAGAAAGTAGGATGCTAGAAGGATGTTTACAGGCATCACCCACTTCAGTGAGCTCCTCATAGCTGGTGGCTGGGGAGGAGATATTCAGCTTCATCTTGACATGGCCGACTACCACAAGGAAGAGGACCCTTTAATTTTTTTTTAATGTCTCGTTAAAATATTCATGTTGCCATCAGAGTTTATCGACATCCCCTGAATTTGGTGCCCAAAGTGAATGGCTCATTTACCTCCCTCTGATTCCCAGCCATGACTCTAAGGTTTGGGAGACTGGCCATAGCTGTTTCTGTTTCCTCTTGAGATGAAAGTTTTAACTTTTCCTGATTTCTCTCAACAAGAAAATGCAGGCTTGGGTGAGATGAAGCAGACGTTGGATAATTGCTCTGAGGCTCCTGGATGGAAGGGAACCATCTGCTTTGATCTCCAAGGCTGAACAAAGCTGACTGTAAACCAGCCCCTCGACTTGGCCTACAGACAGCTGTCCTCATAAATTTTCCTCTTTGTAACAAAAGGGTCCCAGTACGTTCTAAATCCTACCCTTATACCCACAGATACATGTAGCTACCACTTCCCATCAAAGACGCCTCTCTTTACAGAAAATGGAGACCATCATAGAAAACCACTACAGGACACAGTGCAGAGATCGATGGATCATGGGAATCCAGACATCTACATCAAAACTCCTGCAAGCAAAGGCAAAGGTCAGTGACGAAACCACATGGGAGAAACTTCACCAGAGTCCACGTCACCCATCCTTCGTTATTCTGCAATCTAACTTCTCCAGGTCCACACGCGTCCGAGGGAAACAACGGGACTTGTGTGATCATGACAGAAGAATGGGCTCTTCTCCAACTCCAGTTAAAAACCCCAGGGAAGAGTCTTCATTTCTCTCCCTTTGTTTCCTACCGCCACATATTCCTTCTCTTATTCTGACTCATTCAAACATTCACCGAGTGCTCACACATGTCACACACTGATCTAGGTGTTTGCAAAGATGAAGCAAACCAAACAAACCCCGCGTGAAGCTCACGGTTCAGTATCGAGAGGCAGAGAATAAATGTGCCAGATAGAACTACCATGAGAACAATGACACAAGATGACATGACAAGTTACAAGGTGAGTGACACCATCAAGTTGGACTACTTTAGCTTTGTGGCCAGAGAGGGTTTCCATGAGTTGGCATCTGAGGTCTGAATGAATGCAGATCATAAACCATCTGGAACAGGGCATGCTAGGGAGATTAGACAAGTGTAAAAACTGAGTGAGGTTGTATTGTGTGAGAGAAGAAAACCTAATGTGACTGGAAACTTGTGGCCTTGGGAAGGAGTAGGAGGTATTGAGACTCAAACTACAAAGTATCAAACCACATAGGATGTTGCTTGCCATGGTGAGAAGTTTACACTCACTCTGGAGGGGGTAGGAAGACAAACGGGGGACTTTAATCAAGGGAGTTATATGTGTTTAAAAGTCATTGTTGCTATTTACAGAGAAAGGATTTCGGAGGAGCAGAAAAGAGATCACAAATGGCTGGGAGGTTCTTACAGTGGCCTGGGAAGCAGCTGGTAGCAGCTGGGACTGAAGTGGACCTAAAGGAGGTAAAATGAAATGGGAAGAATTGAAAAATATGCTTGGAAGAAGGGGCTGAGTGGTATTGAATATGAGATTTGAGAGAGAGGGTGAGGTTCTAGGATAGTTCCAGGGTGTTGGGCTTGAGAAACTAAAGAATGGCTGTGCTATTACTGAGGTCACACACCTGGGCCATGAATTTGAAGAGCCTTCTCCATTTTCACATAGCAAGGAGTCCAAGACTAGAATATTCTAGGGTTAATTTAGAGGCTCTAGTATATCATAAAAAAAAAAACCTAGCCTTAAGCCGGGCGTTGGTGGTGCACCCCTTTAGTCCCAGCACTCGGGAGGCAGAGGCAGGTGGATCTCTGTGAGTTTGAGACCAGCCTGGTCTACAAGAGCTAGTTCCAGGACAGCCTCTAAAAGCCACAGAGAAACCCTGTCTTGAAAAACAAACAACAACAACAACAAACAACAACAACAAGAACAACAAAAAACCCAAAAAACCTAGCCTTTTTTTTTTTTAACCTTTAAAACAGTTCTGTTCATGGTCTCAAGATGGCCACTACCATTCTTAGTCTACCACTCTTAGAGCACAGAAGCATCACCGTAGCACCCCAGCATGCAGGGACAAAAGCATCTGCAGAAAAAACTGAATTTCTTGTTTCTAACGTAAATAAAAAAAATCTGAAAAAAAATGAATTTCTTTCTATGTGGCTGATAAACCAATGAGGAAAATGCTTCTGCTTTAAGAGTGGTGTCTTAGTTACTGTTATATTGCTATGAAGAAACAACATGACCAAGGCAACTGTTATCAAAGAAAGCATTTAATTGGGGGCTTACTTATAGTTTCAGAGAGTTAGTCAATGATCATCATTTTGGGGAGCATGGTGGCAGACAGGCAGGCATGGTATTGGAGAAGTAGCTGAGAGCTTTACATCCTGATCCACAGGCAGCAAGCCAAGACAAAGAGAGAGAGAGACACTGGGTTTGGTATTGGCTTTTGAAACCTCAAAGCCCACCCACAGTGACACAGTTCTTTCAGTAAGGCTACACCTACTCCAACAAGGCAACACCTCCTCATCCTTCTAATCCTTCTGAAACCGTTTCCCAACTGGGGACTAAATGCAATATATATGAGCCTATGGGGGCCATTTTTATTCAAACAACCACAAAGGGAAACCAAATGGATTTCCTAGTCCCACACTCAACAAAACACTCAATGCCTACTTTGGTATCCCAATGCACACAGAGTTTCTTCCTACCAATAACCAACTCTCTGCTGACATAAACTCAGTAGTTAGGGCATCTCCAACTGATGGAGGAAATTCCTCAATTGGCATTCCCTCTTCCAAGATGGCTCTAGCGGTAGCACTTTGACAAAAATACTAACAGCACAATTACTGACAGAGAGCAATCACGAAGCATTTGTTTGGTTTGCTTCAGCATTCCAAACTCCTAGATCCGTGCATGACACGTGTGAGCACCGGGTGAACATTTGAATGAATCAGAATATTTGGTGGCAGGACACACAGGGAGAGAAACGAAGACTCCTCCCTGGGGGAAGTGAGCTTAGCTCTAGCAGTCATCTCTCTCTGCTTTCTGACTACAGGGCACCAAGTCACCTCATGCCACGCCCCGCCCCCCCACCCCCCTCCCCAGCCTTGGTGGAATAAATCCCTTTAAACTGTGAACACAGATAAACATTTCTTCCCCTAAGTTGCTTTTGTCTCAGCATTGAGAATGGTCACTAGTACAGATGGGTTCCAGCCCTGTCCTGGAAGGAAGAATGTGGCACAAAGGAGCTGAGAAAAACCTGAGCAGACGGACAGGCCCTACTGGGTTTCCACATCTCCTCTGCCAGCATCGTGTGCAATGAAGCCCTCTTTAAAATCCACCAAGAACAGAGCCTGGGTTGGAGAGCTTCTGGATATCTGGATGTATGGAGGTTCCTGGAGAGTGGGGAGATGGACAAAGGCATGCAATCTCTGTTTGTCCCCCATTTCCTGTCCTATGCATCTATTCTTTTGGTCCTTTGTTGTGGCGTCTGAGCCACGACTAAGTCTGAGAATCAGGCGAAAGCCTGGAGATTTAGTTAAAAGCAGAGTTATTCCAGGGAGAGAGCAGTTTTATATACACTTACAGCACAGTGGAGAAACCCCAGATGTAAGAGCTCGTGGAAGAAGAGCTCGTGTTTTCCCAGGTGTAGTGGGTCGAGGCTGGGGCTGAAGCCAGGACTAGAGAACAGGATGCACCTGTGGCTATTGGCTGACACGCAACTCACAGAGACCCCATGGGAGCTGGGACCCAACACTTTGTGATGTTGTTTATAATAAACCAGTAAATGTCAGTAAGCTTCCCTGAGTTCTGTCTTCTGGAGCCACGTGGTTGAAACCAAGGACAGGAGTGTTGAAATTCCAGTTTATATCTCAACCCCAGGGCTTGTAGCCAACATCTGAAATAGGAACAAGTCTTGGAGACTGAAACCCCAACCTAGATAGGTCCTGACACTGCCTATAGAGGGGGGAATGTCAGAATTGAACTGGTGCCTGCTAAGAACTGATTGCATCTTTGCCAACTATGGCAGTCACAGTCTACTTCCTGGTTGCTGTAAACTGGTCACAGTGGTTAGCTTTTTCCACTCCAGGTCTGCCAGCCCCCACGGCTTGAGAGCCCAGTTCCGCAAGACTGCCCTGTACTTCAGATGCTGATCTGGGCTCCAGACTGTGATCTGTGCTTCTGATCAACCAGCTCTTACAGGGCTTCCCACAGCCCTTTCCTTGGGTCCAGTTGATTTTGGTAGCATGGCTTAGAGAATGAGGGGAAATAGTTCTGTTTATCCATTTATTTTAAAAAGACATTAAGAAAGACAGTGAAAACAGCCAGCTGGGGGAGAAGGCTAGGTGTGGTTGAACGGGCTTCTAAGTACATTCTGGGTACGCTAACCACTAACTGCAGCTCAGCAGTTCTCCAAATTATGACTTTTTGTTGTTGGTTTGTTTTATGAAGCCTTCATTATATGGGTATGGTTGATTTCAGCACTAGCCATGTGATCAACCCACTCTCCAGTACCTCTCTTTTCTCCTGGGGAATCGGGATTTGACCATTACAACCTTCCTTTGTGGCAGGTTAGCACCCCACTTTAAAGCTGTCTAGAAGCTTGCCAAGATATTTTGTGTATTTCAGCAAGCTCCATAGTTTTCTTAAGAGCTTTCTATCAGGCATTCCTTCCTTTAGGGAATCACAAAGGTTCTGTGTTAGCCATTGGGATCAGAGACCAGATATTAGGACGGAAGATTTACCTAATACTGGGGAGCTCCAGCTCCAGATCTGAGGTCAGAGCTGGAAATTTTCCTTCTTTTATCACATAGCAGAGCTGTGGTGCCCATGCGTAAGTAGCTCCAGCTGTAACTCTACAGACCCAGGTAGGTAGAAACAGCTGGCTGCAGAACAGAGGCCATGTTTCCCTCTGTTTTGTTGTTATTCATGGAAAACACCTTTCCCAGAGTACCCTACTCTTCCTCTCATATTTAATTGACTCAAATCACAAACTAGCATCACAACTAGATAAATCACTAGTAGGCTGGAGAGTCAGTAGTAGCCACTAGTTCTACCATGATTGATCTTTAGGAGCAGAGGAGGTGCCTATAGAGCTTGTGATTGTCCAGTACCACAACAAAACGTAACAAATGTGCTCTCTCTCTTCCTTCTCCTGCCCTTCTTTCTTTTCTCCTTCTTTCTTCATTTTCCTCCTCTCTTCCTCTCCCCCTCCCCCCGCCCATTTCTTTCTGGCTTTTTAAGACAGGGTTTTACTCTGTATCTCTTTACTATTCTTGTTTGTTTGTTTGTTGTTTTAGAGACATGGTTTCTCTGAGAAACACTCCTGGCTGTCCTGAAACTCACTCTATAGGACCAGGATGGCCTTGAACTCACAAAGATCCACCTGCTTCTGCCTCCCGAGTGCTGGGATTAAAGGTGTGTGCCACCACCACCACCACCCGACTCTCCCACTGTTTTTGAACTCATCACAAGCCTCTTGCTTCAGCCTCCCGAGTGCTGAGATTGCATGCTTGAGCCACCATGTCCAGCTAAACTTTAGGGTTTTATCAAGAAAAAAAAAACATGAAATAATTCAGGGACATAATATGTATGTCAGACACAGATGACTAAGCTTTAGAGAGACCAAGTTGATCTTGGAATCAATCTTACTATCCTGGTTCTCAATCTTAGCCTTTCATTGAAATTAAATGTGAAAATTTTGAAAATGTATCTCTATGTCTAAGTAGGCACTAGCCAATTTTTAGGGGTTCTGAGTTTATTGGTGTAGGGATGTAGGTTGACCATGCAGATTTGTCAGTATTCTCCTGATTCTACTGTGCCTCAAGTTTTGAGAACCTCTCAGACTTCCTATGTGGCTCACTCAGTTTTAAACACTGTCCAGGTAATGTCTGGATTTGTTTAATAGCTACATCAATCCCATGAGACAGGCACTGCAGACACTCCTCCAAGGGGCATTTTCACTTAGGATTTTTTGATTTATGATGATGTGTATTCACTAGAACTGGCCATAGAGTTCTGAATTTTGATCTCTCTCAAGACTGGTGCTGTATGACACCGATGTTGTCTCTCTGAGCTAGATGGTGCAGTGAGCAGTGACTTGGCCAGGTAGCAGCAATTACAGGCCACCAGGTTTGGTAGAAGTATCTCTGTTGTTGTTTTTTTTTTTTCATTTTTTGCATGTTTTACTGATATCACTTTGCATCATCATTTCGGTCTCCTAATAACATTAATAAGTACATCTTAATAGAACAAACCAGAAGGCAAAGACTTTTCCAATACACACACACACACACACACACACACACACACACACGGTAATACAATTATGTCCACGAACAACTAAATTCATTGAAACTCACAGAGGTTAAAAGATGTGCCCCCACATCACCCAACAAACAAATATAAGAGCCTATTGGGGAAAAGAAGACACAAAGTGCCATCTTAGATGCAGATACTTGGATCCATCTTGGAGCACATGCTGGGTATCATTTTGGAAGCTGACTCTGAGTGCCATCTTGGATGTAGACACTGCCGTTTTGGACAAAGACACTGAGTTCTATCTTGGTAGCTGACTCCAAGCGTCATTTTGGATGTAGATACTGGGAGCTATTTTACAGCAGACACCGGGAGTCATTTTGGGATCAGAAGGTGGGCATGGTTGCGGAAGCAGATACTCCCAGACACCTGACCCTATTTAAAACAACGATGGAAAACCTTGTTTTGTCCTCCACAGATACCATCTAGAAGAATTTTTTTTATATTTTATTTTTCCGTAGCTTCCTCCCCCCCTCTTCCCATGTTCTCAATTTGCTCAGGGGATGGTGACCCTTTCCCCTTTTCCAGGGGACAAAGTTTGTCTCTTTTAGGGTCCTCCTTGTTTACTAGCTTCTCTGGCAGTGTGGATTGTAGGCTGGTAATCCCTTACTCTATGTCTAAAATCCACATATGAGTGAGTACATATCATGTTTGTCTTTTTGTGATTGGGTTACCTTGCTCAGAATGGTTTCTTCTAGTTCCATCCATTTTCCTGCAAATTTCAAGATTCCATTGTTTTTTTCTGCTGAGTAGTACTCCATTGTGTAAATGTACCACATTTTCTCTATCCATTCTTCGGTTGAGGGGCATCTAGGCTGCTTCCAGTTTCTGGCTATTACAAATAGTGCTGCTATGAACATCGTTGAACAGATGTCCTTGTTGTATGAATGTGCTTCTTTTGGGTATATGCCTAAGAGAGGAATTGCTAGATCTTGTGGTAGACTGATTCCCATTTTCTTGAGGAGTCGCCATACTGAGTGGCTGTACAAGTTGGCACTCCCACCAGCAGTGGAGGAGTGTTCCTCTTTCTCCACATCCTCTCCAACATAAACTATCATTGGTGTTTTTGATTTTAGCCATTCTGACAGGAGTAAGATGGTATCTCAGAGTAGACACAGGAATTTTTACAAATTCCTTTTTAATATCTATGGCAAGAATTATACTGCTTTACTCTTTTGACTCACTTAAAATTTCCTACATGTACTCATTGTATTTTGGTTGTAACATATTTCATCTCTCTCTCAACTTTGTGCCTTTTTGAGTTAATAACCAACTAAACTGGCTGGGACTGGAGAGATGGCTCATCAGGTAAAGACCTCTGCTGCAAAACCTGGTGACCTGAGTTGATTCCTGAGGGTTGCTTGGTGGAAAGAGAGAAACAACTCTCACAAGTTGTCTCCAACCTTGACATCTATGCCATGACACTTGGGGACACACACACACACACACACACACACACACACACACACACACACAAATCAAACACTGAAAAAAAATCCACTCCAGTGAGGCCACACCCTCAAAAAAATTGATTGTCCCTCATAAATCATCAACTGCCCTGTGGTCTTTAATCTGATGAATTGTAACTTCGAAATTCTTCAATGTCTCTCCCTTAATCATGTTACATTTTTATCTTACTTCTTGCCTAGGTTTTAGTTCTATCATTTTATTTTGGATTTTTAAAATAGCACTTACAAGATATTCACCTGCAGTTTCTTTTCTGTGTCATTGTTTTTCCATTTTCTGGTCAACCTTACTCTGCCTTTGTAAATAGCAAGTAGGTGCCCTCCTCTTAAGGCTTTAGAACTTTAGAACTATTTCAATCAGATGGGGACTATTTGCTCTTTGTTGGCCAATTATCCAGATTATTCTTTGTTTATCTAGTATTACTGGGTGAAGCTATAGCTTCATGAATATTAGGCAAACATTCTACCACTTATCTATAGGCCCAGTCTTGCCTTAAAATTACAATACCCCCCTCTGCGCTTTTTTTTTTCTGTGTTGTAGGTATTGTGTCTGCATGTGGATAAGGCCATGCACCTGCAGAGGCCACAGGTCTCAGATCCCACGGAGCTAGAGTCACAGATGGTTCTGTGTCACCTGACAGGCACTAGGAACCAAACTCAGGTTCTCTGGAAGAGCACCAAGTGTTCTTAATCATTGAGTTATCTCTCCATCCCTCCCAATTTGATTTTGTAAAAGGTAACATTGACAATATTCTCAGGTTCTTTGTGGTATTTGGTTCCCTTGCTCCCTTGTTTTCCCTCTATCACGAAATGTAAGCACTTAGCCACCGTGAGCAGTACAGCTTATCTAGATAAAATTCCTACCTTTATGTATTGTTCCTGTCAAATGGCAAACTTTTCCCAATTGTTACCTAGTTAGTAATATGTCCTTGTCTTAGTCAGTGTTCTACTGCTGGGAAGAGACACCGTGACCACAGCAACTTTTTTTTTTGGTTTTTTGAGACAGGAAACTTGTGTGGCTTTGGAGGCTGTCCTGGAGCTCACTCTTGTAGACCAGGCTGGTCTCGAACTCACAGAGATCCGCCTGCCTCTGCCTCCAGAGTTCTGGGATTAAAGGCGAGCGCCACCACCGCCCGGCCACAGCAACTCTTATAAAGGAAAACACTTAATTGGTGCTTGCTTACTGGTTCAGAAGATTCGTTCATTATCATCAAGGCAGGAAGCATGCTCGCACACAGGTGGACATACTGCTGGAAAAGGAGCTGAATCAGCAGGCAGCAGGAAGGAAGAGGGAGCCACTGGGCCTGGCTTGACTTTCAGAAACCTCGAAGTCCACCCCCAGTGACACGCTTCCTCCAGTTAGGCCCCACCTACTCCAACAAGGCCAAGCATCCTAATCCTTTCAAATAATGCCACTCCCTATGAGCCTGGGGTGGGAGGACATTTTCATTCACATACCACGATAATATTTACCCCATAATATATACTCATGTTACGATACATATTTTAACTTTCCTCCCATATTGAGCTCATCCATCATCAAAGCAACTCACATCCCATAGTAAAGAACAGATGAATCCATGGCTTTGACATTTGGATTCACAGCTTCATTGTGTTGTTGGATGGCTAATCTTCGCTGTCAGTTTGCTGGGATTTAGAGTCACCATGGTAACAAACCTTTGGGCATGTTTGTGAAGGCTTTTCCAGATTAGGCTAATTAAAGTGGGAAAACCAATCCTAAATGTGGACCGTAACATTTCAAGGATAGGGTCCTGGATTGAATAAAATGTACAGAATGAGGGGACTTGAGCATGTATCTCTCTTACAAATATTGTGTGGTAACCAGTCACACCACTGGATCTCTGAGGGTTCATGTCTCAGCTTCCTAACTTGGATTTGACAGGACCAGCTACCTCAAGCACCTGTTACCCTGGCTCCCCCACTAGGATGGGTGTGCCCCCAAACTGTAAGCCAAAATAACTCCCCCTCAGGCACTTTGTCACAGAATTGAGAAAAGTAACTGACACACATTGCTGGAGTTCCAGATAGTCCTAGATGTTTCCTCAGCACAGAGAAAAATGTAGAATGTGGAGTGATGCCTTCCCCATAAAACCAACCAACCAACCTAACATACCAAGCTACAGCTTGCACATCTGAGGAAGCAGATGGTGGCTAGACCTAATCTGTTTGTCATCACCCGAAGCTTGGTAAGACATTTAGACTCGTGCCTCTGCTCCCAGAGATTCTGACTCTCAAGACCCGGAGGGGTGAAAATGGCGATTGTAAATGAGTACCCCAAGAGATGTTGTTGAAGATGATCTGTGAATCTCCTTTAAAAAATATTGCCATCGGGGCTGGAAAGATTGCTCAGCTATTAGGAGCGTGAGCTGCTCTTCCAGAGAACCAGAACTCATTTCCCGGCCCCGACATCAGACCGCTTACAACTGCCTGGGTCCAGCATCCTTTTCTGGGCTGTATAATCAAGATGTTCACATGTGTACATACTCCATCCTCATATACACATGTAATTAAAAATCTTAAAGCAACAACAACAAAACCATAGAGATGGATTCTGGTTAAGAAACAAATGAAGAAATCTTGGTGTGACAGTTCATCATTACTGATCCATCTTGCCTGTCAGCTTGAACGCAAGAAGTACCAGGCGATTAATGAAGCACACCTCTGGGTGTATTAATGAGGGCGTTTCCAGAGAGAATGAACTAAACCAGGAAGCGACATTCTGAATGAGGGAAGTGTCTCGTTGTAGTCTGGGGAATCCAAAGGAAATGAAAGGAGGGAAAGGAGAAGTCAGAGAGCAGAGCCAGTGCTTGCCGGCAGCACAGTTTTCTTCTGCACTGTCTTCATCCCATGACTGCTCGAATTCGCTGACCACCATAAACCTTACTTCCCTTAAGCTGTTTTGCCCAGCGACTGGGTCACAGAGATGAAAGAAACCAACGCACTGGGACAGTTGTACAGCTGCACTTGCTCTGTTGGCCCGTGTTGAATCTTCCAAGGGAGCATGAGCTGTAACGCAGGTTTTTTTTCTCCTGGGTTCCACAGCCTTATGTGCCTCCTGTGAGGAGCTGCTCTGGGAGCATTGCTCTGGCTGCTCATACTTGGGCCTCAGTCTCTCTCCCTCTACAGGAGCTCAGCCAGCATCCTCGTTCCTTCTCAGCTCTTTGAAACACCACCTTACCCTCATCTCAATACAGAAAAGTGTCTCCAGTGCAGAAGGAGGAGACATTGCCTCTTCTGCGGAATGAAGCCCACCTCCTTGGGTTATATCAGCTGTTTTAACATAGCCGAGAATTTTGTTTGTTTGTTTGTTTGTTTTCTATCCGCCTCTTTTCCTTTGTTCTCATTCCTTATGTTCATTTCTCAGGGCTGGTATAACAAAGTGCTCCAAACTGGGCAGCTTAGAAAACAAGATAGGATAATAATAGGGCAGGAGAGATAGCTCAGTGGTGAAGAGCACTGGTTGCTCTTGCAGAAGACCAGGCAGTTCCCAGTTCCCAGCACCCACATGGTGGCTCACAATTATCTATAATTCTTCTGGCCACCAAAGGCACTGGCCACACACTCATACACATAAATTAAATAAATAAACACGAGGATTAAATTACTTATTTACATATTTAACAGCATTATATAGTATATTGACAAATAAAAAAGTATTATAAAAATACAATATTTCACTGAATCAAGACTATTTATGACTGGGGCTATAGTCCTGTTAGTAGATTCTTTCCTAAAGTGCACAAGATCCTAGGTTCAATTGCATGCACCACAAGAAGGAAAAAGATGATACTTACTTTAGAAGGATTACAGTTTCAAAGTGTGAAAGATATAAACTTTGGAATCAACTAGGTAGAGTGTATATATGTTTGTGTGTAAAAGTTTATACACACCTATTATATACCATATGTACACATAAAACTTGCCAGGTATATATTTTATACATACATATGTATACATATTTCACCAAAGTAACTCAAGTATTTTTATAATCTCATCTATATTGTAGCTTAATACTTTCCAAAAGTATTATATATATTTAAAAACATTTAGTAATTATATTTTTGCACTATAGCTATTTAACGTTTGTGTATTTTCTTCCTCTACCAAATTACAGAGATGGGTATCATTCTCTATAAATGTTCTGTAGTTGTAGATTGTTGCCCAAAGATAGATTATAGAACTGTAGCTACTGAATCAAATGATACACATGTTAGTTATGTTCTTCATAATATTAACAAATTACATTTTAGGAAGTTTATATCATTATTGACAATTCTACAAATAAAACCTCACTTGGAAATGTACAGTTTCCATACTGAAGTGTCTTTTCTTCCTCCCCTCCTACTTCCCTTCCTTCCTTTTTTTCCTTCTTCCTTGATCTTCTCATTCATACTAATTTGATGTGCAAATTAGTATGATCTATTGTTTTGTTTTATAGTCATCAATTTTTGGCAAATATGAAAGCTTTATTTCAAATTTTCCTGGTCATTTAAATTTTTCTTTGATGAATTGTCTGTTAATACCATTTACCTATTTTACATTGTTTGAACTACTATTATATTTATTGTCTCCCTCCCTAAATGTTAAATCTTTTCTTTATAGAAAATACCTTTTTTGGGGCTGAAGAGATGGCTCAGTGGTTAAGAGCACTGCCTGCTCTTCCAAAGGTCCTGAGTTCAATTCCCAGCAACCACATGGTGGCTCACAACCATCAGTAATGAGATCTGGTGCGGAACACTGTATACATAATAAATAAATAAATAAATAAATAAATAAATCTTTAAAAAAAAAGAAAAGAAAATACATTTTCTATTTTATTTGTCTCAATTTGCTGTTATTACTTCTGACAGGCTAAAGTACCAATAAATTCTTACATAATCATTGTGTCAGTGTTTTAGTTCAAACTCGTTAACATTGGAAAATGGCTAGTTAATTATTAGCTAGTGCTTAGGCATGGGTCAGTGGGAGGAGATTCAACTCAGAGTCAAGCCAACACGGTGTCCAGAGGGAACACCCAGTGCTTGCCGAAACCCTTCTACATAGTGTCACCATTCCTCACAACGACCTTGAAAGGTTATTTCTAAACTGATTGACTTCTGAAGTTTCCTAAGCATTATGGTAGGTTCTGGTAACAGAGAGAAACACGAAATAAATTCACTGTTGGGAAACATTGCAGAGCGAGGCAAGTGAAATCAGATAAACTAGCAATTGCCTCACAGGTGCTACCGCCAACTAGCTCAGAAAAGCAGTGTGCAGAATGTAAGGGCTGTGTGAGGGTCTCTGAATTTAAAGCCAATCTGCCCGTCCTTTCTGCACACCTAGGACAGTCTTTAGCAAGGCTACCCCAGCCCTGGAGGTGAGGTTCCCGCCTTGTGCAGGCACGTAACTACCCTCTTGTCTTCACACAAACTGTTGCTTGCTCTCACTGCTATCAGAGCTCCCACATGCTCTCAGCATGAACCCCACCCTGCAGTAATCCACTGTGTGCCTCATAGACAGAAACTCAGCATGTGGCTTGGAGCAGGGGATGTTTCTTGTTTCCAAATGGACCCTTAACAGGTCTGCCTGTGTTGGCTGATGGCCTCATTAAAATAATATTGTCCTTTTAAGAACGTGTCTGCTTTTTGGCTTTGTGCTTCGATTATGTGTCTGTTGCTTTTGGCGGCCTAAGCAAGAGTCTGGGAAACTTAACTATGTGTTAAAACACCTTGTTTTATCTTGTATGGTTATCAAGTGTTTTCATGTCGATTAATGTCAGATTTGGAGGGGAACTTAAAGATCCTTTTGAGTGTGTCCTACTCATGGCCCGTGGGTTGCATTGTGGCTAAGGATGGCTATAAATAAGGCCCAACACAAAAATTGTAAACTCACTTAAATATTATTCATTTTTTTTGTGTGTGTGTGGTGTGTGTGTGTGTGTGTGTGTGTGTGTGTGTGTGTGTGGTGTGTATGTGTGTGTGGTTTCATTGTAACCTCAATTGTGTGGTTCTGGAGTGTAAGGTTTATAGATGACAATGTCATGTTGGATACACCCCCCTAAGCATGACACCATTGCATGTTCCAGTAGGGTATGGGGCACAAATTAGGTTGAGTCTAGAACCCACCATATGCTGTCTGTATGTCTGTATGTACCCCAAGCCTGTTTCCTCACCAACAAAGTGAGGCAGATAAAAAGAATGCTTATTCAGAGAAGTTTGCAGAGCCTAACCAATTAGTAATATAATCACCAACTGACCATCGATCGTCAAACATGCAGCTAATAAAAACGTGCTGAGCATCTGCTACATGGCAGACCACTTTTAAGTGGCAAGAATACAGCAGTGAACTATAAGCATAACGGTTTTCACAGGCAGAGAAAGACTCCATCTTCGTTGCACACGCCTGGGCACAGAAGGAACAGACACTGCTCACACATGTGTACTCACACATACATCTACGGTACAGTTTCACACAGATGTAAATTGTATGTAAAATTATCCATGAGTAAAGAGGAGATGAAGCCAAGGTGAAGACATGGGAGACCTCTTTGAATAAGCATATGGCTTGTATTAAGAGCCTCAAAAATTTCATTGCATTTAATCTCTCTTTCTCCTCTCTCTCTCTTTCTCTCTCTCTCTCTCTCTCTCTGTGTGTGTGTGTGTGTGTGTGTGTGTGTGTGTAAAAGTCAGAGGACAATTTACAGGAGTTAGGAAGTCCATTTTTCCTTCTGCCGTGTAGATCTCAGACATCAAACTGAGATTGTGTGGTTTGGTGGCAAGAGCCTTTATCAAATGAGTCATCTCATCAACCCCAGGCCTTTTATTTTGTCAGTTATTTTTGAGACATCATTGTGTAGCCCAGACTGGCCTTAATACTTCCTTGCTCCTGTTTCTGTTTTTGGAGTGCTGGGATTCCAGGAATGCACTACCATGGCCAGCAAAATATGTGGCTTTTTGAGAAAAGACCATAGTGTGTTAGCATGGGAGAGAAATAACTTAGAAAGGGAAGGAAAGAGTTGATGTCTCCATCTTAGGTTTCTAGACGAACTTTATCTATTTTTGGTACAATTGTGGCTTGAAGCTGGGCATGGTGGGTGCCTGCTTTTTTTGTGGGTTGCTGAACTTGGGAACCCACACTTTGAAACTTGGTAACAAATAATCTAAGCTATGTGTGGATATCAGAAATCTCAATTTCACATGACAGCTGATAAAATCAGACTGCAAAATTAATCCCCCATGGCAGGTGATGGTACATTAGAGGTGGGGCTCTCTGCTTTTCTTTTTTTAATCATAGAATTTTCAACTGAGTGTGTCTTGTGCACCTAGCACTTAGATTCTCCACTTTATAAATGAGGAAGGGAGGCTCAGAGAGGTTAGGTAACTTGCCTGAGATCACACAGACACTATCCAGCAGAACCAAGTTCCTTGCCACACTGAAGCCTATGACAATCTTAACATTGTTTCCCTCTGGTAAGATTTTGTGGCTGTCTCTAGCAGCCAGGTATTTTCCTCTGAACTTAAGACACTTTCTCCTAAAGGATGTTGCTTGTCCTCACAGTGTACTGTGAATTTAAGAAGCGAGGTCTAGTGATGTTTCACAGGCAGGAGTTTTGCAAACTGACTCTGAGCAAAGTGGATGATGTAGAAGAGAAATGTTTAGCCACACAGATTAGCACACCACTAGGAAGTCTTTGAAGGATGAGCCAGGTCTGGTGGCACAGAAAGGCCAATAATTTCAGATACTCAAGAGTGTGAGGCAGGGAGATGACAAATTCAAGGTCCGTCGGGCTACAGAGTAAGGTCAAGGTCAGCCCGGGTAGCCCAGTGAGACCCTGCCTCTATATCATAACATCTTTTTTAAGGTCTGGGGGTTCAGGTCAGTAGTAGAGTGCTTGCTTAGCATGTACAAGGCCTGGGTTCAGTCCCCAGCACTGAAAAGAAATATTAGAGTCAACCCTGTTTGACAATCTCCCCAGGGACCATGTGCTTATCTCCTACTCCAACTTTGCCCCCTCCATTGAACTTGAATGGAGAGCCATAGTGAAGACCATCTTGAACACCGTATCCTAAAGAGAAGCTGCCATAGCTCGGTTTGACAACTGGATTTAAGGATGGACATTAAATACAAATGTGTTTTCACTCTCTCTCACAAGATCCAATTGCTCATCTTCTGCTTATAGTCATATCAGTAAAAATGGAAGATGCCATTTCTCCAGCAATAGGGTAAACTAGAAACGTTGGTGTTAGCCTGGGTTTCCCTTCTCTTGCCTCCACTTGTCTTCTTTCCTCCTCTTCCTCATCCCTTCCTCCTCTCCTTTCATCTCCCCTTCCTCCATCTTCTTCTTCCTCCTCCTCCTCTTCTCTCTCCTCCTCCTTCCCCTCACCTGATTTCACCTCTTCCTCCTGTTATTTTAGTTTGGGAATGCTCATTCTCCTGACTTAACTTCCCAAGTAGCTGGGATTATAGTCTATACCCACACACTTAGTCTAGATTTCATTTCCTGACTTTATGCATAGGAATTGCCACAAAATCCTTCCAAGTCGGATTTCTTAAATCTAGATGCTCACTGTACGATGTCAAATGCATTATTAACCAATGTCAAGCATATCTCCAGGGTTCAGCCTCCAAACTAGATAGCTATCACCAAGTAAAGGAGCTTCGTGCATTAATTTCCTTATACTAAAAGAATACTGTATTAGTTTCTTATGGCTACTATAACAAATTCCTAATATCTGGGTGACTTAAATAACTGAGATTTGTTATCTTACGGTTCAGGGTCCTAAGTAGCTAAAATGACACTGTCTTCTTTTTCCTTCATTTATTTTCAGAAGTCCACGATTACATTACAAATGTTCAGAAAATCCAAGGCAATCTCTCCAGCTTAGAGTCAGATGATAACATTTAATCTGCAACTTTAATTGTCCTTTGCCATATTTACATGGACTCGGAGCACAGGCATTTTTAGTGGCGTTGTTCTGCCTATCACTGTCATCTATGTCATGGGACTAAGGAAGGGACTCAGCTAGATGATTCTTAGCATGTTGCACTGCTCAGCATAATGAAAGTACTCCATAAATATTAGCATTATTGAAGTGATTATTTGCTTGCATTTTTAGTCTCTCCCTCATTCCCAGACTTCACTTCACACTGGACAGCAGTCATGTTCCCTAAAACCTAATTTCAACATGCTCTTCCTGTTTTCATTTCTTACTCTGGGTCTTACGTCTGCTCTTCTGCTACTGTTTCACGTAAGATGTTTTGAAATTACATTTATTCACTTATATTGTGTGTGCTTCTGATTATGTGGGACAGTCCAAGTGTGAAAGCATGTATGTGGGAGCCATTGGATAATTTGCTGGTGTTGGCTGTCTTCCTCTCCCATTTGAGGTCCTGGGGATCAACCTAGGTCACCAAGCATGGTAGCAAGTTGCAGCAGCATCTTGCCTATGAACCTGTAACAGTGGCCACACCCCTTTGGCAGTGGCTTCAGGCAGATGGAAAGAGGAAAACTTGAGGTGTGGTTTCTCTCTCTCTCTCTCTCTCTCTCTCTCTCTCTCTCTCTCTCTCTCTCTCTCGGGTCAGCAGATCCGATTAGAAGAGCAGAGTAACTCTGCTGTGGTTCTTTGTTATTATCTGTGTAAGTGTTCCCCAATAAATACCCATTTATCATTTATCTTGGGTCTAGTGAAATCATTACACCCTCGCCTTCAGCAAGTGCCTTTATCCACTAAGTCATCTCACTGGCTCTACCTTGTATTTTCCATATTATTAGCTTACTGTTATGTAATTGTCATTATCTGTCTTCTGCCAGAATGTGATTCCATCAGTGAGTGGTCCACCGACCAGCAACATTGGCACCACTTATGAGCCCATTAGAAAAGTGGAATCTGGGGCTTGGGGGCCGGGGTGTCTTAGGCAGTAAAGTGTTTGCTGTGGGAGCTTGAAGACCAGATTTGATTTCTAACAGTCATATAAAAAGCCAGGTGTTGCTCAGTTCAGCATCCCATCACTTGAGGGGCAGGGCCAGGTGAAAAATCTGTGAGTTCAAGACCAACCAGGTCTACATAAAGGGTTTCAGGTCAGCCATGACTACATTGTGAGACCGTTTCAAAAATTAAATAAGAAAGAAAGAAAGAAAGAAAAAGAAAGTGAGAGAGAGGAAGGAAGCAAGCAAGCATGTATGCATGCCAAGTCTGATTGCATTTCTAATTTCTAATCCCAGTACTGGGGCAGAGACAGCAGGACAGCAGGGTTGTTGGGCTCACTGGCCATGTAGTCAGTCTATCCCTATAGGTGAACTTCAAGTCCCGGTGAGAAACCCCGTCTGAAAAATTAGGGTTAACAGCTACTGAGGAACAATGCCTGAGTTTGACTTCTGGCCTCCCCACACATGCTCACACATGTGCACCATCCTCCCCCCACACACTCACACAAGTTTTTTGTTGTTGTTTGTTTGTTTTTAAGTTATAAAAAGGGAAAAATGAAACCTGATCTCTCCCCACTCTTAAAAGACACGGACCCCACTCTCCTTGTCCGACTCCAAGAGACTCCCAATTCCTAACAGGCAGATGGTCCCTTTCACATTAGGGTGAAGTAGAGAAAGCTGCAGGACTTGGTTGCTGAAGCGAGATCTGTGGACTCGGAGTCAGCTGGAGAAGTTTTCATGGCAAATGATTGGCAAAGTCTCAATTACAAAAGTAGCCTGTACAGACACGCTGAGACAGGCGCTGGTAGTGGGGATCCCGAATGGAAAAAAACAAACCCTCGGAGCTGGCAGAGGTGGGAGTCTCAGAGGAGCGCATCCCCAGATGCTCCCGGGAGTAAGAATACCATGTGTGCTAAGACCATTTGTGGTGGGAGATAGGAAATCTATACTAACCACCCCCAGGTAGATCCGGAGCCTGTGACCACGCTCCTAGTTCCTACTAAATGCTACTCATCTTAGTTTGGGCTCAACCATTCTAATGACCTGCGACAGATGTCGCAGATGTTGCCCTGTAAGCAAAGTGTAAATAGCTGCTTGTAGCGGTGGACACAGAGAGTGGTTAGAGTTGGTACTCTCTTCTCCCAGCTGGTGCAAAACAGCTTTTCTGTGAGAGTGCCCTTCTTGGTAGATCTGCATACTTCCAGGCTGCACCGGGGCCTGCCTCCCGCTCTAGGTCTCCCCTCCTCCTTTTTTTTTTTTTTCTTTTTTCTGAGACAGGGTTTCTCTGTGGCTTTGGAGGCTGTCCTGGAACTAGCTCTTGTAGACCAGGCTGGTCTCAAACTCACAGAGATCCTCTGCCTCTGCCTGTGGAGTGCTGGGATTAAAGGCGGGCGCCACCAACACCCGGCTTCCTTTTCTTTTTTTTAAAGACAGGGTTTCATTATGTAGCCCTCGCTGCCTGGAATTTGCTATGTAGACCAGGCTGTCCTGAAATTCACAAGAGATTCACCTGCCTCTGACATGTCTGGTGTCCCCCCACCCCTTTTGAGCCAGGGTCTTTCCATAACCCTGGCTGGCCTCACACTCAAGGCAATCAATCCTCCTGCGTCTTCATCGACTCCTGGGTGCCAGCATTGTGTTGCCATGCTTGGCTTTAGAGTTAAAGTCTCTATATCCTTTAAGAGGCAGTATAAATGTTACCCTTCCTCAAAGTCTTCCTACACTATGTTACCCTTCCACACTATCTCATGGCCTCTGTGCTCTGTTATAATGTAAAGCCACTGAGGCTTCACTCTCCAGGAAAATTGTGACCTTCTGTAGTTTTAGGCTACATTTGACTGATCCCCAGAAGCCATCAGTGCATAGTGAGCCCTGTAAAGCTTTGCAGCCTTTGATCTCATTAGTAGCAAGGGAAGCCTAACAAGCTAATTATTGAGCTGAGGGACAATTGACTAGCTGGGGCAGGTGGCTTAGCTGGGCAAACAGAACATAATTGGTGGGCAGCTGCCGTCCATGTATGACAGATCAGTCTTCTGAGAAATCAAGCCAGTAGCAGAGAACACTCCAGTGTCTTGAGGAACAGACCTAGCCACATACTTCCCAGAAACCTGGTTGCCAGATACTTTGTGTCAGTCAACAGTATGGCAACATACTGTTAAAAAATCCTTCTTATTAAGAAATTTGAATTATTTTCATTAGTAGTCAAGACCTAACTACAACAAAGTTCTAGAACAATGTTCTTCCTAGGCAAAGCATTCAGTTTAGTTATTTTGATGACACACTATTAACAAAATCCTCAGTACAGGGATAAATCCCCCCCTTCCTTCTTCCTTCCTGTCTTCCTCTAGTATTTATGGACCACTTGCATTTGGACAGGTCTTGTTTTAGGTGTAAGAGATGCAAAGGGGAGGGGCCATGGCCCTCTACCCCCAGCTTCTTTCCAGAGCTTGTCACTTGCAAAAAGGGAAAGACTAGAGAAGAACATGTAAGAGTGAGCTGATAACAAGATTTGACAGGTGGTGGTTAGCGCCGTGCCAGCTGAGAGAGGAAGCCCTGAAGAAGTTTCCACCACATGATAAAGGTTATTATTTAATTGCCATAAATCTAGGTGGTGTTAACTGCTCCTGCCATATTCACACCAGATCAAATGAATACAAGATCAGCCCTGCCCTTTAGGATTTCTTGGGGTTGGAGCAGGGGTGGAGTCTAAGTTCTCTAGGCTGGATACTTGACAGTGTAAATAGGTGATTCCCAAAGACATCTTCAGACAAAGGCATTATTGTCACGTAGGAAACCGTTGGAAAGGCTACTGCATCTGAGTCTCTGGGAGGTGGGAGCAGTCAGCAGTCTATGCTTTCAGAGCATCTCTCTGACTCTGAAGCAAACCAAAGGCATCCATGACTCCAGACCCTGATTTCCCTAGGGCGGTCTTTGGGCCATGACCACCACCAGCATCAGACCTCAGAAGCTAGTCTCGCTCCTCCCCTACTGTATCAGAATTCTCACTTTCCCAGACATTTCCAGGCCACCACAATTTGCAAAGCTCTGCTTGGAACACACTGTGTCACAAAGAGCCTAGAGCCAGGGTTAGCAATAATGCCTCCCATGGCAGTCACCAGAGCCCTGAAACGTGGCTACAGGCTGAATAACTTCACTTTTCCGTAAGCTTATGTGACACTGTCAGAAACAGATATTTTGCAAAGTTGAACAGCACCAAGCTGTTCTTGCAGAGCTGGCTCTGCTCCTGTCTTTGAAGACTGGAGTGGTACTATTTGAAACCCAAGTAGTTTGCTGGTAGCCACCAGATGGTTAATAAACTGTCCAATTGTCAGGAGAGCCCCTGTTTTAAAGATATAATTAGCTTTTCTGTTTGAT
Source organism: Cricetulus griseus (assembly GCF_003668045.3). NCBI lineage: Eukaryota > Metazoa > Chordata > Mammalia > Rodentia > Cricetidae > Cricetulus > Cricetulus griseus. The sequence goes on from NC_048597.1 coordinate 212,617,835, forward strand.
GGAGGGGTGATAAATTTTCTGACAAAAGTGAATCAAACACATTTATAAAATATTAAGTAATGGGAGAGATTTGGGATTTCTTAGTCCAGTAAATAACCCTGACATCAAGAAGCCCTGTATAGCTGAAGGGATTGGAGACATAATTGCTGTCTCTGTGCCACCCTGGCTGTCAGGATGTGGCAGGGCTTGGGCTTTCCTTAGTGTCTATGACTGGTCCCTGAGCAATCAGAGTGCTGTTGTCCAGCTCAGCATGAACCTGTAGGGTTGTAAATGATGTAGTTTTGCTAGCATTCCTACCACTTACAGTGGTAGGAATGAAGCCGGTCCTTGCCACTCATAGATTCCAATTTTATGAGTGTATTGTTTTGAATGAGAAGGTCCCTCATAGACTCATAGGTTTGAACACTAGGTCCACCATTGGTGGTGCTATTTGGGTAGGTTTGTGAAGAATGGCCTTGATGGAGGAAGTATGTCACTGGGGCCGGGGTGGGACTTTGAAGTCTAAAAGCCAGGCATCAGTCTTAGTTTACTCTCTGATTCCTGCTTGTGGTTTAAGATGTGAGCTCTCAGCTTCCAACTCCTGATGGCATGCCTTCACTCTGCCATCATGGACTCTGTGTTTCATCCTAGCAATAGATGTACAATTAGTACATGCAGGGCAAGCATAATGGCCCACTCCTTTAACCCCAATGCTTGGGAGGCAGAGAAGGCAGACTCTGTTGTGGAGCTCAAGGCCAGCCTGGTCTACAGAGTGAGTGGTTCAGGCCAGTCCAAGCTACATGGTGAGAGCCTGTCTCAAACAACAACAACAAAAACAACAAGTATGTTCACTTAATAACATTTACTTATAATCATCCAATAAATACTATGGAGACTCCATGGTCATTTGTGGACATGTGCTGAGACAAATTTGAGTCAGTCAACACACACTGTCACAGGCTCCAAGGGGTTAAAGCAAAGATCCATTAAACAATAATAAACAATTCCTATTTATACAATGTCTTTCAGGTAAATAGAAAATCGTTAAATAATTTAATGAAAATTTCATGTCCAATCTGATAAAATATGAATAAGAAAAATCACAGGACAGTCTCACTCATTCCTGCAGAAGGGAAAAACATAACAAAGCAAATCCAGTAATGGGTACAAAATAGAAAAGTAATAAAATTGATTTCCCCAAGAAATACAAGGATGACAACATTAGAAAATCTTTTAGTGTGGTTCTCCAAGTTAATAAACCATTGTGATAATCTCAGTAGATTAAAAAAAAACTTTGATGAACCTCAAAAATACTCCCAAATGTTTTCAAAAAGAGCAAAGGAAAACTCTTAAGCTATCATGTACAGTAAAAGTCTGCATGTTTGCAGGCCGGGTGGGGCACGCCTACAACGCTTGCACTTGCTAAATCAGGGGGATTTTGAGTTCCAGGATGGCTTGGGCTGTATGGTGAGGTTCTTTCTTAAAAATACAGCTTGTTTTCTAACAAGGGACAGAAAGGGTATGGATTTGGACAGGAGGGGAGGTGGGGGGGGGACCTTGGAGGAGTTGGGGGAGGGAAAACTGAAATCAGAATATAATTATATGAAAAACATCTATTTTAAATAAAATAAAAATAGAAAAAATACAAAAAAAAGTAAGGCTGGGGAGTAAGGCTCCCTCAGTAAGGCTCGCTCAGTTGGTGGAGTGCTTGCCTAGCACATCCAAGGCCCTGAATCTGGTCCCCAGCGCTGCACAAGCTGGGTGTGGTGGTGTACATCTGTAAAACCAAGGCTGGCCTCCAATTCGCTATGTCAGAGGATTGCTGTGAGGTTCTGACCAAAGAGACCTGACACCGAGAATTCAGGAAAACCATTCGAATGTGTATGCACAGGGGTAGGGAGGAGAGAGAGAGAGGTTAGCCTAATGAGGGCAATGTCCTTAAACCCCCAGTGATGAAAGTCTTTCGACCCGAGGCTTGTAGGTACCTAACTCTTGCACATTTGCCCATTCGTAGGTTGAGGTAAATTTAGGAAACCAACTACTGTGGATAATGACAAATGCCTGTATTTGGAATATTACCTAAGAGACATGTTTTATGAGTATTTTAACTTTCTCCTTTTTTCTCGAAGGCCTTGCTGAGTAAGTAGGGGACTCCGTTATTCACTTTCTCCTTTGAAGCAACTGGGGGGGGAATGGAGGGCGAAACTGCATTCCCAAGGCAGCCTCCACCGAGTGTGGGTCATTAATTGTGTGTTGTTGAGATGAGCCAGTTCACACATCTCTTCATCCTGAGCCAGGGATGAAGCTGTTGGTGGAATATCTAGCTAGAGCCCTGGCAAAGGATCCTGGGAAAATTCACCACCCCTTTGGCAGAAGAGTGGATGGGAGATGCCAGAGATAAACACCAGGAACAAGGCCATGGTTCCTGCCTGTATGAGCACAAAGACACAGGTGAGACAGGCATAAATAGAACTTCCTACTCTGTAACCACAACTATATTTGAACTGTCGCAGACAGGGCTGTGGGGAATGGCAGAAAGAAATCCTTGGCCTTCCCAGAAGGCTCAGTGGGGAGATACTTAAGTTCAATCTTGAAGCAGCGAAAGGAATTCTAACTCCAGAGCTGAGAGACAGCAGAATTACAGGAAGAGGGAGGGGAATTAGTGGAAATATGACAGTGTACTCAGTTTCTCTGTGTACGCATGTGGTGTGGCATGTGTGTGGTTTGGTATGTAGGGGACATGGGACATGGTGTGTTTGGGGGTTGAGTATGGTGTGTTGTGTGTATAAATACTATAGCTTGGTGTGGTGTGAGTGTTGGAGGCATTCAAGGGATTTGTAGAGGAACAAAGGACAGAGAATGCTGAAGATAGGCAAGGGAATGATGAGTTAGGGGTTGAACTTTACCCTGTGGCTAGTGGTTTGAATTTTACCTCGTGGTTAGCGGTTTGAACTTTACCTTATATGCTCTTAAAGGGCTGTAATAGGCCTGGGTTCTAGAATCATTCTTACAGGAGAGGGAAGGATGGATAAGGTAGAGAGACCTTCTGGAAATACCATTGTGGGTAACAACCCAGCTCAACCTACCACTTTATAAAAGTATCTTCATGCCATGACACCTCAACAAGCAGTACTTATGTCTACTCCCTAAATTCAATCCTGTTAGTCTTGACTGGCAATACAAGTCCCCTTGCTAAACTATGGACTGTAATTCAGTATATCTGGGTGGATAGAGTCCTTTTTAGTTCTACCTAGAACGCCAAACTTCAGATCCATAGATTCCCCTTTGGGAAACAAGCCAGCACCTCATTGGTATGCAGGAGCTGTCTGGTTTCATTTTGTTTTGTTTTGTTGTACATCGATATCTGCACCACTCTGATGTGATAGCTAATAGGTGGAGGTGCATGGTATGGCTTGTGTACTAGGAAGTTTTTCAATTAATTAATTAATTATGTGTGTGCCCACACATACACTTGCCTGTGGAGATCAGAGGCATCCTCAGGCATCATTCCTCAGGATCCAGCCACATAGTTTTTGTTTTTAAAATTTTGTTTATTTTTATGTTATGCGTATGGCTGTTTTGCTTGCATGTTTGTTTGTGCTTTGTGTGTATGCAGTACCCATAGAAGCCAGAAGAGGGCATCAGATATCCTGCAATTGGAGTTAAAGACAGTTGTGAGCCAAAATGCGGTGCTGAAAATTGAAGCCGGGTTACCTGGAAGAGCAGCAAGTACTCTTAACTGCCAAGCCATCTCGCTAGCCCTTCTACCTTGTTTTTCAGATAGGGTCTCTCACTGGGACCCGAGGCTGTCCAGTTAGTCTAGAGTGGCTGTCCAGTGAGTCCCAGGGATCTTCTGGCTTCGTCTCTACCCGCCTAATGCTGGTTTTATAAGTGTATACCATCATGCTTGGCTTGCTTGCCTGCCTAGCTTCCGGGTTGACTGCTTCCTTCCTCCCTCTCTTCCTCCCCCCTGCTTCCCTCTCTCCCTCTCTGTCTCCCTGCCTCCCTTTCTCCCTTCCCTCTGGGATATTTTAAAAGTGTCCCAGGTAAAGGAACAGATTTTTAAAAATTTGTTTTAAAATTTTCAATCCTAGCTACTTTTACTGCTACAAAAAATTAGGAAAAATAAATAAATCAAGGGGAGAAAAGGACAAACAAAAGCCCCGCTTTAAAGGGGGCTATTAGATCCTCTGACAGGAGGCTGCACCAAGCTGCTGCACAGGTTCTTCATGCTTGCAGTTTATTTCTGCGCCTTTCCTGCTGGCGACTGGAAACAGTGTATCTGCAGCACTGCGTGAACCGCAATTCAGTGTAGATCTAGAAGGCATGCGAGCCGTCTGCCAAGTAAGGTGGACGGAGAATGGAGGTTGAGGAAAGAAAGAAGCAATTGCTTTATGCTTGGATGGCTACTAGAGGTCAGAGTGGGACTGGGAACACGACTGGCCACTTTGCCTCCAAGTATTGATGAATGCAAATGGAATCAGAGATAGCTTAATAACCGGTAATTTATTAGGGGATATACCCACACAAGGGAACCAGTGACCAGGTTGGCATTCCGAGCAGGTTGGACCCAGAATGCTTCCCAGTGCTGGCTCAGCCTAGAGAGGGAGACCGAGTGCTGGCCTCCCTCGCTCTTACACACCCTGCTACATACCTGTGACCACGCCCATTTGGGTACGCGTAATCAGGGTCTCTCCCTACATCCAAGTCCTTGGAGCCCAGGGCCCCCTGACTGCCTAATGGTGGTAGCTCCATCTGTCAGTCCAATCATTTTGGAAGAGCAAGGAACAAAATTGTTTGTCTAGATTCTTGGACCTTGCCCAGTAAACCTTCTCTCCTTGCCTTCAAGGCTTATTGTAGCATAGATACTGGCCTTAAATTACCCTCTTGAGAATGGCGCCAGCTACCTTCTCCCACGCTGTATTTTGCAATGAGCCTTGTTATTTCATACACGTTATTTTCTTCTCCGTGCCTAAAAAATGCTAGCTAGCACCCAGTGCACTGCTGTGCAGAGGGGAGGGAAGGAGTGCCCTCGGGTTGTCTGTAACTGTATAAGAAATTTCTTCAATGGGTCATCACATTGGCTCTCATTTTGCTCTATAAGAGCGAAGGGTTAGTAGGCTGAGGAGCTGGTTCAGTCATTAAAGGCTAGGCTCACAACCAAAAATATTAGAGTAAAAGTTGGGGGAGCAGAGTTTTTTTTTTTTTTTTTTAATCAGATTCAAGAAGTTTTCTTCTGTTGTTCTGTTGGTTCTTCTTTAAAACAAAACAAAACAAAACAAAACCCTTTCTCTGTCTCTCTTTCGGTGTGTGTGTGTGTGTGTGTGTGTGTGTGTGTGTGTGTGTGTGTGTGTGCAGTCATGTGTGTACCACAGTGCACGTGAGTAGACCAGAGAACCACCACTGGTGTTGGTCCCCACCTTCCATCTTGGGTGATGCAGGGGCTTTCTGTGAACACAGGGATGTGTGTTCAAGGCTAGCTGGCCTTGAGATTCTGATGATTCTGTTGTCTTCACTTCCTATCTCACCACAGGAAAACTGAGATTACATGGGTTCTGGGATTTGAACTCTGGTCCTCATGCTTTCGAGACAAGCACTTTACCCACTGAACCACCTCTCCAGCCCTTTCTTCTTTTTTAAAGTCACGCATACTCCCCAAATTCCCCTTTAATTTATTGAGAGGAAACATGGGTAGATTGAAGCCAAGAAACACACTAACAGATTTCTAAGGTTACGTTATCCTCACATTTCTTGGGGAAATCTGTTGTTCCTGTCATAGTGTATGCTGATCACTACACTGGCTTTGCTAATGTTTGGCTTAGCGCTTCACTTTTATGGTAATAGGTGAGAGTGTCCCGTGTTTTTTCTTACTCATCCTTTATCAGATTGGAGACTGGACTTGTGAGTGCCTGTTTACCTGCGTTAGAATGAGGCTGGGGTTGTCTGGCTCATGCCTGCTTAGCACAGCTTGCTGTTTGGTTAAGCTCCTCATGTTTTCCTTGTCTGAGGATTGAATACAGTTTTTTTAAGATTTATTTTATGTTTTATGTACATGAGTGTTTTGCCTGCATGATGCATGTCTGTGTACCACATGCATGTCTGGTGCACAGGTCAGAAGAGGTGATTGGATTCCCGGAACAGGTGGCTTTGAACCATGATGTGGGTGCTGAGAATTGAACTTGGGTCCCTTTCGAGAGCAACCAGTGCTTTTAACATCTGAGCTATCTCTCAGCCTATCTATAGATTTTTAACTAATGACTCAAGTTCCAAAATAATTGTGGTGTTTACTGACTACTGCATGGCAAATGCTCTTACCATGGTCAATGTCAATCTCCTAACATTCCAAACAACCTGCTTTATGCATTTTTTTAAAGGAATCTTTGTTTTAGTTTATGTGTATATGAATGTGCCTGAGAGTATATATGTACACCATGTGCGTGCAGGAGCCCACAGAGATCAGAAGAGGTGGCAAATCCCTCAGAACTGAATGACAGGTGATTGTGAGCCACCATTTGGGTGCTGGGAACTGAACCCAGTTCCTTTGCAAGAGAAAAGCTCTTAGCGCTGAGCCATCTCTCCAGTATCTAAATTTCTTACTATTAATGGTTGATGCTAAGTATGAGATGGCTCCAGGGCCTTGTGGTGATATATTGTTTATGATTTATTAAAGTCACTGGAGATCAAAATAGCAAAGCAGCCATACTAGTTAGTCATAGAAACCAGGCAGGCACACACATTTAACCCCTGTACTCAGGATTAAGAGGTAGATGGATTTCTGTTAGTTCAAGGTCACACTCACTACATGAAATTGATCCAGTCCTGAAAGAGACAGCTCACACAGCACCTGGGATTGCACACCTTTAATCCCAGCACTAGGGAGGTAGAGACAGGAGGATATGGCTGGGTGGAGAAACGACTCTAAGGAGGAGGAGACAGGAATTCAGAGTCTTTTGCCGCTGAGATTTGTGGAGACAGGCTTGCCATTTCAGCTGGGTAGAGGTAAGGGCTACTGACTTGGCTGCTTTGCTTCTCTGGTCTTCAGCTTGAAGCTTGAATCCCAATATCTGTTTGTGGGTCTTTTATTTATCGTGTTCCACAGCCTGGCTTGGAAAGCCATAGCTTCTGTTATTTTTATTGGAATTACACTATTTTTTTCTCCTAGAAGTTTCTCTATTTCTTCTGCCTTCAAATTTATTGCCATAAAATTGCTCATCCTGTCGACTTAGTGTCCTTTCAAGCTGGACACCAAATTCCAAAGTGCTTTGCATTCTCACAGTTGTCGGAAGGACTTGCTTGCCTGTTTTACTTTTTCTTGATGTTAATAGTTTGCCAGCTCTTGTCCACCCTCTTGTCTGCATGAGTTGTATGTCTTTGTCTATAGCTGTGTGTATTTCATATTATCTTAGTGCCAACTCGTTTTTCTTATTCTATCTAAATATTTTCTCTGGATTTACAGTTAGTCTTTTCTTATCTTCTTCATTGACAGCTATGGTCCCAGCAGGAAGCAGATGACATATTCAAAGACCGGGCTATGAAAGTTTAACTCAGAGAGTATTGACATAGGTGTTCCTGGGCTAAAAATGATCAGAAGAAATAGATAACACAGATGTGGCAGCAATAGAAGCTACTGGCGGACCTACATTATAAAGGGAAAACGGATTTATTCTAGACTCCTGTACCTATAATCAGGATTTCTCCCTACAGCTGTCACCGTGAAAAGAGCTGTTCTGGAAAAGCTAGTACCTCCCCAAAGCCTATGGCCAATGCAGGGGTAGAGAATGTAAACCCTGTCACTCCTCCTACCCCCTCATGTCTTGTCAATGCTGCAATTTGGGGGACAACTTTTGGCATGCCAGTTCTTTCCTTCAACCTTGTGTGTCCTGGGGGTGGAATACAGTATCACCCGCAGTGGCAGGTGATTTATTTACCTGCTGAATCATCTCAGTGACCTTAGTAATTGCTTTCCTGAAATATGAACACCGTTAAGCATTTTCTGCAGTGACAATGTCAGCACATCTGTTAGATGTTTGAAAACATCATTTATTCTTGTTCTTCAAAAACCTTTTTTTTTCCCTAAATGTAATTCTAGGTGAACACTCATCCTTTGAGGGAATTGTTTCCCCCTCTACTCATTACCAAGATTATTTTGCAGCGGGGGGGATGGTAGTGGTTAGAGACAGGGTTTCTCTGTGTAATAGTCCTGGCTGCCCTGGAACTCATTCTGTAGACCAGGCTGACTTGGAACTCACAGAGATCTGCCTGCCTCTGCCTCCTGAGTGCTGGGATTAACAAAGGCAGCAGGAACACATGTAACACACCTTCACATAGTTGAAGTAATATTCTGCAGCATAAACGAATGTAACGCATCTTTGCCTGGTTAAAATGACATTCCACATCTTCCTGTAATGGCAACTGAAGTTCAAGCTGAGAGGAGCGGAAAGTTTTTGGTGCCCTGCATGTTTTTAAGTGAACAGGAATATCATCTGGCTAGCAAGCAGTGGCTCACACAAAAAACTCCCTCACACAGAAGATGGCTGGCTGCTTCTCTCTGCTTCTTGCCACCTTACCTCCCTCTTTCTATTGTCATTGTGCATTTCTTCAGTGCTGAGGCCTGTCACATCTGGGTTTTGTCTGAACGACCAAGGCCCTTTCTGTGGCCACGAGCCTGCAAGAGGCAAAGGTGGCTGGGTTGACCGGAGTGTCCACAGGGCACATCACAGGAAATATGTGAAGAGATCCTCCTCCTCCATCCTACCTCTCTTAGAACACTTGGAGTTGAACACGGGATCTTTTCTGAGTTTCCACGTGCCTCAGCGATGACTTGTGTAGCAGTCACATAATGTGTGTCACAAGTTTTCTTTGTTCGTTTTCCAATTTTGAGAGCTTGAGCAAAAATGACAGAGGCAAGAATAGACGGGGCTGATGTTAATTCTTTTTTGCGGCTAACCCCACAGGAGTGTGTGAGAAGTGCATCTAGACTTATTCTAAGGCATCTGCTCCTTCCACGTCCCTCCCACCTGAGAATGAGGAGGCTAAAAGCCCGGGGAAAGCCACAGACAGACAGCTGTAACTTCCTGGGGATGGATGGAGTAGCATTATTAGTAGTATGTGAGTCACCACACTTTGGCATCTTAGCTCATCACCATCTGCCACAGAGCAACAATCCCTGTTTTCCTTTAAGCAACATCTGGGTTGGCTTTTTAAAAGTATCAGTGGATGACAAGGAGGCTGAGGAATGGACCAGAATTCTCCACCCTTCAGTCAGGAGTTCAGCTTCCCTTTGTTTAGGTCCAGAACTGGTGAGGCTTAGCTTACAGGAGACCACACTGGCCAAAGGGCCAGTGAGTTGGGTGGAGAGTTCTAGGGTGAGTTTAATGTCAGGACAGAGGATAAGTTCTCCTAGGAAAAGGACTGCACAGTCCATTCTGCTTCTTATTTTGGAGATCTTCCAGCTTGGAAATGATCGAGTCCTCTGGTAACCGCTTTCCAGGCATGCACCCATTGACCTAAAATCAGCCCCATTACATAGGCTCTATGGTTGTGTGATAGCTTTGGAAACTAAGGAAAGATTGTCACCTGCCGAAGGTCACACATGCAGGGATTCTCACCCAGATCTGATTGTCCTTGGACCCCTGTTCTGAACAACCCACCAGGCTGCCAACAACCCACCATGGGCACAGAAAGACTTTCCTTACACGAACAGCTTCAGGCAGTAACCATCTTTCCACTCAAGTTTACTTTGTGTAGCTTAACACTCTTCAACATTATCCAAGTTACCAGAATGAGAGGACTTCCTGTTTAAGGATGAATTGTATATTGTGATGTGTACACAGGAAGGTATTAGAGCTCCTTTAAACATCCTGTTGATAGATTTTTGGATTATTTCACATCTTGGCTATTGTGAATTTTCAGTAACATGGGAGTGCAGAGGCCCCTTCAAACTTGAGGATGCAGCAGTGATGCCAGAGGTCTGGTGCATGAACTGGCTTTTTGGAGCCCATTGCCTATGCTGGGATACCTTGTTCAACCTTGATATCGGCGTGGGAGTTGGGGAGCGGGGGCTTGGTCCTGCCTCAACTTGGTATGCCAGACTTTGTTGATTCCCCCAAGGAAGGTCTTGCCCCCTCTGAGGAGTGGATGGGGAGGTGGGGGCGGAAGAAGTAGAGGGAGGGGAACTGGCATTGGTATGTAAAATGAAAAATAATTTTTTTAATTAAAAAAAAAAGAATTGTTTCTTACAGCCCAAGAGCGCCATCTATGGGTCATCAGTGAGGACCATCTTTTAGGAATGGACTTCAGTTCCTCCCTCAGAGTGACTAAAAAGTCAGACACCTGGAACTAGTTACTTTAAAAAACAACCTTTGGCAACTGTTGCGCATCCTCTACCTTTAGAACCTGAGGCCTGGAATAATATGAACACGAGCTTTTACTATCTCACTTGTAGAATCAGAACTGACCATTGTCAGTGCTCACTATGTGCTAATGAATAAAAGAGCAAGTGGTTTTCTAGGTAAAAAGAAGATTTTCCAGAAAGAGTCAGATTGCAAAGTTCATGGGCTCTGGTTAAATGTTAATTCAGCAATACCCGATAGTATGATTTAAAAGTTAAGACTTATTCATCCATAGAAACGAATAGTACACATTTTGGGAGGAACTTATCAAATAAACCATTTAGAGGGTTCTAAAAAATTAGGGGCTGGAGAGACAACTCAGTGGTTGAGTGCTTGCTGTGCAATCATGGGGACAGAGTTCATATCTCAGCACCCATGTGACAAACAAACACTTGTGATTCTAGCTCCAAGGAAACAGATACCTTCTTCCAGCCTTCACACCTTCACAGGTGCTCACAGTGGCACAGGTATTCACATCTGCACAGACATGTGCACCTGTACACACACACACGTGTGTGTGTGTGTGTGCCCACACAGACACTCATATCAACACATATAATCACAGGCATACACATATAGATAAATAAAATTTCTAAAATCATTCTAATTATAACTTCTAACACTGGAAAAAATAGCTCTATGATGTCACCACCATACTAACACATCTGTATTTCTTAGGTTTCCCAGAATCTGCAGCTGTGACAATTTTCCAAAGCTCAGAGGCTTTGGGTTTAGACTTTCATGCACAACCATCCCTCATATATTTTACCTGAGTAACCATCTACAGACTGAGCACATTTTAACCAGGAGACAGAAATGACTGGCATTGAACGTCTGCCTCCTCTTGCTTCCTACTTTTCCCCATTTAATCCTCATAGATACTACTCTAACATTTGCACTTAGATTAATTTCTAGGCCAGGCCTAAGTAAAGGCCAGTGTGTGTCCCCATAGTTCTAGAGGCTGGCAGTCTGACCTCAATGACTTGCTTTTCCTCCTGGCACTAGAATGACTGCTTTCTCCCTGTATCTTCATTCTATGGGATTGGGCCCTATCACCATGATGTCATCTGATCTTAATTACGTTCTTAGATGCCACATTCTGAGGAACTGAGGGTAGGGATTTCAACATAAACATTTGGGATAGAGGATACAATTTATCCCTTACTATTTTTCATCTGCCTTTTGCCCATCATAAAGCAAAACTTGTAGTCATTCAGAAACTCCTTCAAATCTCAACTTTTGGGCTTGGGTCTGTTCCTGTCACCTGCCCACATGGCAGACTATTATCTTGTCACCCTTCTTTTATTCTAGGACAAAGTTGCACTTTGTAGTGGTTTGAATGAGAACAGCCCCTGTAGGTTCATATATTTGGATGCCTGGTCCCCAGATGGTAGAATTGTTTGGGAAGGACTGGGGGGTCTGAACTTGTTGGAGGAGGCATGTCATTAAAGGCAATTTGAAAAACCCATTCTACTCCCAATTAGCTCTCTCTCACCCTGACTTTTGTAGATTGGGATGTAAGCCCTTAGCCATTGCTCCAGTGCCATGTTTGCCTGCCTGCTGCCATGTTCCCTGCCACGATGGTCATGGGTTCTACTACCCTCTGGAACCATGAGTCCCAAATAAAATGCTTTCTTTTATAAGTTACCTTGGTCATGGTGTCTCTTCACAGTAATAGAAAAGTCACTAAGACAGCTGACTCTGACTTCTTGACGGAGTCACCTACCCTCTTTGCTGTCCTTTGCTGTTTTTGAGGACACCAAACAATTTCTATTTCTTTTCATTTCCATATGGAAGTTTATTTTAACATATTGCATTAACTCAGTAGTAGGTGGTGGTTTTGACTGCTCACCCCCTCTGGAGAAAATGACACCGGGGCTATCACAAACTCAAGTGGCAAGTCATTTCTTGCCCTCCTTTCCTGTCCTTGGATCACCATTAGCAGCTAGTGCTTCTGCCTTCTTGTTTTCTACTTTCGACCTATATGCAATCCATTCATTCACAAGCCTTCCTCTCCGTCCATTAGCTTTCCCCATCATCTTTGATCTATTCTTCAGGAAGATGTCTGGAGTCAGTTGCTTCCTCAGGTCGGAAGGCCTACTTTCAACAGAAGAACACTAGTGACTCAGCACACACTAAAGTAACTCCCACCTGACAATTTACATTAGTGGGGGAACCCCAAGTGGTATATCCCATGTCATTATTGATGTTCTTGGCACAGGAAATGTTTTATTACTATCAGTAATACCATGAATCATGAAGCTTCCTGTTCAAGGTGGTTGATAAAGCAGGTATATCTACCTATGCTCCTTTCCAATTCCTTTAGAGTGAATAAGTATAAAATTGAGTATAGTAATAGCACATTTCCATTTTCATATAAACACTTCAATAGTCATAATGAGTCTGAGAGATAAGTAGTGATGTCTACATTTTAGGTCAGGAGTCTAGGTCTCAGAGAGCACACCCAGCTTGTCCAGTCTCTTGGTAGAAGAGCTAGTACATCAACCTGTGTCAGAGTTGCCTCATCCTCTCATCCAGCGCTGGGGTTTATTGACATTTTTGTTGTTGTTGTGCAAGTCTAATCATCCAATAAGGCAGGCCTGGTTTCTAATTACCTTGAATTGTTTCTCTGGGGAAACTATTTCACATCACATTTAAAATCCAGGTCTGCTTTCATTTGCATTTACCCCCATCTGTCATGTAGGATGCATCTGCATATACTATCCCATTCTGGAACACGGTCTAGATGTCTGACCTTGCCAGTGTGTCTGGATGGTACCAGGGCTTCACTGAACTTGCTGTTCCTTGTTACATTCAGCACTGTGAAAAGTATCTAGGTTTTGGTTTTGAGTCTAATAGTTCACTTTTAATACCTACTTTTCATATATTTGCAGTTTTGCAGGGTGGATTAAACCCATGGCCATGTACGTGCTTGGCAAGCAATCTACTTCTGGGTTACACATCCAGACATTGCCTAATTTTTCCATCTTCTTGGAGTCTGGTTGAAAGTGTCACCAAGTGTCCCATTTCTAAAGTTGGCAAGCCCAAACAGGTAAGGTGAGTGTTGATGGAGACTTTGTTTTTGTTCTTGAGTTGAAAAAAAAAATTGATAGCATGGCTTTAGATATAGCTAACCATAGCTTTAGACAACCAAATTAAAATTCAAGATTCAAGAGAAACTTTGTAAAAGGGAAGCACATCCAATCCATGGGTTTGCTGACATCATTAAACAAGTATGGAAGGACCAAAAGCTGTTTAGGAAAAAGCTGAACTTGGATGTTTATAATGGCCAAAGATCAACTACTTATCACTGTAAGCAGCAGATATAAGAGGGGGATCTATATATCAATTTAAATAGGTCCAAAGAAATGAAAGCCCAGTGAGAACTCTTGAGAATCTGAAAGCTGTCAACAAGAGTACCCTGCACCTGATGTCTAAAAGATGAGACTATATATGACAGTTAATGTTTTTTTTTCCTTATTTGCCCTATTTTTGTGGGATATTTCTTACATGCTTGCATCTTTATTATAGTTTATTTATCTTAGTACATGGATATAGTGCTTGTTATTCTCCCAATGTTTTATTCTCTGGATATGCATAAACAAAAATATTAAACATTTGCACACATTATGTAGTGATACCACACACACACACACACTTGTGTATGTTCAGAATTTTATTATACATCCTCTGTTATAAGGCATCTCCCTCCCTGTAACACACAATTAGTTTGTTTCCTTGACAACCAATAGACATGCATTCCCTAGTGCCATATTTTCAAAGACAATTCCCCAGTACATAGGTTAGTGTAAAGGATGAGGCCAACGTGAATACTGAACTCTTGTTACAAATATCCATGGATTCTATGCATTATCTCAGTGTGCAGTTTACCAGCTCCCTATGGTATATTTGGGTCTATGCTGCTGGTTGACTGAGAAGTATCAGCATGGCCTGTTTAAGCATGAAGCGAGTGTCTGAACCTGGGAGGCCACCTGGAGAAACAAAGACGTGCAGGGGTTGGTGTAGGACAAGCCTGCTGCGTACCTTTGGGTTCTTGATAAAGCTTCTCACGGTAGGGCATGAATTAGGTCAAAAACGCCTTTAAGCTACTAATCCCTCTGTATTATTCCTCCCAGGCTGCAGTGGTGGGCAGGTGTTGATGATTCTATGCACGAACCCTGTTTACCCACTTATCTCTGGAGGCATCTTCCAGTGACGGGAAACCTGTGTTTTAATACTCAGTTGCATCCTTGCACCCCTTGAGCCTCTTTTAGCATCACCCCTTGAGAATTTTCTCATTCTCCATTGTGGGTCAGAAAATGCTTATTGAAATGGGACATGGGGACAGGAAATACGTGGTGACTGAAGAGAGCAGTCTAGCAAAGGTCAAGGTGAAAGCAGTCCCCATGGTTCAGACCACAAGTGGGTGTACTGTTTGTAAAATGTTTTAAAATAATGGATGAAAACCGCCAGGATCTTTGCTATTGTCCCGCACTAGTAATTCTAAACAGCTACTGCTAATCCTTCTCCATTCCTCAACTGGTCACTGCCATCCTTTTTCATACTGAGAACATCACTGGGGACCACTGGCTCCGTGCACAGTGAAGACAGCAACATACACCAGCCTGCTGTCCATAGGGGATCCCCTAGCCCCCGTATAGCTTTTCACTTTTAATCGATCAAAATTAAATCATGTTAAAATTAGCATTGTAGGAGGTTTATATTCCCCTCTGTGTAAGTAGTGATCACCAGATTGAACAGTGCAGACATAGAATAGATTCTATTAACATTAGTTTCATAACACATTGGCATCATTGCTTCGCCATGACGTATTCACGAGAAACACTATATATGTGCAATATAAAATGACATTTCTGAGAATTAATAGTGGCAAAACTAATCTTAAGTAGATAATATCTACTCACAGAAGTCTGAGAATTCCATTCAGCATTCGTGTTACTGAATATCTGTTCTGCCAAATGAGAGCCGAGCATTGGAGGTTGCAAAGTAATTTATCAGATACCTGCCGTGGTTTCTAGGTGTTCATTATTTAGTTGTGGGAACATACAAGGAAGCAAATACCACATTGTGGTGTGACAGTGTAATTACCTAAGTGTGTTTAAATCGTGGAGCCAACACAAGGGGAGGAGTAATAAGCTGCTTCTTGCTGCAAGGTGGAAGTTGGCATTGGAAGTACACACAGGGAAAGGCAGTGTGGTTGTGTGACTGGAAAATGGGATGATTTAATAAGGTTCAGTCCATTCCAGGCCATTGGAAAAGGAATATACAAAGTGGTTACCAACACGAACGAAAAGAGGGCAGCTGCAGCCCCCACGACCTCCAGCACTGGTGTTTCCTAAACTTGGAGATGAGTTGGGATGGCAGGATCAGGAATGCGGAGCTGAGTTAATGTCACAGAATCCACGTTTCTTCAGAAGTCATGCTTTGGTGAAGATACAAGTTGGGTAACAAGAAATGGTAACAGGGATTTTTGAATAAAAACTTGGAAAAATAAGAATGTCTTTCATGACTTGGAGATCATGGCATCTGATTGTGGGGAGTAGAGGACAGGTAATAAGTGACAAAATATAGAAGGAAAAAGTGGAGAAGCCTTTTGTATTTAGTGGTGAGGTTTATTTAGATAAATGCTTGTGTTTCGTGTGTGTGTGTGTGTGTGTGTGTGTGTGTGTGTGTGTGTGTGTGTGTGTTTCCATAGAGTTAAAACAATGGATTAGGCCAGGCAGTGGTGGCGTATGCCTTTAGTCCCAGCACTCAGGAAGCAGAGGCAGGCAGATCTCTGTGAGTTTGAGACCAGCCTGGTTTACAAGAGCTAGTTCCAGGACAGCCTCCAAAGCCAAAGAAACCCTGTCTCGACCACCCCCCCCCCAAACAACAACAACAACAACAAAACAACAATGGATTAACTGGAAACTTAGAAAGGGAGTAGTTATGTTAAATCTTCACCTACCTATACTGGGGCGTAATTAATTTGTATCGCAAAGGAGTCAGAGCAAGTTTGATGAGCAGAGATTTTATAAGTACTCATGAGACGGAGTCAGTCCTATACAACCAGGCGAACCATGGAACAGAGAGAGCCGCCTGCGTGTGACCCTCATATTTAAGGTCTTGCTGTGTCACTCTGACCACACCGGAGTGTGCGTGGTCTTTGCCACCTGTACTAGCCCCCAAGAGGGCGTGACTAACATTTCCCCTATACCTATCTTCAACACCTGCACAAAGTTTACTAGATACTTGGTAACCATAGTTATTGTAGTGGTTTTTCAAAACTTGGTCAACATCACCATCACCATCACCTCTAGGGGCTGGAGCAGTGGATTAGCACTTAAGAGAGAGTACTGCTCTTGCAGAGGACCCAAGTTCTGTTCCCAGCACACGTGTTCCCAACACATATGTGTTGGCCCAGAACCTCCTGTATGTAACTTCAGCTCCAAGGGATCTGATGTCCTTTTGGTCTCTTCAGGTACTGCACTCATACATAAGCCACAGAGTGACAGACACATGTGCTCATAATTAAAAAGAAAAGAAAAGAAACCAGGAAACAGCCACTTAAGAAGCTTGTTAGGAACAGATTCTGCGCCAGGTTCCCACTGCACACAAGTATCCCAGCCATTCCGTACACAACAGGCTCCAATGAACACGGTTCCAGAAATACTTCAAAACAGGGAAAGACGTCGCTAGAATACTTCTTGGTAATTTCTTTTTCAAGAAAGAAAACAAATATGCATAGTAATATTACTTTTGACTTCCAGGGAAATCTGCTTTCAGAGCAAATGGCAGATGGATCCCAGAAACTGGTCATTATACGTGGAAAGTGGTTGACCCCATTAAGAACGCTGAGTGAGAAATGGCTTGGATTCTAAGATTTATTCAATTTGCAATGCACATTTAGTGTCGATAATCTGTTTAGTTCTACAAACTGGGGACAAGGGTAGGGCTTGTCTAGCCATAGCTTTGAGTGAAATGTTGAGCAGTGACCGAGCAGAAATCAAAGTCTTTTTTTTAATCAGCCGGCATTCTCTCAGAGACCCTTTTCAAGTTCCCTGAGGAATGCTTCCCATTAGAGCTGCAGAGGTGGATCAGGGCCTTAGTTAACCCTTGTGGCTCTGCCTCAAATGACCAGAACAAAGACCCCTGCTTTAGGGGGTCTTCATGAGAGGGACTCCTCATGGCTAAAGAGGGGCATGGAAGAGGAGACTGGGGTTAATATTCTGAATCCCGAGGAAGGCATCAAGGGTTTCTGTGCTTCTTGGAAAAGAGACAGTGTGTAGAGGGTAATGAGCGAGGTATTTTGGTCCTCTGAGTTTCCTTATGTTTGATTTTGATTGTCCCTATAGTTCCATTTAATTTACTGATTGAGTCCTTACGTAACTAATGTTTGGACCTTATTGGAAGCTGGCGAAGGACTTGAGGGAAGACAAGAAATCATCCAGAGAGTTCTAAAGAGGAATGGGCCACACAGAACCCTGCAGAATCCTTCTGGGAAGGAGGGCTGATGGCAAGGACCAGAACATTGAGCCTCGGGAGAGGAATAAAAAGTCAGAATGCCTTGGCAAATGCTGAAAATCTCACTAAATATAATCATTATCGCCCTAACCGGAAATTCTGTCTTCTTCATTTACCAAGGAATGAGGGGTCTGAGTGCGCTCCTTCTGACAGGATAGCAGCTCTCTGCTTAGCCCCAGGAAGTGAAGACATTGCTCTCATTTAGGTCCCTTAACCCCCAGCTAAACAGGAAGAGAACTTGGAGGCTTTGTATACACAGAAGTGATCTTCCTGGGTGACAGCAGTCTTGAGGTATGAATAAGGAAGATACCCTCCTGTGGCTGGAGTAGTTCAGAAAGTCTTAGAAGGAAGCACAGTGTGTGATGGGTGGAAGGGACTTCCAGGGAGTAGAAAAGGCCTCCTTGAGATGCCTCTGCTCAAAGCATGGCCTCTGAGTCACTTCCTCCAGCCTCCTCTGCAGATGGACCACCTGACTCACGATGGAGAAACCCCATATTGTTCAAGAGCATGGCCAACAGCAACATCCAGGCTGGGCTCTGTGGGTTTCTATGTTGAAGAAATGCTAATTGCAGAGCAAAATGTATCACACGATACTGTGTATGACTCCAAGGAAACTCTCACCAGGAAATGGCCCAAGTGTGTCCTCTGGACTACGACCAGCAGAAGCATCACCTTGGAAACCGTGAGAGATACAAATTCTGTACTTACCTGGAACCTTAGCCATGCTGCCACTGCCGCCAGCACCAGCACCATTACTGCTTCCACCATCATTACCACCGTCACCATTATTGCCACTGCCGCCACCACCACAGCAAGCTTCCCTCACAGTTCTGTAATTCTGCTGCTCCTGAGAGAACACAAATGTACAATTTGGGAAATTTTAGCTATTTGGGAAATTTGTGGAGGCATATCTTCCCTCCCTCTTGAAGGAATATTAGGAAAATGAAGCAAATTCATTGTTTTCTGTCTTTACCTGCTCTAACAGTATTTAATGTAAAAGAAAAAAAAAGAAAGAAAGAAAAAGAAAAAGAAAAGAAGCACTTTTGCCCCACCTCCATTTCTCTGAGACAGGGTATGTAGCCCTGGCTGGCTGCAATTCACTATGTACACCAGGTAGGCCTAGAACACACAGAGATCAGCCTGTCTCTGTCTCCTAAGTGTTGGGATTAAAGGCGTGTGCCACCAGGCCAAGCTGCTTTTAGTTTTTTTTTTTTTCTTCCTTTTTTTCCTCCTGAGAGCGTCTCACTGTGTAGCCCAGGCTACCCTTGATCTTGCCTCCCAATTACACTAGAATTACATGTGTGTGCCACCAGGCCTGATGGAAATATTTTCACTAGGCTGGAGAAACTATGGTAAATTGTTAAGCTACAGAAGACACACAAATACCAAGGCTTTGTGCCTAGGTATGATTACCAGAGGTGGTGGCATACTCAGGCAATCCTGGTACTAGGAGGTTGAGGCAGGAAGATTGCATGCTTCAATTCAACCTGGACTACATAGTGAGACCTTGTTTCTGTGAGATTCTTCTAGCGTGTGCAGAGATCTTGGTGCACTCAGAACAGAATATGAAAACAGATTGGACGGGTACAAGCCTTCCTGCCAGGAGCCTTCCTCGTTTGTCTTTAGCGATGGTGGTCCTCCCACTAAAAGCACAGGCTCTCTCTGTAGCCAGGCTTTGGCTTCTCCCACCCTTTCATCTCTGCCTGGAACTGCTGCCGTGCTCTCTCCCTTCCCCATCATTTCCGGTTTCTTTCGTTGACAAGGTGGCCAGTACATTACTCTTTCTGCCAGAGGTAGGCCCTTCTCAACTCTGCTGGCCTTGTGAAAGCTCACCTGCACCTCTGCACGCCTCTGTACCCCCCTTTAGATGAAGATAGCTGGAGTTGCAGAATTGATCAAACAAAAGAATAGAAAGCCCAGTTAAATTTGAATTTCTGATAAATAATGCATAATCTCACAGCCCTTGTAAGTTCCATGGAAGGGGCCTTGGAATTGGCACAGACCATACCCAGACACCAATTTGTCTGCACAAAGGAGATTTATTACTCCAGAAGGACAAGTGGGGTGGGGTCTGCCTCTAGATGGGCAAACACAGGAGCAGGTGTCTGTAGGAGTGGTTTTAAGGAGAAAAGGGGAAATCTGTGTTAGGATGAGTTGGTAAGTCCTGATTGGCCAATGTAGCTGAATAATGAATTTTGATTGCTGGACCTTGGAGTTTTAGTCAGGCACAAGGGAGTGGCTAAATAAGGGAATAGACCTTGGAGGCTAGTTTTAGGAATATAATCTAACTCTTTAGCAAGGGAGAGGGCAGGGCAGAGGGCAAGACCTGGCAGGGCTTGTTTGCCATGCTCAGGCCTGTTAGAGCCCTTCACCCATTTCCAAAAATTATCATTCATTTGGCACTCAAATTTAACTCATCTTGTATCATTTCCTTTACTCTGCTAGTTAGCTTGCATGATTGTTTTGTTTTTCTGAGACAGGGCTTACTGCATAGCCAGGCTTCTCTTGAATTCCTGATCCTTCTGCCTCAGTCCCTTGGGTGCAGAATGTGTGCCACCAGGCCCGGCAGGTGGCTGGCAGTTTACCTGGCAAGGTTACTCTCAGGAACAGGGTTTCCTATCTAGTTGTCTCAGAGAGGAGCTAGTCTTTTGTTTATTGTTTTTTTTCCTTATGAGTATGTCTATGTGTCTATATGTCTGCTCACACGTACATGTATGTGTGCATGGGGTGGAGACTACACATGCATATGTGTGCTTCCGTACATGGAGGTGAGAGGCTAACATCGGCTTCTGTACACGGAGGTAAGCAACTTCCTCAGCCTTTCTTCTTCTTACTCGCCGAGGCAGAGTCATGCAGTTGAACCCAGAGTACACAAATATGGCTAGTCTAGCGGCTTCACTCCAGGGAACCCCAATCTTCATGTTCTGAGCCACTATACCCATCAGGCATTGGGTTTCACATGTCTGAACTCCGGTCCTCATGCTTGCCCGACAGGTGCTTTAACCACTGAGCCATCACCACAGCTCTGAGCATCACTTCCATTCAGAAAGGAGCACACTAGCCAGAGAATTGGGACTTAACTGTAGACCTTGAGCAGAAGGTACCTGAAGGCACTATCCACAGGATGATGCCAGGCTCCAGGATGGGACTTGTTAAATTGTGTTAAGTACACAGTTACCTCAAGGACTTTGTGAGAAGAAGAAAGTGTAAGATATATCACTAACAATCTTTATACATTGCTTCCTTACATGCTGGGGTGATTTGGGATATAGTGGGATAAAAAGTATTGTTAAAATTAATGTATCCTGTTTGTTCTGCTGTAATAGATCATAGCTATTAGACAGTTCAGGCTGATCTATGTAGCTTGTCTAATTGCCAACACTTCCATTTGATTGGAAGGCACTGGCTTAGACTAATAGCCCAGGTAAGGGAGACTCAGTGACCATCAGGTCAGCAGCCAGGGGTCAGCTTGCCCAGCATGCATTAGACTCTAATCATTATAAGCTCATGGCTGAAATGAATGCAACATTCAGAATCCTTTAGTACAGCTTTTACTGTTTATTTTTTTCTGGGCTGAATGGTTATAAGAATCATGGCTTCTGCATGCTTGACTATTGAAGGATGGCATTGCCTTTAAAATGATGGGAGGGGCAGGATGGGTAGATGGAGAAGAAGAATATATTGGGGAATGCTGAACTGAGTTATTCATTTTTTATTTATTTTGTTCCTCCTTTGTTTATGAAGCAAAGTGGTGGTAGCAGGCAGCTCTGTCTGAATTTGCTGGAAGCAGATGTCCATAGGAATATGAAATTTAGAGCTTGAAATGGCATAGACGGTGGCATTAGGAAGTATGGAAGAGACAGATGAAAATTTTGTCAAACAAATTAAATCTCTGTGAGTCCCCTGACCCTGGAGACTATTTATAGAGCAGGGGTCCGAAAGTTAGCACCTTTTTATAGCTGAAAATATTGCAGGGTTTCAAAGTTTAGATCTGGCGTTTAAAGTTTTGTGATCTGCAGCACTTGCCCCCGCCCCACTTCCCTTTATTCTCATCTGAGTTTCCTGGAAAGTAAAGAAATACAGGTAGAAGCTAGGCAAATAGAAACACATTGTCCTCCATAGATGTCTTATCAGTGGATTTTAAGATCCGACATTGCTGGGTAGTGGGGGCACAATGCCTTTGATCCCAGCCCTTGGGAAGCAGAGGCAGGTGGATTTCTGAGTTTGAGGCCAGCGTGGTCTACAGAGTGAGTTTCAGGACAGCCAGAACTACACAGAGAAACCCTGTCTCATAAGCAAGCAAGCAAGCAAGCAAGCAAGCGTCTTAGTTAACCTTTTTTATTGCTATGAAGAGACATTTTTATTGCTATGACCATGGCAACTTTTATAAAGAAAACATTTAATTGGGGTGGCCCACTTACAGTTTCAGTGGTTCAGTCCATTTTCATCATGAGGGTAGCATGGCAGCGTGCAGGCAGACATGGTACTGGAGCTGAGAGTGCTATATCTTACAGGCAAAAGGTATTCAACTCAATGTCACATTTAGGGACGCTTAAGAAAAAGAGACCCCAACAGTGACACACTTCCTCCAATAGTGCCACTCCCTTTGGGTGCCATTGTCTTTAAAACCACCACCACAGCAAGCAAGGAAACTACCAAAAAAAATCCCATCTGTTCCTGCAGCCCTCTTCCATCCCCGCCCTCTTAGTGTTGTTGGTGTTGCAGTGCTGTGTAATACACTGCTTCTCACGAAGGATGACATTGATGACACTGACAGAAACACATGGGCCAATGATTACTTGGGAGAGGAAGATTTCTTAATTTTCCAGACCTACCGGACTCAGTGTATAGGAGAAGTGATAGGTGCTGACCAGGAAGTTGGAGCTGGAGGGAAGGTGGCAGTTCCTGGCTTGTCTAGGGAGGAGTCTGATACAATGGTATTTGCCTTGGAGTTCTGTCAAGCAAAGCTTGAGATCTGCCAGGAGCTTGTCATCCATTGGTCATTGATTCTAGGAAGCTTGTGATTTAATGCCACTTGCTAGATGGAGGTGCCAGGACAAATGGCAACATGATGAATATCAGGCTCAGCACAGCAGATTGTGTTGTCAAGGGCCCAATATTAGACAATGATTTCCTTATTTACTGCCTAATCTTAGTCATGCCACTATGATTATGTGGTTATAAATTTTAAACCCTGTAGGGGCTTAAAAAGTTAAATTTATTTTATTTATTTGTGCGTGGTAGGGGGCCAGGCACATGTACCATAGCATGAATGTGGAGGCCAGAGGACAATTTGAAGGAGTTGACTCTCTTTTTTTTTTTTTTTTCCATGAGAGTCCCAGGGCCTCAGGTTCGTCAGTCCTGGCAGCAAATGCTTTCACCCAATGAAACATCTCCCTAGCCCAGAAATGTAGAAGGGAGACATTTCTCCATTTTTTTTTTTTCTGGCCCCACTGGTTTTCTCTCTACCTACCAGGTCCCCAAAGCCACTTATGAAATCATCACCCAGAGGCTAATATAATATATAATCATTTAGCCAGTGGCTCAGGCATATACTGACTAGCTCTCACAATTAAATTAGCCCGTTCTATTAATCTATGCATTGCCACCAGGGTATGGTTTACCCTCCGGCATGTTACTCCTTCATCGGCTAAATGGCATCTCTGTGACTCTGCCTTCCTTCTCTCTGTATCTTTGTTCGGAATTCCTGACTACCATATTTTGCCTGGCTGAAACAGCTTTATTCGTCAACTAATAAAAGTAACACAGAAGGACATCCTACATCACAGAACTGTGTGTACTGTTTTGGGATTGATTTGTAAAGTGGAGCAGTTATCTTGGCAAATCAGAGCAATGGCAGAGCCTGTACAGTGTGCTTGATGATGGTAGAAGATGGAAAAGACCGCGGCCCAAAGTCCTTGACAATCCTTCTCGAGGCATGGAGTGGTAGAATGCCCCATTAGGTACAACAGTGGGTGTGAACACAGGCATGCGCTTCCAGCTGTGTATGGTTGCAAAGGTATGCCTAAATTAGTACTGTGCATGCATTTTTCTGCTCCACATTGTCTAGGGCCCCAGCTGGGAAGACTGAAGGTTAGGATGACTTGAGGGCTGGGGTTCTCAAGTGTCTTCTTGTTGGGTCTGACTTGGATCTGTTGGCAGGAAAACCTTCTGAGAGACTGGTGATAGTAAAGCACGCAGCCTTGGCTTGTGCATCTTTATAGCGTGGTGTCTGGGATGTAAATGCAAGAACTCCAATAGAATCAGGAGAAATCTGCATGTTCCTTGATGACCTAGCTACAGAAACCCCACAGCGCTACTTCTGCCATACTTGATTGGTATAGAAGTATCCAGAGCTACACAGAGAAACCCTGTCTCTGTGAAATAGTTATTTGGGAACTAGCAATGTCAAGATGATTCAGTTCCTCAAGCACTGTGGTTGAGCATATTTTGAGTAAGGACCACAATTTCTCCTACATTCCCGAAAAATGTTTTTGTGCAGTGCCTCCCTCGTATCTTAATCCTTGAGTGCTAGGATTTGGAACTCAGGACAGATTGGCCTGTATTCCTTTTAATTAAGACATGTTGTCTTTGACTTTTGCCTACATTTTGACACTGAGATCAGATTTACATGTTTGAGGTCACCATAGCAGAGTTAGGAATACAGAGGATGTAGAACATGTCAGTTCAATGCCTATCTGTAGCAAGTATTGTTATGGGGGTCATGGAGTATATATTAAAGAACAAACAAAAGGGGGATGGGAGGAGGGGTGGGAGGGAGAACTGTGGTTGGAATGTAAAATGAAATTTAAAAGAGTAAGTAAATTGTAAAAACAAAACAAAAAACAAATGCAACACAAACAAACAAAAATCCCCAAACCAAAAAACAACCAAAACACCTTAGCAATATGGAAGCAGGAGTTCTCCTCTATAGAGAGACAGGGGGAGAGAGAGAGAGAGAGAGAGAGAGAGAGAGAGAGAGAGAGAGAGAGAGAGAACAGGGAGAGAGAGCAGGGAGGGAGAGAGGGAAGGAGAAGGAGTTGGCTCAAATATCAAATAGTTATGGCGACTGAACGCCCCAGGTTTGCTTTAACTTTCTTCTTCCTCAGCAGTTTTGTTCAAATTGATTCTTAAATTGATTGGATAAAGCTGACCACGTTAAGGAGAATAATTTGCTTTGCTCAGTTTACTGATGGCAACACTGATCTCATGCAAGAACTCACCCGCCCCCAAATACAACACACACACACGCACGCACGCACGCACGCACGCACGCACGCACGCACACGCACACAGCCACCACCACTACCACCACCACAAGCATATATCCGGAATAAAGTTGGCAAAATTCCTGGGCTTCCCATGGCCCACTCAAGTTGAAACTAAAGGATTGTCCAAATTGAATGATCACATCGTGGCTACAGTGAGGGTTTCTAAGATGGCTTTGGATATATGTGTATACATTTACTAGCTATATGGACTTGGGAAAGTTATTTAACTTCACTATGCCTTGATTCCATCACTTGTAAAAATAAAGGTGAAAATAGTTCCTCCTACATTGCTTATTTTGAAGAACAAATGAATTAGTATTTTAAAGTGTTAAGAAACACTTACCACAAGCTGTAAATGCAGCATGTGTTTAACAGAATTTTTATATATTCCAATAGTTATGTATTTATTTCAATGTGCAATAGAACAAAATACAATTGGCATGATTTCAAGGATGTTTTTGCTTAGTATGAGGCTAAGTAAAAACAGTGAGTTGACTTCAAAACAAATATTAAGTAAGTGCTATTGTGGTAGGGTAAGTAGGCTCAAGGAAAGCCAACTGCATGGCAACCAGTGGCTGATACAACCTCAGAGCTGTCTCTGGTTAAAAAATAAAACTAAACAACAACAACAACAAACAAACAAAAAAAAACAAGATCTGGGTAACCCCAGCAGAGGCAGGAGGATGGTGGATCTCTGTGAGTTCAAGGCCAGCCTGGTCTACAGAGTGAGTTCCAGGACATTCAGAGCTACACAGAGAAACCCTGTCTCAAAAAACAAAATAAAAATAATCAAAAATCAAAAAAGATCATTTGGGGTCAACATGGCCAGTTGGGCTCAACATGGCCAACCAAGATGCCTGCTGATTCTGCTAACTAGCCTTTGCTTCAGTGTAACAAAGTCTCTGTATCATTAGCCTTGCAAATTACCTCTTTCCATAACCAGCTGACACCATGACACACCCAGAAAATCCTGTATGAAGTCAGTAATGTTTCTGGAGAAAATCCTGGCTGGTTCCTGGAATTTTCCACCCTTTTCCTCTTCTACTCACAATTGTATCTCTTACCCACAGGAGTTTGACCTGAAGTGTGGTGAGTGTGGTGAGGCTCTTTCTTTCGAAGTGGGAACTCCCTGCCTTGGGTGTGTACTTTTAGCCTGTAAATAGGTGTCTCTTTATCTTATCACTGGATTCTTGGAGAATGACTAGAACCTGGAAAGTGGGTTAGGGGAGGTCTCAGAGATAGAGGCGCCTCTATCTCTGAGACATCCCTGGCTGTCATTCCTGCAAGCTTGGTACAGGAGACACATTGTGGAAATAGTAAAAGTTATTACAAGGAAAAGTGAGTGAATAGGTTTGGGGCCCGGAGGTGGTATTTAGGACAATAATGAATCCATTTCCCTGAAGAATTTCCTGAGATGCAGGGTGCTTAGTCTTACAATGTGGTGCTTAGTCTTACAATCCATTATCTTTCCAACAAACATTTTTTTGAGTTTCAGCATGGTCCCTGGCCATGGGAAGTTTCCAAACTGCCTTGGAGGCACTTTGAGTAGAGTAAACCCTAGTTCAAACCCTACTCAGTGATCTTAAGCAAGGCTGTTAGTATTCAGGCATCTCTACTAGCCTGTCCTTGGGGTTCTGATAAGATACACACTCAGCTGTAGCCACTAAGAGCACCACCTGTGCACCTTCACTAGGTTCTCTTTTAAAAGAGACCTGCCCACTTCCATACCCCCCCTCTCTTTCTCTTTCTCTTGCTTTCTTTCTCTCCCTCTGTCTGTCTGTTCACTCACTGAAGGAACCAGCTTCCCTTTTGGCAGCCATAACAGCCATACACGTGCTTGCCATAAACCTGCCTTGGTCACTTAGAGGTCAGATGCCTGTCTCGTGACAAGGAACCCATCAGAAGTTAGTCACTAGAAAGTCAGATGCCTGCCTCATGACAAGGAACCAATCAGAAGTTAGCTGGTGGCGCTATGCTTTACGACCCTGGGTGTGCTTTACGGACAAGCGCACAGCAATGATGTAGAGAGCATAGCAACCACCCTGGGAGGGCCTATGGGCCATAACAACCAGTTGACCAATCAACACAGGGCAAGCCCTCCAAGCCTGGAGGCACACCAATCGTGAGCCTGTGCGTACCCCTAGACACTCCCCTTACGCTGCCCTATAAGATCTTTCGGGAGCCCCTAGGAGCCGTCTTTTGTTAGCCATCCGCCATGGCGGGTGGGTGAAAGACCCGAGCTAACATGGGGTTAGCTCGTTAAATTACAATAAAGCCTCGTGCAGTTTGCAGCAAGCTCTCGAATCCGCCTGGTGATTGGGGTGACCTCTAACGTGGCCTGGGACCCCGGATACTTGAGTTTTCGGGGGTCTAACACCACAACTTTCCTCTCTCCTGCTGCTCCTGTCCCTGGAAGCTGATCTCCTCACTCCCCTTTCCCCTGTTTATGATTCCTCCCCCCCAAAAAAACCCAAAACAAACAAACAAACAAAACACACCTCTGTTTGAACCCTGTCACATGGCATCTCTCGAGCGCTGCTTTTCTTAAATTACAACAAAAGCAATTCATTTCTCACTCCGTGCTTCTTTCTCATTCTGCAAAAGTAAGGATTGGAATGATCTCTATCTCCCTTCCAGCATGGGGGTCCTTCAGTAGGAAGCACACTGTTCTTCGGGTACTGCTAAAACCTCAGCCCAAAGATGATGCCCAAAATGAGGGAAGAACAGGAGTGAAGAAGGCATGGCTCAGCTCTTCACAGTTTCATGCTTTGAATACTTACCCCTAGCTGGTGGTGCCTGGCCTGTTGTTCAAATGCATTATTTGTTTTCTAGTTGCCACCGTTAGAAACAAACCTAATAATAAATATATCTTGGTGTTGCACGAAGTGAAAGTGGCTCAGCGATGCAATTTCTTTTTTGCAGAAAGGGTATACCAGAACCAAGACCCAGCTGTCGATCACTTAAAGATAGGAATTCACTTGGTTGTTATTTTAATGCCTGTAGTGAATGTATCTTTTTTTGATTGGATGGGGTCTGACTGTTCACATTCTGTCCCAGTTGACTGGTTTAAAAAGAATTGGTAAAATAAAATGAAGGACGGGGCAGTGGTGGTGCACTCCTTTAATCCCAGCAGTCGGGAGCCAGAGGCAGGCCAATCTCTGTGAGTTCGAGGCCAACCTGGTCTCTACAGAGTGAGTTCCAGGACAGCCTCCAAAGCTACAGAGAAACCCTGTCTCAAAAAACCAAACCAAACCAAAACAAAACTGTGGCTGCCTGCACCGCCACTAAGTCAGTATTGAGAGAAGTCCTGGAGATTTGGATGTTTATTGTGGAGCGGCTTTATATACAAACTTACAAAAACTCCAGATATAGGGGTTCACAACAGGATGTTGACGCTAGTGGACCGAGGTTGGGAAAACAGGAGGTACCTGTGGTTATGCTGGAAAACAACTCACAGAGACCCTGTGGGGGCTGGGCCCCAACACAAAACAAAAACAAAACAAAGCAAAATAAAATGAAGGGAAAGCGGAAAGGGCTACTGTTCCAGGTCTTCAAGCTCTGAGAATGCAGGGGGTCCTTTTGTGAACACAAATCTATTAGGGTTGGAGAGAATAAAAGGCTTGCATGAAAGTCTTACAAGGTGAGGGAGACATGTCCTATTGAGGGGGCTGGTAAGCCACCTTTGAACAAAATTTCTTAGCGGGCTGGTAAGCTACCTTAGAACAAAAATTTCTCACACCATTCTGTGAACAGTTTCCAGCACACAGGCCCCTGCCACAGACTTTCACCCTGCCTTGCCTTCCATTACAGACCCAACATCTCTAAAATCATCAGCTACAATAAATCTTTCTCAAGTTGTGTCTGGCAGGTATTTTGTCAGAACCATCCAAAGTAACTAATATTCTCATTTCCAGTGTGAGACAGGGTGTTCGAAAATGGGATGGAGTCTCTCCCCACCAGAGCCTTCATACTGATGGACTACTCCCCAAATTAAGATCCTTGGGAAAGACCTAAATAATGTGTATGGTTTGGGAAATTGTTAGGAGGCTTCCTAATATGTGCATATACATCAGATTTCCATAGGATGCCCCTACACACGCTACTGGGGAAGAGAAGGCCTCTATAAGGTACAGGACCACTGGCTGCTGAGTTGTGGGCACACTGGGAAGGTAAAGAGAAGCTTTGGCAGTGGGACTGGGATCGATAATTTAGTTAGTTGATTGTGAGCCTCTAGCGTCCACTCCTGTTTCTTGAGTCAAATGACCTTTCAGGGTGGACAGTGCTGCAAGCTTCAGGCCAGTTATGTTATATATAACACAGTATTTATGTTACACAAGAGCACCACTGACCATCTGTTTTCAGCTGGCAGAAATCATCTCACAGTTATGGCTCAGGACAGCTGTCTGTCTCTCTCTCACCAATTGTTACTGAGACTTAATCACGCCCCCCCCATCAATTATCTACCCAGTGCCAGTTTGCAGCTGTGTTCTGCCAGACCAGGGAGAGCAATGAGAACCCATGTAAGAAGGAGCAAAGACAACCATGATGGGAATCCTATCACTCATATTTTATCTATGTTCTCAGCTGTGGTGACACCGGTGATTGTTTTCCTAGGAAGTCAGATTTGCTGTATATGAAATACAATTGGCAGGAATGGAGCTTTGAGTACTGGCCAGTCTAAGGGAGATTTTCTTGGCCCTGTGAACTTAGTTCTTCAGATCCCTGTCTTGTTCCATTATAAATCTCCTCCACCACTTCTAATGCCCAGACTCCTTCCACGAAGCACTCCTAATTATAGCTCCACTGAGTCACTGGAGGCTTTTAAGAACCAGAATGCTGAGAGACAGATACACTATAAAAACAAGTTCATTTCACTGGGGGTATAGCTCAGGGGTAGAGCATTTGACTGCAGATCAAGAGGTCCCTGGTTCAAATCCAGGTGCCCCCTGTCTGCCTCGTTCTATATGAGGTTAATATTTTCCCTGATATTGCAAGTACCAGTCTATGCTCTTAACATTCATCATCTCCTGCATTACTTGCAGTAATTTTACAAGATATATTCTGTCTGGATTTCCTTGCTGGAGATGGAGACTTAGGGATGGTTAGTAACTTGTAAAAGTCAAAAGCTGCAAAGGGCCAGTTAGGACTTCAACTCAAAGTACACCTTCAGTGACCTCACTATACCACTCATATCACTGTTCTCCTGTAAAACTCTGTGTCAGGCACATGGTGACACATACCTGTAGCAATCAGGGGAAGATGAGGAGTTCTAGGCCGGCTGTGGCTTTGTAATGAGTTTGAGGACAGTTTTGGCTGAGTGATCCCCTATCTTAAAAACTAAACCAAACCATTAGACACCTCTGTGATAAAAATTCTTTTATGTGATGTTTCCAAGGTCCCCGGTTTCTACAATGTTTTGACTGCAAGGAAATCCAAGAAATCCAGTGACTGTGCCCCGGGAGAAGCCGAGAAAGACAATCTGGGGATGTAGCTTAATGAGAAAGCAAGTGTGCAGCATGTGTGAGGTTCCATCCCAGGACCAAACAAGAAAGACGTCTCTCTCTCTCATTATAGTGTGTGTGTGTGTGTGTGTGTGTGTGTGTGTGTGTGTGTGTGTGTGTGTATGTTTGTATGTGTGTCCCTTTTCCAATGTTCACATTGAATACATTTCCCCTTTCTGCTTTGCATTATTAATTTGGCTCTTTTAATTGGCTTATTGTGGATGGGTGGCCCAACTTGACTTGTTGGGTCAGAGTCTGTGTCCTTAAGTTTGGTAACACTTTGATGACATTCTGAGCATCTGTGATGTGTGGGAAGTGTACAAAGCATGAACCCAGAGATGAGTGAGACTCCATCTCTCCTGATTGGAAGGTGGGCATGGACCATGGGAGGGAATGCATGAGCCGTGCCAGCTGTGCTGGGTTTAGCAGAGTGAAGAGGCACTGATTTCTTCCATCTAAAGGAGGGGAAGGCTAGCGGGGGCTTCAGAGAGGAGCTTTTAGGGTTAGGGTTAAGGTTAGGGTCAGTTTCAGTGAGTATCCCACGGATGGAGGGTGGAATGGAGGTGGGGGTGGTGAAGACGGATGGTGCAGGCAGTTCTGGGCAAAAGCAGAGGCAATGGGCTGCAAGAGGCTCGAGCCAGGTAGCTGTTTAGAGTGTGATGTGGGGAGTGAGAAGTTAAAGAGACAAGTAGAGATTGGGGTGAATTACTTTGTGTGTGGATCCAGGAGACTTGGAGTTAATTGAGAAGGCATTTGCAAGGGGCATGTAGATAGACTTGGCTTTCTGATAGGCTCTGTGTGGGTGGAGGTGGGGATGGAGGCTGGGACAGGGTGAGGGTGGCGATTGATTTGGGCAACCTCAACTGTAAAATCAACAGCATTTAGTGATTAACTGGAGATAGGTGCGACCCAGAATTGCCTGAAATATTTGGCCTAGATGACAGCGGTGTGACCAAGCAAGACAGGGATGGGGAAGGTTGTTAGATGGCTAGGTAGGCAGGTCTAGCACTCAGTCCCGAGTCTACTCCAGAATCCTGGCCCCATAACCTGCTAATTCTGGCAGCCTTGACTAGATACTTCAACTATGTTGTGCCTCCATTTCCTACCTGCCAAATGAGCACACTGTCACTAATGTTTATTTTATAGGGTTTCTGTGGGTAGATGCTCAGTCCATTGTGGGGCACACTGCAAATGCCCAATGCATTTGAGCTATTGTTACAACAGAGCAAAATATGTGGAGATGTAGGGCAGGCAAGTCAGAAGCTTAATTTGGGGCATAATGGTTTTGAAATCTAAGGTTCCCTTAGATGGAGAGGGTGGAAGTGGGTGTTTGGGGCCTTTGAACCCCAGCCCCAGCTTCTTGCTGTCCACTCGCCAGCCCTACGGAGTCTGGCAGGCCTTATCAAGGCAAGTTTGTTATAGTGATGGCTCAGTTTTAGCCATGCACAGGACTGAGAGTTCTTAGATTAGAACCTAAGGGAATAAAAAGGAATCTGGGGTGAACTGTGAACTGCAAACTGTCTTTCTTTGCTTTGATTTCAGCTTCTTTGTTTTGAATTAACTATGAAGCAAAACTGGTGTCCCTACATGCTAATGTGATGAGAACATGCACAGTACATGCACGCATGCAACATCTGCCTGTGATTTCAGAGTCAGATGTGAACTTCTGAAGGCCGTGTGTGGACAGACCCCAGGCCAGGTCCTTTTCCTGCCCTACCTCACTGGTGGCAACTTCTGCTTAGAACACGCTTTGATTTACCTGGAGATGTGTGCAGTTGATGGTAAGATAATTAATTAGATGGCCTGAGCTTTAGGTGGCCCAAAGAAAACAAACATTTAACTCTGAGAACAGCAGGAGGCAGTGTAGTGAGCAGATAATTAGGGATGAGTCAAATCCTAGAGGCATCTCAAACATGAAAAGTATTTATGAGGTGTGATGTAGGTCAAAAGAGAAGAACAAATGTTTACATGAGGCCTGTGTTTGTCATGGGGGTATAGCTCAGTGGTAGAGCATTTGACTGCAGATCAAGAGGTCCCTGGTTCAAATCCAGGTGCCCCCTTGTATGTGACTTTTGTTTCAGTTGGCAGTTTCACGACAAATCCTCAACTAGTGGGCAGCAGGCACTTGTCTAGAGCTCCAAACTGAAAGAAGCATTTACTGTGAGGTAAACCCCATGCTCACCGATTGCCTGGCATGGGAGCCACAGGCTTCCACACCAGTCCTGATACCAGAACTCAAGCATATTTGTGTATATTGCAGCCGCTGCCTCCGCCACCACCACCACCACACACATACACACACACTCATCCCTTATGTACACCTTTAGTTTTCCTTTTCTGTAGGGTCAATCTTATTAGCCATACCCTTTGCAACTCCTTTTCTTTAGGCTTAAAATAACTTAGTTCTGCAAAAAAGAGTTTTAAAGATAATATAGAGAAGACCCTTACTTCCCTCTTAACACTAGTTAATCTCTTATAGAACTCCAGCATGTTTTTTTTCAAAGCTATGAAATAAATATTGGTACATGGTACAACCCTATTAATTAATCACACCACAACATTTATTCAGATTTGATCTTCTTCTTTGTCCTCCTCCTCCTCTTCTTTTTCTACCTCCTCCTCCTCCTCCTCCTCTGCTTTTTGGTGCTGTTTTAGGACCCAATCTGGGCTGCCAAGTTACACTTACTTTCTTTGTGCATAGGATGGTGGTTAACACAGACACTCACAACTGGTCCAAGTACAGAGAATAAGTAACGGTGGCGTGCACAGAAACAAATTAGACATGTATGTCATACAGCCTCTCCAAGGCTCAGGAACCATGGATGAAGCAAGATTGCAAAAGCCAGATGCCAGGAAGGACTGGACATGACAAGACTTCTGCACTCACAAACTCATAGCACCTGTGGTTGTCTACACAAGATCAAGGCAGTCAACATTTTAGGATGAAGGGTCATGAAGGCTTGACCTGATGGTCCTGTGTTGAATACTTGATAGAACCGCAGTTGATAGAACTGTCTGGGAAGTATTAGGAGGCGTGGCCTTGGTGGAGGAAGGGTGTCACTGGGAGCAGGCTTTGGGGTTTCAAAAGCCAAACGCCATTCCTAGTTAGCTTCCTTTTTCTCTGTCTTGTGCTTGTGGATCGAGATTTGAACTCTCAGTTACTACTCCAGCACCATGCCTGCCTGCCTGCTGCCATGTTCCCTGCCACGATAGCCATAGACTCCCTTTCTAAATCAGTGAACCCCAAATTAAATGCTTTTATAATTTGCCTTGATCGTGGTGTTTTAATCACAGCAATACTAAAGTAAATAAGACAAAGAGGAAGAAGTTCAGGAGTCCCTCTCATCCCTACCCCAGCTGAGGAGCTGTGGACAGTTGGTGGCTTCCCAGGGAGGGAGAGTCATTACACTTCTTTAAGAGGGTGATCCCAGGTAGGCTGAAAAGATGCAGCAGTCGAGGGGAACATTCTTCTCCTTAGGTCAGATGGTCTTGGGGATGCAGTAGCTCCTACATCTCAACAACTTTGAGATCAAGCCACCCTTGCACAAGCTCCCATGTGATGGCCAGCTTGGAAATACACCCTTGGACTCACTTAACTTTTCCTTTCCAGCGACGCTTCCATCGCATACCTGCTTCCTGGGTTGCACTCTGAAAAATTCATACTTGTGCATGTGGGGGAAGGATGGGAAGTGTATGGAGATTTCTCCTGATTTCTATTTGCTATTTCCTTGAAGGTTGCTATATCATAGGGGTCCTTAGAGAAAAATCAAAAGGCTCTCAATTATATTCCACTTTAAAGGAAAATGAATTGTGCCCAAGCTTTCATTAAATAGGGTGCAGGCTGGTCTCATCTTTCTTTGAAAAGAAATGACAAGTAAAACTCATTATATGGTACTTGATGGATTTTGTTTTACTCTGGGGCAAATTGGGCTCCTGCTTTGAAAGGACTATCCCTCTCTCATTGTAAGGCAATTAGGAAGACTTAGGATAGTTTTGTTCCAGCTCTCTGCAATGGTTTCAGGGCAGCTAGCTCACCAATCTGAGTTCTGATTCCTTTTTATATGTGCTTTAGGGGTAGCAATAGTTTGCCCTTCACTAAGTTCCATGTCAGAATTAGATATGTCAGTTTTGTACACAGCATATAGTAATTACCCTATAAGTTATGGCAATTCTATTTCCCATTCCTTTCTCCTGCCGTGTGTGTGTGTGTGTGTGTGTGTGTGTGTGTGTGTGTGTGTGTGTGTGTGTGATATTTTTGCTTGTTCCTTAGCAGCTATATGGAAGCTCCAGACAACAAGCTTGAGTCGTGGGGTGGGGGGGTGTCCACTAAAGTACAACTCAGTGGTGATTTGTATTCCTCCCTCAGAGCTCTAGAGGCAGGAGTTTCAGTTCTATTCAAGTAGGCTAAAGGCAAAATGTTAGCTGGGCTTTATCCTCTCAGAAGCCTCTAGGGATAATCTGTCCATAGGATCTGCTTCTGGCTTCTCTGGCTCCCTGTCCTCTCTTGGGTCTTTAGAATCAGCAGCACAAAGTTATCAGATGTCCCTGTCACAGTCCCGTCTGTCTCCACTGTGTGAGCAAGTGACGGTAGCTGGGGACGGTGAAGACGGAATTCAGGCTTGAATATGATGCAGGAGGACGGGGAAGCAGAGTGGGAAAGCAGGGATCATACAGTCCGCTACAGGAATTGTGGGAAATGCTGAATAAAGGGAAGGATCCTACCAGTCAGGAACCTCACAGCCTTGCCTCCTTTAAAACCAAGAATACGGAAGACGTTCCCTTCTAAAGGCGGGTTAATAAGGGCTGCCAGCAGGATTTTAAAGCAGACAGCTGGCCTAGAGGCAGAAGCTGCAGGCAAGCAAGCCTTGGTGCTCCAAGTATGATTGGCTTGAATCTAGGGCTGGAAAATGGTGAGTTTAAGGCTTGCTTGGGTTACAGAGTTCTAGGGCAGCCTGGGCAAAGTGAGACCCTGCCTCGTAAAACAAACGGCATGTTTACAAGAGAAGGGAGTACTTTCTCTCATTATCTCTTTTTTTTTGGTTTATTTTTTGAGACAGGAAGACCAGGATTGGAAGGGGGCCTGTGTTCAGCTAAAGAATCCATATTCTCCTCTAAATCCAACTAAAGAACTTACATTCCCACACCGGGAGTCGAACCCGAGCCGCCTGGGTGAAAACCAGGAATCCTAACCGCTAGACCATGTGGGAGACGACAGCGAGAGCTCCGTCTTGACGCAGTCGCTTGTGTAGCTAGGGCAGGTAGCCTCAGCTCTGCCACCCTGAGGAAAGAGTGTAGAGGTATTTAAAGGTTAAATACCTCTAAAATACCACGCAGGGTGGCCGGGAGTGTGGGGAAAGGTGATTGAATCGTGGGAAAGGGAAGTGATTGCAGTCTCTCTGTGTGAGCTCAGTAAAACCCCACTGCTCTTCCTGGGACGCCCAGGGAACAGCCGGCCGCGTTAGCTGGCTATGAGGGTGAGGCTTTGGCCTCTGAGGTCAGAAGGTCTGCGCTACCCTCAAGTTTCAGAAAGTCAATTTAGGCACCATTACCATGGTGACTAATTTACCAGAAGTGCTCATGGTAATGCGCTGCCTGGATAGACCGGCCATGAAACTGATGATAAAAGCAACTAAGCAAGAGCAGGTTAATGGGCGAGTGCAGGCGTGGCTCGCCCTTTCATCAGGAACTCACGGAAACCACCGAATCTGGTCTGTGTGCTGGACATTCAACAAGACCCTCGTGCTCAGATTGGGCGAGCGCTGTTACTGAGAAAGTTAGTTTTAGTGGACAGGATGCTTGCGGAAGTGTCTCTCTCTCTCTCTCTCTCTCTCTCTCTCTCTCTCTCTCTCTCTCTCTCTCTCTCTCTCTCTCTCTGAAACAAAATTCTTCGAGATCACATCTCTAGGCCTAATAAGTACACCACAATGTATTTGGAATAATTGTTTGTTGAGTGCTTAACCATTTGCTGACTCAGCGACATATCGTCTCTGTGCTGCGAGGTCTTGTGTGATAAATGATGGAACAGAGCGTTATTAAATTACCACACTCCCTTGCACCACATGCTGCTGTTAGGCATATTTTGGGCACCGCAATAATCAGAATGCAAAGGAGAGGGAATTTCTGATAGCTGGGCTTAGATTGCTTACTCATGGAAGCTTGTCCCTCACCCCCGGCTTCTGCTGCGCTCGTTTCTATACCCCAGGAGGCTCATCCTGAGGCTGAATCAAGGAGCAGAAGAACAGGGTAGAAGGCTAGGAGTCTAATGTCTCCCACGGACCACTTGCGTTCCAATTACCTGGTGCCAGTTAAAAATTCGTCTCTGGGCCCCAACCAGAAAATCAGAGTGTCGAGATGCTTAGGAATTTTAATTTTCAACAAGTTTCTCGGGCAACCATATGAACTAATCTTTGTAGATTGCCCCTTTGCCACCAGGCTTAATCTTCATTATGGTGTGGATGAGAGAGCACGTAGACTCACACATACATGGTTTTTGCTTCTGTAAAGGCGT
Source organism: Cricetulus griseus (assembly GCF_003668045.3). Lineage (NCBI taxonomy): Eukaryota > Metazoa > Chordata > Mammalia > Rodentia > Cricetidae > Cricetulus > Cricetulus griseus. Next base: position 212,655,009 of record NC_048597.1, read on the forward strand.
CTGTTATGGAAATCTGGCGTCTGTGGTAGACGGCTGGCTTTCTAGCAGAACTACCTGCATCTTAATATCTAATGATGTAGAGATAGCTGAATGGAATAGCCTAAAATGAAATAGGTAAGTGTTAACAAGACGTAGGGAAGTTTAAAAACATCTCTCGTGTGATATCCATCCATCCATCCATCCATCCATCCATCCATCCATCCATCCATCCATCCATCCATCCATCCATCTATCTATCTATCTATCTATCTTCTGTTTGTTTCTGCCATCAGGCACCCCCAATCTGCAGGATGCAACTAGAATTTGAAGCTGCAAGGATGCGTTCCTTGAAATACTAGATGCACTGTCACAAAATTGCCAGAAGGGAGCAGCAGAGAGCTACCATATGGTTCCTAGTGGCCATGTGAACCAAGGTTATCAATTAGGAAGATGTTAGTTAGCTTTGCAGCAGAGAGCAGGCTACCTGGGGAATGTTTGTGAAGAACACTCTGCTTAAGCAGCTCTAAGCCAGGAGAGCTGAGTCTGCAGGGCGGGCAGTCATCTCTCAGGAGGAAAGACAATGCCCTGCTAGTGAGTGGAGAAGAGGAGCTGCAGTCAGGGATGCTAACTGGTGAGTCAGGAGCTAACTGGGTCAGTGGGGTTTTTCAGGCAGCTCAGGAGCCCTGACCTTTTCCAGGTAGCTATCAGGACTCAGTATTCCAGTGGTCCATTGCTGTGATAAGGCCAGGAAACAGTGAGCTACCAGCAATGAACCACGCAATTAAAACATTGAACTACAATTATAGGAAAGCCTGGAACCCAACTCCTTACTGAGATGACCCTATGGTAGTGAGATCGTCCAGCTCTTTTTGGAAAATGCCTTTGCATAAAAACAAAACAAAACAAAATAAAAAACCAAAATGAACTTAAGGCATACAAGACAGTATGTGATTAAATACTGCAATTATGGTACAATCAATACTTGCTCTAGAAGTTTCTGTGAAAGGAGAGATCAATGGAGACTTGAGTGGCCAGGGGAGGCTTCTTTAAGGAAGTGAAATTTGATCTGAGCCTTAATGGAGGAGGATGATTCAGAAAGGCCAGCAGGATTCCCAGTGAGCCCAGGGGGAAGCTTGGTGTTTTGCAGGCCTGCCAGGATATTGGGGAATCAACCCACTTTTTGGCCTTTGGTAAACTGTGTTTTTCCTGGATGTTTCCCACATGTTTTGAAGGACACGGTTCACTTCTTAGAGGAAACATTAACTTCTAAGAGGAAAATATGGATGCCACATACAACTGACACAGTGGCTCACAGTGAGACTGTTTTCAGGGAACATATGTCCAATTCTTTCCTTTAGCCAGCTGGGTCACTATAATCTCGACTCTGTGAATAAATAGGTCTGCTCAGTTTCTGTCTGGATAAATAAGAATATACCTAGATCTTCATGAGCTGAGGACTCTGCAGTGAGAACTAGTACAGCTAAGTCAGCCAGGCAGTTACACAGGGAAGGACACAGAAGTACGTTTTCTAGCTACTCATGGGCTTGTGATCAGCACTCATGATCGTGGCATGGGGGCAGTTATGACTCAGCGTGTAGACTTTCTTTGTATATCCTATCTCTCTGGGCATGGTTGCTTTTTGTTTTTTATACATAATCACCCATAGGTCTTTTTTCCCTTTCTTGTGCTTACTTACATAATTGTCTAGAATATCATGCCTTTTCCAAGTAATTTTTGTAAAAGGCTTCCTAGTTTCCCAGGACATTTGCAGAACATTAGCTTTTATTTGAGTTAGAGACACAACAGATCTTGTCTGCCCTGTGTAAAATGTAAAATGTCTCTGTTTTAACTTCTTCTTCTTCTTCTTCTTCTTCTTCTTCTTCTTCTTCTTCTTCTTCTTCTTCTTCTTCTTCTTCTTCTTCTTCTTCTTCTTCTTCTTCTTCTTCTCCCCCTCCACCCCCGCCTCCTCCTCCTTCTTATTTATTTTGTATACAGTGTTCTGCCTGCATGTATGCCTGCACACCAGAAGAGGGCATCAGATCTCACGATAGATGGTTGTGAGCCACCATGTGGTTGCTGAGAATTGAACTCAGGACTTCTGGAAGGGCAGCCAGTGTTCTCAACCTCTGAGCCATCTTTCCAACTTTACTGTTTTCTTGTTTTGTGTATATGCCTATATGCATGTATGTTCATGTGTGCACGGGTATGCTCATTCATGGATACAGGTGCACGTGCCCATGTCTGCATGAGGATGGTCTTGGGTGTCATTCCTCAGGGGCTGCCCACCTCATTTTTTGAGAGTGTCCTTCCTGGGCCTGGAACTCTTTGTTCAGGTTGGGCTGGCAGGCCAATGAGCTCCAGGGATTTGCCTGTGTCTGCCTCCTCAGCCCTTGTATTACAAATGTGTGCCACCATTGTTTTGTTTTTGTTTCTTAATGTGGTTTCTGGGGATTGAACTCAGGCCCTTGTGCTTGCAAGGCAGGCACTTTGCTGACTGAACCATCTCGTATTTCTTCCTCTTCCTCCATCCTCTTTCCCCTTCCTCTTCTTTTCCTCCCCCATCTCTTCCTTGTCCCCCTTCTCCTGGCTTCCTCCTCGCTTCCTCCTCCTCTTCCCCTCCTATTGTTTGAGCAACTTGAGAGCAAAATGCTTTCCCACCGGTCACAGTAAATCTCTGTGGCCACGACTCTCCTGGGAATGGTACTGAGGTGGGAGGTGGAGTAGGAAAGCAACTCTGAGAATACAAGAAACCCCACAGAAGTCCTGAGAAATGCTCTCCACTCTCTGAGGCGCTTTTACTGAGAGGAATGGCTGTAATGTCAGCCATGTAATATCTCTCTCCCTTTCCTTCTCTCTAGGTGTTTTATGGCAACACTGTTTCTCTCTCTGCTGTTGTGTCAGGAGCACTATAAATCCTATCAGTGAATCCTTTTGGCAGGTCAAATCACTCCATTTGGGACCCAAGAGAAAGCACGCTACTCACTGGGCAGCACCAGCACTGGGCCAGGGTGGTTCTTGGATAGCACATCTCCATTTCTTCCTGACAGCATGAGTTAACAGAGAGCTCAGAGGTAGTATTATTTAGTTGCCTAGTGTCTGCTAGTGAGATATGCATCCTTTTAAAGAGGCATTTATTTCCCTTAGATATTTGTCAGGGTGTCAGGACATCCATAAAAATACTGGAGGAAGAGAAAGGAGAAACTACAGCTAATTATCTGGAGCTCCATGAAAGATGGGCAAGTTTAGATGTGAGGAAATGAATTCCTTTCGAGTGCTTACTGTCTCCAAATGAGAGTAGTTACAAGTAGTTACAAATCTGCAGTCACTGTTGAGTCCAGCCTTACTCAAGCCAGGCCAGCAAGTCTAGTCATCTTTACAGGACTGTGTTTCTTTTCTTTGAATACAAAATGCATTCACTTCTTGTCTCCAGCCATTGTGTATCTTCAAAGTGGTGGTGGCATTAGAGAGTGTGGCTTTGCCGCCTTGCCTGTTGTGTAGGGGGTGGGATTCTTGGGCTATACACGCATGGTTTTCTGGAACCATCTGATATCTGTGGCAGAGGGGCTGTGCTGGGATGCTGCAAAGCTTGGAGACACTTAAGGTCAACTAGTTCCATCTGGCTGATGGTTACTGTTGACATCATCTGCATTTGTGCTCAGTAGTCCAGTCTCTCTGGCTGCACTAGGTTTCCCTGTTAACTTAGTTACCAGCATTCTGGGGTGCTGCTGGTGCCTTGTGGTCTAGTGGGAGCATCACTCTGTAGTTACTTAGGTGACACTCCCAGGGTGACTTTCAGGAGACATGCAAAGCTCTTGAGGCCATCCCCAGGAGCAGAAGACAACTTTGGGGAATTAGCAGAGGTCTTCTTATCACCCAGTTTGATTTGGGGTTAAGGGCTCACTCCAGAACAGGGGCAAACCAAGACACATGCATCCTAGCACTGGCAGTCCCCACCAGGACAGTCTTTTCTCCTTGGGACATTTCCTCGACCCCTTCTTAACACACTGATGATGTCTGGTCTGAGATCTAAAGAAGGGAACTTAAGGTACTTCTTACTGGCCTTGCCTCTGTTCATTCTGTCATCCCACAGTTTAGGGAGAGACTTGGGCTTTTCACATCCTCAGCACTGAAATTTTTTCTACCTGAGGGCAGAGAGCCTCATGTTGAGCCACCACATACCCCAAAGTAACCTGCCGTTGTGTCTAACCGAACAAACAGTCCCTGGATACACAGTGGCATCACCTGTATTCGCAGCAGACTCCGTCTCAGACTCTACCTGGTTCTCATGGATCAGAACCCGCCTTGTGAACAATATCCCAGGTGACTTGAGAGCACATGAAGATTTGGGAAGCATAGAGGTAGAGGAACCTATATAATTAGCTGACTTAGGCTTAGCTCTTACTAAACTAAGTTGGGGAGTTAAAGAGATTTAGAAAATCCCCTTTCTCCTGAAAAGCTTGCTTCTGTAAGCTGTTAAGTTGCTGCAAAATCCCATTTTTGGACCCATGAAACTGAATATGAACTGTTTGTCTCTTTGTATTCTTGGTACAGCCACCAGTGACTTTCTCTAGGGAAATAAGTGTTTCAGATCGATCACAGCAAGTCCAATGTGAGGAAAGAAGAGGAAGGTGCTTGCTTAGTCATGCTAAAGTTATTGGTTTTACATTTGGAGAACAAGGAGAAGAAACAATGAGAGAGGAGATGAGGAAAATGATAAAATTCATCACTATGTAATTTATTATATTTGAATTTTTCTTGCTTATCTTTACCTTGGCAGTGAACAGCTTGTTAGGAGGAAGCACAGTTAATTGATTTGTGTTGCTATATCCTATATATCTTAAAGTGTGTTTAAAGATGTTCTTAAGTAGGAGTTTTTTACAGAAAAATTACTTTTGAAAATGCTGTGAACCACATAACTCTCTTGCATACACACGATAGACATTGCCATGAAGCTTTGCGAAATCCTACCCAGAAATCCCTCCAACTTATCTAACACTGTTTCATGTGTTATCCTCTAGCACACCATAGAGTGTGCTCTCTATGCAAATTTTGTATATGATTGTCTAGTTTGTGATTTCTCCAAGCTCCTCCTGGTGGATCTTCCCTGATGCAAATTGACCAGTGTTCTTTTCATGTACCAACTGATGTGCCGTGGGTGTTTCCAGCCAACCTGAACAGCCAATTCAGAAAACACCACAGATTATCTTTTATCCCCTAATTCACTTTCCTCTCATATGTTCCCGCTTAGATCTCCCTGAGAGTGAGCTCCATTGGATGAGAGAGAACCTGGCACCTGTCACTCACAGCCCAGCCGGGGATCTCAGGTTAGATTTCGGGCATTCTGACTGACCATCACGAGAGTTGGATAGTTCCCAGGGCATAGCTACTCAGTGAGTTGGCAGTGGTCACCCAGTAAGAGCTGTGAGAGGCAAAGGTATGGTCTTGCAAATCAAGAAGGACACATATAGTTTGCAGAGACTTACTGTATCATCTCTTGGTGTAGTTTTGGGAATGCTTTCAAATTCTGTGATATCATATAGGTAAGGTACATGGATACTTAAAGAGACTGAGGTCTGGGAGATTCTTTCCACTCTTTTTTTTTCTTGCAATGGGAAGGGGCTTGTGAGCATACTCAGAAAACAAGCCCTATTCCATGGTAATGTGTCTGGACTAGGAGAGCTTGATTCATATTCAATGCAACTAATTTTAGAGATTATTAGGCAAGATTATTAGTCCTGCCTATGTTCAAAAGAGCTGTGCATTTCTGAGGATGGGGATGGGAATATTGGTGGAGCTGAGGTAGAATGATCCCAGAAAGCTAATGGGTTGTCAGAGGCAATAAGAAGAGTCACATCCTCTTGGTCATGTGGTCATGCCATGACCTCAGGTTTGCCCACTCCTAGACTTGGCTTGCCATGATCTTGCTTTGACCAGTGAGTTCTTAATAAATCTGATGTGAGCTGAACTAGAACACTATTGTTCAAGAGCTTCCCATGTGGCAGTATCTGTATTCCTTTATTCTTGACCCTGGAAGCTGGTAGAAACTCAAAGATAGTTTGAAGCCAAAGCCAGGAAACCTTCACATCACTCAAGGTACTCAGAAATTCCATCAAAGATCAGTTAAATTGTAGCCAACATGCAGATATGTGACTATGAGAGTGAGTCCTCTCTGTAAGCCATAGGCTTTCAGAGATTGGTTGGTAGGCAATGGCATTGGGTCAGCAGATGCCTGATACACCGGATTAATGTTCAACAGGTTTCTTGAGTGGATTATTCTCAGAGTCCTTCATCTTCTTAGCACATGCCAATTCTTGAAGATGATCAGAGTGAATAGCACTTCCCAGGATACCCTAAGTTTTCAGAACATCATCTGGTAGCAAGGCAGGCAGAAATATAACTCATCCCTGGAGACTGGTCTCTATAGAGACAGTAATCAAACCTTCCTTTCTCCCTCCCCTATAGTGCAGTGGAAATAGGGAAGTCCATCTGGGAAGGGCTGTTCATATGATGGGCTACAGACCAGATTGCTAAATTGGGTGTGAGAAGGTACACATAATTATTGATTCATCTTCAGTGATTATTCCTTCTTTGGGGAATGGCTATAAAGGGTAACAATAAAGAGAGCGGACTGAAAGTCTATCAGAGGCGGGGAAACAAGGTATGGGGGAATATAAGAATGGGAATATGAGGCACTGGAGAGATGGCTCATCAGTTAAGTCACATGTAAGAGTGTGCACTGCTCTTGCAATAACCCTGCTCTTGCACAACCCATGTTGGGTGGCCTATAACTTACTATAACTCCAGTTCTGGGACACCCGATGTCCTTTTCTGGCCTCTGTGGGTGCCTGGACTCATATGCACAGACACAAACCCATGCACATAATTAGAAGAACCAAATAAAGTCTTTTTTCCCAGTTTATTTTTTATATTTTTTATTTAGGAACAATCTTATTTTACATATCAACCCCCCCATTCCCTCTCCCTTCCATCCTCCCATGTCCCCCATGACCCCCCATCCATCCACTCCCCACCAAATAAAGTCTTACAAACAAACAAATGAATGAATTGGAGTATGAGATGGTAAAGTAGGTTGCAGCCATGGTGCCCGATAGTCTTCAGACTGAGCTTCCTTTCTGGGTCTGCCCAGTGTGTTGGCTCCTATGAGGGAAAAGTCTCTTCCTGTGAGGGTCTAGGATGGTAAGGTGCACACGCTTTCTACCTGAGTGCATCTGTTCTTGGACATCCCTTGCCACTGGGGTGATGTGTAAAAGGGGTTCTTTTTTTGTTTTGTTGTTTTCGAGACAGGGTTTCTCTGTGGCTTTGGAGGCTGTCCTGGAACTAGCTCTTGTAGACCAGGCTGGTCTCAAACTCACAGAGATCCACCTGCCTCTGCCTCCCGAGTGCTGGGATTAAAGGCGTGTGCCACCAACACCTGGCTGTAAAAGGGGTTCTTAATTGATCTAAATAATAAAAGCCTGGAGTCAGATAGAGAGGAAAATGCTGAGAGATCAGAGAGAAGGAGCAAACTAAAGCCACATTTACATCCTTCGCCTCTCAGTGGACAAGATAGTGAGTTCCTGTTTCTTCATGCTTATGTCTTCTCTCCACCCAGCCATCTCACTTCCTGTCTGTCTGTACAGACCTTCAGACCTCTATGGTTGGCTAGTGGCAAGCTCCATCCTCTGTTCTTCAGAAAGGCTTTATTTGTACAAGCAAGGTATCACCACAGTGATGAAACCCAGAAACTAAGACAAGGGCACTATAGAGACTGTTGACTTCTGGCCTTTGGGATGATGGCTGAAAAAACCCTTGCTATTGGTCTAAGACCAGATGATAGTCTCCATGGCAACCAGTTATCACTGTGACCATAATGTGAAGGCAGCCAGGAACAAACTCAAATAAATGAGTGAGGCTATGTTCATTCCAACTTGAGTTATAAAGCCAGGCATGTACTTGACCCCTTGGGCCTGAGTTTGCTGCTCTGGCTAATGGTTTCTTTATTTTATTTGAAAAATACTTTACTTATTACTCTCTCTCTCTCCCTCCCTCTCTCTCTCTCTCTCTGTGTGTATATATAGATGTATGATGTATGTAAGTATGGCACACATGTGGCACAACATTGATGTGGAGCCCATAGGACAACTGTCGGTACTAGACTCTCTCCTTCCTTTGTGTGATTCCGGGATCCAACTCCAGTCATTAAGCTTGAATAGCAAGTGCCTTCATCTGCTGAGTCATGTTACCTGTCCATGCTTTCTGTAATCAACACACAGGGATGCAGTAAGCCATTGGAAATGCACTGTAAAACTACTGTATATTTCTGAGATATCCCCTCTACAAAGCCTCTCACAAATCTATGACACAAAGTACTCAATTTGAAAATCCTTCATCTATGTCATATTTCTTCAACCTTTTCTTTTTTTTTGCAGACAGGACAAATTTTTTTGATGCTCATATTGGTAAATTGGACTCATAATAAAATTGCCTCTATTTTGCAATGTCTTATGTTTATTTTTGAACTTTCTATAGAAGCCAGAATGTTGAGGGAAGTCAGTAAGTAAAATGGATTGCCGCAGATTAAATGTTATAACTTGTTTACTTGCCAAAAAAGTACATTAAACTTGCAAGGTCAGGGCAGTAGACACAGCTCAGGAGGTAAAGTGTTTGCTATGCAAACATGGGGACCTGAGTGTTGTCCCTAGATCCCATGTAAGATAAAAAAGTCTGGGACCAGCAAACCACACTTACAATTTCAGTGCTGGTGCAGAGGCAGAGATCAGGAGGTGCCTGGACCTCCCTAGAGGGAAGAGTAGCCTATTTGATGAGCTCCAGGCCAATGAGACCTTGTCCCAAAAAAAACAAGGTATACAGAAACTGAGAAATAACAGCTGGGGTTGACTTCTAGCCTCTACCCTGCCCCTGAAGGCACCAGCACACACACCCATGCACACATACCTGCACACATTTGGAAGGTCACTGAAGCTGAGACCTAAGTCATTGGTGTGTTATTTGTGTGTTGTAGAGATAGTTCGCCTACTAACTGTAGGACAGCCAGGATAAGCATGGATATAACTTTTCGCTAGTGAAACCCACACTGCCTGCACAAGAGCCTGCCTGGGTTTCTGTGCATTAGAACATTAAAAAAAACCAAAAACCTTTTTTTTATTTATTATCTGTGTCTTTCACATCATGTATCTTGATCCCATTCATTTTCCAGTCCCTTCCTATCTACCCACTGCCCTTGCAACCTCCCTTCCTCCTCCAATGAAATTAAGTAAAACTTAAGAGAAAAAAAGGAAAAAAAAAAAAGGGAGAAATCTTGTCATGAAAGCTGTATTGTGACACTGTGAGTTAGGCAGTAAACCCTTTTATCCACATATCTTTATGTTCAAGTGTTCATTGCAAAGAGTCATTGGTCTGGTTTGAGGCCTCTGGTTTCTGCTATACTATGGATGCTGGGCCCTCACTGGGACGCCTCTTGGATATCCTGTTGTTGGTCTGTGTCATGGAGATCCTGCAACTTTGGTTCTCCAGGACTGGCCCCTTCATGTGCTCCAGAATGGGGTGGATGTTGGGGTAGGTCTACTCATAACCCTGGTTCTTGGTCTGGATAGTTGCAGGGTGGTTGCTATGATGCCCAGGTGAGGTGCAGGGGCCACTCTCCTGAGTGCTGTAGTTTCTGAGGGGTAGGAACACTCTCCTGCCCTTATGATCTCAGGGCCAGCTCTCCCACCTGCCACAGGCAGGGAGGGGCAGGGAATGGGAGAAGGGGGTAGGAGAGGGGGGAGTAGGGCATCTCTTCCTGCCCACACCACCATATGGCAGAGGAGGGGAGGGGCCAGATTTCCCGTGTTTATGTTCTTGGGAGGTTCACCTGCACCCTTGTCAATAGGGTCAGCTCTACTGTGCTGCCCAGGCATGGTGCAGTGTCCCCTTTCCTGAGTGCTTCAGCTGGTAATGGGCAGGGTCACTCCTTCACCCACACAGGTGGCAGGGACAAGGGGGGATGGCATCTTTCTGAATGGCGGATGAGTAGGGTGTGGCCAGCTAGCCAACTTTCACACCCTCAAGGCCAGTTCACCTCCAACTCTGTCAACAGGGTCAGCTCTATGGTGCTGCCCAGGTGGGGGGCAGGGCCTGCTTCCTGAGTGTTGCAGTTGGTAAAGGGAAGGGTCAGCTCCCTCGTCAGATGGAGGTGGTAGGGGCAAGGGGCAGGGCATCTTTCCCTCATTCCTACCACACTGTAGATGAGGGAGGGGGTACCAGCTATGCCTCTCTCACCCCCTCGGGGCCAGCTTACCTACGCCCTTGCGAACAGGATCAGCTCTCTTGTGCTGCCCAGGTGAGGTGTAGGACCCTCTCTTCTGAGTGCTTCAGCTGGTGAGGGGTGGGACCAGTTCTCCCTAGTGTTGCAGTCAGTGATGGGTGGGTCCAACTGTACAGCCCTATCCTCTCCACCTTTGGTGGGGTCAGGAGCCTCGGATATCCACACAGACCATGGCATCATCACGGCCATGAACCCAGACATGGGCCCCAGGAGCAGCCCAGACTCAGACATCACCATGACCCTAGGTGGCAATCAAGCCACCCCGTTAGCCCACTCCTCACCTGCTTTTACTTCTTCAGATATTCAGATATGCCTCTGTCCACAGGAAATGAACCGCCCACCTCTTCTCTCTCTCTCTCTCTCTCTCTCTCTCTCTCTCTCTCTCTCTCTCTCTCCATACTACAGCATATATTTGCTTACAATAATAGTGCCTGTCTGCTCAATGCCTTGTGGTGCTGGGCAGGCTTATGTTTTCTCCTCAAAGCCCAGGCCACGCTTTCCCAGGCCTGCCTGTGGGTCTCTTTGTTCCACTCAGTCTGTCATGGCACTGGGCAGGGACATGTTTCCTGTTTGGAGCCCAGGGCCACATTAGAACATTTAATGGCCTTACCTCCAAACGTGCCCCAGATTATTATCATTTTGTGATTTGGCTAAGTTTTGTGGCACCACCGCGTCTTACAGATGAACTGCAGGTGACACATTGGACTGAGGGGAAAGAGTTGCACGTGAAATCTTGCCTGCTGCTCACCATCCATTCTGTTGTCAGTTTTGTCAGAATGCCCATCATCTTACTCTAAAACTCTGCTTCACAAAGAGCTGGAATGACAGCACAGACTTGACTGTCACCAGCACGGGGCTGAGTTCTCAGACTTGCAAAGACAAAGATGTCCTGGGAACCTCTGTCTCTTAGCTTCACAGTAAGAAAAGCTTCTCTTCTCTAGAGACCAGGGGAGGTGGGGAATGCAAGCAGAGAATCCTGTGTGCCGATGTGAGAATCCCTTGCTTCAATTCTCTCCTATTGGATCTCCTTGGCTATGAAGCATAGTAATTAGATAATTTTCTGTCTGATTTTTTTTCTCTCCAGACTGTGTGTGCCTTTGAATCTTCTCATTTCAATGCCTAATGAGGGGGGCTGGGTTGAGCTTATCAGCTGATATTCTTGATGTCTGCAAGGGAAAAATATTGCAAGCCACAGTCCCAATTTGAAGAAAGCATCTTTCTAAAGCAGAAGTCAAGGTTCACTTTCTTCAGATTGGTTCTTGGGAGGTAGCACAAGAATGAGATGGAGTCTATTGAGCATGTTAAAGGCTTTGAGTGACCCAAGCATGAATACACAATAGGTTATCATAATTGCTTCTTGATTACAGTTTCATGGGAGTAACATTCATATGAGCCCATTAGTAGGGATGAATTTTTTAAGGACAGTTTACTTCTATCTATAGCATGTTATGTGCAATAAACTCACAAGGCCGGATTTTATTTGCTTTTATTTGGATGTTTCTCTGTCTCACTGTTGTTACCAATGGTTGGGATTCAATTGATCACGCTTGTTCTTGAACTCCGCTGTGGAAGGTTGCATAAGTCATTTATCCCATTGCGAGCATTCGGGCCACTGAGGTGAGTTTTCTGTGATTAAACCAATGAAACACCTTTAGGCTGTCACTGAGGGTGGAGTAGAAGCCAGTGTTCTTTCTCCTGGCTTGGAACTGGAGACAGTGTAGATGTTTGTGCCACTATAGCCATGTGGATCTCATGTGAATCTTAAGACTGAGGTTGAGGCCTAAACAGCAGAGCTAAGAAACAGAGAGGAAGAAAGGCCTCTTGAAAGGGACATTTCTGAATCCCTGACTAACAAATCTTAACTAAGGAGTTTCGCAGGATGGTAGATCGCCTTTTGGGTTATGTTTTCCTTCCTTGTTTTGTTTCCTTCCCTGTCTGCCTCCCTCCACACTTCTTCCCTCCCTCTTTTTCTTTTCAGACAGGGTATCATGTAGCTCAGGCTAGCCTCCAACTTTCTATGTAGTTGATGATGACTTTTGAACTCCTAATCCTCCTGCCTCCACCTTCTAAGTGTTGGGATCACAAGGGTATTCCACTGTGCCCGACTCTTGGGCCTTGCTTTCTGTTGCGTGCAATCAAACAAGGCCTGCTTATTCTCATCTAGTTGACTAATGTTCCTGCTGGAAGGAACCAGAGGAATAATCCTTACCCCACCCAGCATGCTATCACCCAGAATGCATAAGCCTGGGTAGGACACTTGGCTTTGCATCTGCCACATAGCTCGTGGAGGTGAGGGGCACCTAGCCTCCAGCTGTCCTTTGTTTCTTGTCTTTAAGTTGATACTTCCTATTATTAGGGCATGAGACATAGTCAAGGGTGTTTCAATCTCATTTTAACACATCGTTTGTTAGATACTCCAGTTCTGGTGTTGGTTCTTAGCTTTCTTGTCTAAAATCAAATCCCAACAGGTTTGTCAGCTACAACAAGGGCAAGACTTAAACTGGGTGTGGTGGTCTGACATAGGACTAGGACAGTACTGTCTATATAGCCTCAGTTAGTCTGAAATGTATGGCCTGCCTCATCCTCTCAAATGCTGGGGTTACAGGTGGATGCCTGGCTTGCTTTTTAGTTATGACAGAGTCAACAGTTGTGCCTAAAATGTCTGAGATGTTTATTCTATTACATCCTTTTGGCCACAGACACCTGGTATAGAATAAATACAATACAAAGTATCTCTCTCAAAAGGACTTTTCATGTGAAATACCGGGTAATAGAGGCAGGAGGATGAGGAGGGAAGTGAGCAGCACGGAGAACTTCCCTGTTCAAGCAACAGGTTTCACTGGAAAATTTGCCTCATTTGGTTCAGGCTTAGGTAGTCACTTCCCAGATAACCTCCTGGTTCAGCCACTGAGCAGACTTTCAGGGGGCAGGGGCAGGGGTTTCTTTTCCCTTCACACGATGATCTAAGAAGATCCAAGATTATTTTTCTGATGTGATGCTATCACGAGAAGAGCTAACAGCTTTCATATTGTTAAACTCACGTAATAGAGGAAAAGAGGATGGCCAAGTCACTTTCTCTGAAGCTTAAACAGGGTATGTGAAATAAAGGATTTGGGATATCCTGGAATTCTAAGGCTTATGCTAGAGGGACTAGAAGGAGATGGTTCCGAGGACCCAGTCCTCAAAGTCTCCATGGTGAGAGACAAACACACAAGCATGACTATCGAGCCAGCCAATGTGTACATTTTGAACAGTCAGGCCCTCCCGAGCTTGTTCATCTCAGGGGAGTGTGCATTGCTTTACTGATCACTTAAAATAGGTAGTTTCTATAACAACGGCACTAACTTAGATAGACGCAGGCTTGTCTCTTTGTTATGGGGGAAAACAATGTTTCAAAGACTTTGTTCTGCTTTATTAATCACTTTCGAGACTGAAAAAGATGTTCTGACTCATAGCTTCACAGGGGACTGTGCCTGCCTCGCTAGCCAGCTCCATGGGTTCTGAATTGCTATTTTGGGGCCAGAATTCAGCCACCTCTGGAGACCAGAAACCCATTCCCTTCTGTGTAGCTATGTAATTAAAATCATTTGAAATCTAGAAGTCTGGGTCGAGATAGTTAAACGTGTTAAGACTCTCGGAGGATGGATGGCCATTCACAGGCCCTTTAGTGGAGCGAAGGGAGGAAGATTTGGGTTGAGATGTTAACATCTCTCACCATAACCAAAGAGCACAGGCATCAGGCTCACTTGAAGAATTTGACTTTTCAAAAAGACAGCTGGGTTTTGACCCTATCCATTCCAAATTAAGTTCACGAGGATGGGACCCAGGAATGTAGGCTTTATAGATGCAGCTACTTACTTGTGGGATTTTGATGCTCTGCCCACCCCAATGGCTAAGCTCATTAACTTGGTTTCTTTTCTGGTTATTGTGATAAAATACTCTGATAAAAGCAGCTTAATGGAGAAAGGACTTGTTATACCTCTCAGTTAAAGGTATAGTCCACAATGATGGTGAAATCAAAGCAGCGGGTAATTGAAGCAGTTGGCCCCCTCACAGCCATAGTCAGGAGACAGAGGGATGAATGCGTGTATGCCTTCACTCAGCTTCCTTGCTTCACTTTGTACAAGCCAGGATCCCCAGCCTAGAGAATGGTCCTATCCACAATGGCCATTCTTCTTGCCCCAGTTAAAGTAATCAAAATAATCCTCTCTAACACGCACCACGACACATCTCCCAGGTAAATGGATTCTGCCAGGTTTGCAGCACTAAGTGTGGCCACATATCTTTAGTCCCATTGTTGTCAACTTCAGTCAGGGGGGAAATTGTTCAAATGCTCATCAAGAATAATCAATTCAAGGGAACAGGAAAAAAATCACACTGAGAGATTTGAATTCTGGTGGATTTGGCAATTTAGGGAAGTGGTAATGATGCTGACAATGTTTATGGTTTTGTGTCTGTGATCTTGCAGGCCTTTCAAAACATTTGAACGTTTATCAAGTTCCTACTATGTTGTAGCCAGTGTAGTGTACTAGGGCCTGTAGGTATACCAGGAAATAGACAAATTCTCCTTGTAAGTGGTTGAACAGATTGTTTTTCTGTTTCCCACGATATCATATATACAGTGTAGCTCAAAGATGTTAAGTAGCTTACACAGTTGGGCAGCTGGGAAGTTCATAACTGGGTTTCAGTTCTGAACCCCTGACTTTCTATACAGTGTTCTTTTGAGACTGCATTCTATATTTTCAGATGAAATGAGGCCATTTTAAAAATAGACTTGATGTTGGCACAGGTCTTTAATAACAGCACTGGGGAGGCAGAGGCAGGTGAATCTCTGTCTGAGACCATCCTGGTCTACAGAGTGAGTTCCAGGATAGTGCAAGGTACATCATATAGGAAGACACTGTCTCAAAACATGCCTCCCTCTCCCTCCAAAAAAAAAAAAGCTTGACTTGGAACATACTAAGAACTCAACAAATCAGCCAGTTTGATGTCACGTATCTGTAACCCCAGCACTCAGGAGGTTGAAGCAGGAGGGTTATGAGTTTGAAGCCAGCCTTGTATTTTGCATGTTTCCTCAGGCATCTTCTTGGAAAAGGACACACTGTTTTCTTTGGAAAGGACTCTGATGGTGCAAGTCCTTCAAGATGACCACGTTCAAGCCTTGAGGATAATGTTGACTGAGAACAGACATGAGACCACTTAATGTAGGACTCAGGAGGCAGCTAGGGTCCCAGTGAACAGTTCAAATACCAGAGTGCAGACAGAGGTCAGAAAACAGGGAAGTGAACAGGACCAGAAAGAGGAGGCAGAGAACCCTGCTGGACATGTCAGACCACCAGTCTGATTCGGGAAGGTGAGTGGCAGAAACAGAGCTGGCCAGTGAAACTAGGCTAAAGAAACAGAGGATGGAGCCTAAGCTTGCTGGCTTAGAGATGGAGTTCCCTCCATAGATGGAGGAAGGGCTTCTGGTATTTCCAGCCATCCAAGTGGGAAGAACAAAGCCTGATGTAGAAGTCCGTGTGCACAGATGACCGGCACAGAATCTCTGTCTAGAACTGACCTTTGTGTTTACAATGTCTCTTAGAAGCCAAATGCTTTATTTCTCTGTCATCATCTTGCTTCACTTTCACCACGAGAACAGACTTTGAAATAATTCTCCACAGGGATTTGCTGCATATGGAACTATGTGGAAATCTAGTGGTTTAGATTTACATTTACTGTCATTAATTCAATTCCTAAACCTATAGGTTAGAGGTGTAGACCTAGGCCCAGGCAAGCACCTGTATCCTGTTAAGAGTCAGTTTGTAGATTCTTAGTCTGGGTTCTTTCTGGCTATTGGCTGAGAAGTGGTTGGATCTGGACCATTTTGTGACAGGAGAACAATGAGGGAGAGAGAAACATCAAGGTTATGTTAAAGTAGCCAGTTGATGGAGGTCTGGAAACCCCTCTGGCCGTGGGCTGCATATAACAAGAGAGAACATGTGTGAACCCAAGAGATCTCCCAGAGAAGTATGGGCTATCTGCTTGTGGGTCTCAGGACTGGCCTGGATCTTGTCTGATTTCATTCTTGAGGATATCTTTCTGTTCTCTGACAGACTGTCTTTATTTCTATCATCCATATGTCCCTGGTTCAGTTAGTTGGTCCAGACATAAGAACATTTAGCAGACACCCTCTCTGGACTCAGATCCACATCTGAGTTAGTTAACAAACACACATAACAGTATGTGTGTTTGTTAACAAGCAGGCTAGCCTGGCCTTCTCATTTGCATGGTAGCTGGGTATGGTTCCAAGAAAGAATTCAAGGTCTCTTCATGTACAAGCTGGGTACTGGCCTCATGCTACTACAATAACATTCCACTGGCCAAGCAAAGCATGAAGCCAGGTCAGACACAGGCAGGTGAGAAATAGATGTTAATAGGAAGAACTACAGAATCATACTGCAAGCAGGTACAGATACATGGGAGAAATGATCGAGGCCACTTTCTGCAAACAGTCTACGCATTTGTTCTTTTTCTTCTAGAAGCAGGCAGAGGCAACAAATTGGAATCTAAGTCACTTCCAGTTTGTGCAGAAAATCAGCTCTTCCCCATGAGGCTATGTCTGTTCAGGCACCCACTGAGTGAACTGGAGGCAGTACAGTGATTACTGCCCCACTGTTTGGTCTTGAGCTTGGAGAGCAGGCTTCTTGGTCCTGATTGCCTTGAATATACTCTGTGGGCCTTCATATTTGAAAAGCGTTCGGTAATTGCTTGCTACCCAAGGGGACCATTTCTGTGAGGAATGTAGAACACTGGCAGAAGGAAGAATTCAAAAGAGGCAATCAAGCCCCATGGCTTCTGGGACTGTCCAACACAAAAATGTCACCCCAGCACAACTTCTTCATCTCCTTCTTGGGGAATGACCAACAGCTCCACAAAACTAAGGTAATTAAGCAGTCAGTTCCCTCCTGGGTGAGTGCCTTGGCAAACCTTAGTCTGTAAAGACTTTTGCTTTCCTCCTTCACTGTACTGATGGGAGCTACCTTTAGGATTTCCTGTAAATGCAAAAGCTGAAGGTGATCCCAAAATGTTCCACGGACCCCTTCCCTGGGATGGCCCTTGAATATGAAATATGCCACAGCTTCTTTGCATGGCATGCAGCCACCATTAGCATTCCCCGTGTGCCTTTTGTGAGAATTACAAACTAATTACAGGATGCATAATTAAGTGCTCCATCCTTCAAATTCTGAAAAAAAAAAAAAAAAAGCAACTGAGTGCTCCTTCCTTTGAACTAGATTTTACTACTGGTGATTGAGGACTTGATGCACTCTGAAATGGGAAGGGTGTGTTTTGAAACACACAGTTTCCTTTTACAAATGTAATAAAAGGTTGGAATTTCAGGGCAGGTTTAACATTTCCCCTCATGGAAACAGAGTTGATTGGAAACTTCTTTTTGTTCTCTTTGAGTTGATGGTGCAGATCTTACACTCACTGGCCAAGGTTTAGGTAGTGGGTCCATGAGGCATACAGTGATGACTAATGTTCATGGGACATTTTATAGTTGGTGAACATGCGTTTTTATCTGGTATTATTTTTGCCACTGTACAAAATACCTGAATAATTATAAGGTAGAAACGTTTATTTTGGTTCATGGTTTTCAAGGCTTTTGGTCCCTAGTTAGCTGATTCCATCTTTCTAGGCATGTGGTGAGGCAGAACATTACGGTGGAAGGGTCTGATGGAACAAGACACTTTGAGGTGTCCAAGAGACAAGGCAGGGAGATGAAAAGAAAGGACTTGGACAAGATACATCTTTCTGGGACATATCCACCCTTATCTCCTGTGATCCGCTTTCTCCAATTAGCTTCCACCTTCCAATAGTGTCAGCATTATTTGAGTCCATCAGAGGAGTGATCCATTGATTAGGTCAGAGGCCTTGGGGTGCAAACACTTCTCAGTTGTTAGGGACCAAGCCTTCAATACAAAAAGAAACCACCATTTATCTGCATCTCATTTAGTACTTACAATAAGCCCCGGAGGAAGCTATTTCACCCCTGTTTTATAGTTGGGAATCCTGAAGCTCAAGGCATTTGCTTGACTTATGGTAACAAGGCTAGTTGAGGATCAGCATGAATCTGGAATTCTATGTACATCTTCCTGCAGTTCTGTGGAAGGGGTGTCAGCTGGATAAGTTCTATTTGGAGCATCCTTTTAGGCATCCCGCTTCCTCTCTGCAATTCTTCTGTGTTTGATATGGTCCAGAACTTCTCTTTGTGATATTTGATCATTCTCATTGCTTTGCAGACAACAGTAGAATAGTGGCAGCACCAGGCAAATAGGCAAACTCATCCATTAAAGCATGTAGATGGAACATTGCATCATGGGATTGGAATTGATCCTGAATCCAATCTTGTAAGATGATTTACTCCTTAAAATAGAAAGGGCAGGAGCACTGTACCTAGGTAAATTTAGGAATTTATTTTTTCTATGTATACACACATAGATATGTATGTAACAACAATTAATGAAAAAAGAGTCATGAATTTGAAAAAGAGGGGTATATGGGAGGGTTTGAGGGGAGGGAAGGAGAAAGTTATGCAATTATATTATAAAAAATGATATGAAAACTAGCAAAAAAATGTGAAGAGTAATTCTCTGTACACCCGGAACTGTTTCAAAGCAAGTTACTTACTTATCAAACCTGTCAATGGCTCCTTCCTCCTCCCCGTCACTTTACCATCTCATTAACATACTTGTTTTGTCTTCATGAGATTTTACAATGATCCTACATTTAAATCTCAAAGCAGACAGTGACTATGTGTGGATCAACGTGTGGATCAACGAACACTTCTTTTGTCTTGGTTCTGGAAAATGTTATCTGGGGAATGTCAGATCTCAGGAGCTGGTAATATTCTGTTGGAGAGACCCCACTCACTTCCCACTAACCATCCATCCAGCAGACATCATTGGCATGCCTGCACCTGGGGGCCCTCTCTGAGCACTGGAGTCCTCTTTGTTAGATACTGGGCAAGCTTGATACGTGAGGGGCCTAACATCTAGGTACAATCCTCACAATGCCTGGAGGACTTCACTGGCATGCTTTCATGGCACTGGACATCATTGGCACACATGCTAGAAGTGTGAGTAACTAACATCAGAGTACATTCCTCACAGTGACTGGTGGAAAACATGGGACAAACACTTTAGCTCCCTCAGCTTTTGGGTCCATTAGCTTTGAGGTCTAGTATGCCCAGATATGTCCCAGAAAGACAGAGTTCTGGTTTGTCAGCTCTGTGACAGCTGCTTAGGTAACTCATTCTCTATTCTGCCTGCCCCACCACCCTACCCTCCATTCTGGTACCCTTTTTAAACTACCCAAATACTTGTTTGGTTCTTCTTGGAGCCCTTCAGAGTTTGCTTCCAAGGGGATCTGAACTTAGAAACCTTTGTTTGTACTTAGGCATCAGAACACTTTCCTTCAAGTCTCTCAGTACTGATCCCTTCACAAGCACGGATGTGTAGAGAGCAAAGTGTTCCACGTGGGAGCCCCCAAAGAAGCATGGGAAGCACTTCGTGCCCCCATCCCTCATGAACACATTTCCACAGGAAATACATTTATTACATTTATATTTATATTCATACATTTATATTTATTTATATTTATACATTCATACATTCATACATTTATATTTATTCCAGCAAAGATGGAGCCCACCTTTGTACTTCAGTGTTTCATAAACCTTTAAGCAAAGAACTCATTTTGTCTTCTACAGTAGCTACTCTTTTTCTGTACAGTGTGATGAGAAATCTTTATAAAGACAGATTTTTTAATGGGTTGGTGCAGGGTTTTTGATTTTTTTGTAAGTTCCTTGCATATTCTGGATATGAATCCTCTGTCAGCTGTGTAGCTGGCCATCAATAGTTCTCTTCACTTGACTGTGTCTTTAGCTGTGCAGAAGCTTTTCAGTTTTGTGGGGTCCCATTTGTCACTAGGTGAATAGAGTCCCATTCAGAAGATCATTTCCTACACCCGCATCCTGCCTGCTGTGTTTACTTCCAATGTTTTCAGTAAAAGCAGATCTTTGAGCAGACCTTCCTCCGACATGACACCAAATGTTCTTTCCCTCTGTCTCTTCATGCATCCGAATACATAAACAGGTTCATTCATACATTTATATTTATTCCATTATATATCCATTTATATGCATTAATCATTCATTCATTCATTCATTCATTCATTCATTCATTCATTCATTCCTTTATCCTCCCCCTTACTCATTACATTAATGTCTGAGGAGCTATATTCAAGGCACCATGCTGGGTACTAGGAGGCTCAGTGCATAAAGAGATGCAACATTCAACCTTCCCAGAGCGCAAAGTTATATCAAGTTATTCTGGGTCTTATTGAAAAGCTAAATTCAGGCTGGAGAGACAGCTTAGCAGTGAAGAGCACATATTATTTTTCTAGAGGATCTGAGTTCAGTTCCCAGCACCCAGATCTGTTGACTCATAGCTACTGTAACTTCAGCTTGAAGCAGACAGGGGCGGGGGCTCCAATTTCCTCTTCTGGCCCTGTGGGTATCTTCACTTATCTGCACATTTCCCTACACACACACACACACACACACACACACACACACACACACACACACGTTTAAAAAGAATAAAATAAGAATAAAATAAAAGCTAAAATATAATTTCTCACCTATTGATCTTAGGGAAATATTTTTAAAGTTAATTTTGTAGAAGTAATGTTCACTGATCATAATGGAATTAAGTTAGAGAAATTTAAAAGCTATCATAATCCCAACATCTTATAGAGATTGATAAACTGATCCTAAAGTTATGTGGACATTGGCAAGACCCAGAATTATAGGAAGCATAAGAGTAAGTCTCTGTTGGATTAGACAGCGGTTTCATAGATATGACACCCAATTCACAATTAACAGATGAAAAATAGAAAATTAAAACTTTATTTGAGGTGAATTGTAATCAAGAAATACAACTAATCTTTCCAACTCAACAACAAAAAGACAACCTGATCAAAGACTAGGGTAAAGGGGCTTGCGGATGTGGCTTGTTGGTAGTATGCTTGCCTAACATGTGTGAAAGTCCGAGTTCTTTCCCTGCACTGCACTGAACTGGGCATGGTAGTGTGCACTGTAACTCTAGCACTTTTGATCAGGAGTTCAAGGGCATCCTCAGTTACACAGATAGTTTGGGGCCAGCCTGGGATATATGAGATACTGCCTCCAAATAAACAAATGGCTAGAGGATCTAAATAGAATAAATTTTTGTCTGAAGAATGCATCAAATGGAAAAGAAGCACTTGGCAAGCTCTTAGATGTCATCAGTCATTACTAATGCAATCAATCTAAATAGAAATCACATATAAATCCAAACCATAATGAGATTCAACCTCACACCTACTAGGCTGGATACAATAAAAAGATGAGTGTTCAGGGTGTGGAAGGTGGAGGCTTTATCATACTCTCTGTGGCAATGTAAAATGCTGCAGTTCCTTTAGAAAACAGTTTTGACAGTTGAACAGAAACTTATCATATGATCTAGAAATTCTACTTCTACATATAAAGCCAAGGGAACCACCCCATGATAGGGGCCACCCTTTGTCTCTAGTCTCTAGCCCCTCTCATTTTGCCATTTTATTTTGCTTGTATTTTAAAATGAGTCTGAGATTTGTTTTGATCAGACATAGTAAGGCACACAAAATAGGAATAATTGTCAGGAAGGAAGTCACAGGATAGACCTCTTATTATGGTCTTTACAGGAAAGAATGGATGAACCGGGTTAAGTAGGGTGAGAGATTCAGGGTTACCTGGCTTGAACAGTGGGCTCTGCGGCATAGAGCCTGCCATGGCTTCTTGGATATCTGGCCCTAGGATGATTAAGGCCAGAAGGAACAGTGTTCTGGATGACCTGAGATGAAGAAAGGAGGGCTGGCTAGTTTGCATATCAAGTGTATGCTCTCAGGCAAGTTGTATGTGGTCCCTAAATCCCTCCTAGGTTCACAAGATATCAAGGCATCATAAAACACAGAAAAGAACAGGCATCTCCATGGTAGATCTCCTGGCTAGTATGTCTGAGGCTTTGGGTTTAACCTTCATCACTGAGAAATAAAACATTGTGAAGATGACTCAGGTTCCCAATTCCAGTTTCTTCTGCATACGTCACAACCTGGCTTGCAACTCACGACTCACAACTGCAATTTGGTCTCAGAATGTCCTACCTAAGTGGACCCCTTGAAGAGCATTGAAGAGCTGAAGCCCAGGATCTCGGATCTAATCCCTGCCTCATGGCCTGGGAGATTTGAAGGAACTCTTCCCACCTCTTTCTCTAGATTAAGAAATTTTGGCCCCCCAAGAAACACAGGGCCAAGTTTCCATTCCATCAAGCCCCTGGTACTTTTAACACAATGACTGGCCATGTAGATGCCTTGGAGCACAGGCCAGTTAGCTCTGGGTCAGCTCCTGACCAGCTGGTAGCATCAGCTCTAGGAATGAGATGACACAGGGCTATGCACTGAGCTAGGTTAGCTTTTCCCAAGGAAAAGAATTCATCTTGAAGGGATTCTTTGCCTCAATAGACAGGATGTTGATGGGTGGGGCCTGCGTTTATGTCCTACATCTGAAGCCTTCTGGGATTAAGTAGTTCGAAGAAAGGAGCTTAGCACCATGTCTGAGCTGTTAGAATTCTTCCACAAATGTTAGCTATTCCAGAAAACCATCACTTAATATTGTGCCTGACTCAACAGAGAGCCAATAAGCAGCTTACCAGTATCACTGACTCAGATTGCCCTCCATACCCCCACAGTGTATGTATGAGTTCAATAGAAAAAGTGGTCATGTAGGCTCTTGGTAACCTGTAAGGCATGGGACAAATGCTGTGGGGAAAATTCCTGTTAATAGTTCTTTTCATAGTTCTCAGAGTAACACAAGAAAGAATAGATGTTGTAAATGTATTTTAGGTAACTGACCCCTATAAGGTACAACGTTATACTGACAGAGTTAAAGTATATATTACCTTTATATATCAAAACCCAGAACTTGAACTGGGTAGAATTAATACTTTTTAATGACAGAATAAAAACTTACTTATCTATTTAAGTCCAGATTTATATGTGGAAAGACATTCTTAGATGTATGTTTTAAGATATGTCACACCAATTATTTTTTGTATTTTCTTTTTCATTATCTTGTTAGGATTGAGAGAGAAGACTGTTTTTGAACTTAAAAACTATGTAAAAGGAATGGATTTGCCATGGTTTTCAATGAACCTTAGTTACTTCAGGGAAAATCAGCTGGGAGCTAAGGATATTTTGTAGAAATAATGAGTTTTCTTTGGCCTCTGCTCCCAGCTCTCTTGTGGGCTGTTGATTTTCCTTAAGTCTCGGCGGCACACCTCTATGGCTTTGGTTCCTCCACAAAACTTGCCTTCAGTCTTAGTCCTTTCATGCTATGGTTTTCTGGGGTGACCCTTTGAGACCCTTGCTGACACTGTCTGACCAAATTATTGCTGCCTCGTGGGGGTCATCTCTGTCAGAGACTGCTAGCTAAGCAAGGATCACCCATCATCTGAGAGCCCAGTACTCCTAGCACCCTCTTGGCAGCTAAGGTAGTTATGAAGAACCAAAGCATCCTTTACTCACTGATTAAGGCTCTTTTGCCCTGATGGAGCCTACAGGGGTCAGCAGACAATGGACAATGATACACTCATCCCACCAGCATATCCAGGTTACTGATCCTGGGCTGCTCTGCTGTCCTTGAACACATCTCCTGCTTCTCTTTCTTCAGGTTTGCCTCCATAGTACAAGCCCCAAGGTGCATACACACTTGGGACTATTCTCACTCTCCTGTTGCTCTGTTACTGAAGGCCAAGGGGCCATTTATTGAAAATAGCTAGCAGATCTGCTTGTTTTCTTAGAAGAAGGGCCATCCTATAAATATGGTGACATGCCTGTTACTGGAAGTTTCCTCAATGTCTAACAGGAAAATTTCAAGGCAATGTTTGTGGATAGGATTTTCAGCACACACACACATCCCTCTGGGTTCTAGAGTCACACTGGGGTTTATTTTCCTCTGTAACCCAGGCAAGCCCTCCTGTCTTAGGAAACCTGGCTGTTTGTGTGCTGGGTGTTACAAGCACCTTCTTTGTTTGGTTCTGAATAGCAATTGCTGGATGTGAACTGTTGAGTAGAGAACAGCCCATGATCATTAGGACAGTACCAAGACAAACCTTCAGTTACCCTGGTCATGGATGGAGACTTTGAACTAACTCAAAACAAGACAAAGACCCCTCTAGCCAATAAAACAAGGGATGCTTTTATTAATTGCTTGTGTAAAGCCAAAGGGAAAATAGAAGATGGATTGCCTTGAGTCTACTTCAAAGCATGAAAATTTGAACTAAAAGTAATTTGGACATCACACACACACACACACACACACACACACACACACACACACACACACACACACATATCCTTTGTGTTGTACAGGGAGCATAGGGGGCTATCACTATGTAGAGGAATAAGTGTACCCTCCAATCTGGGGGAATTTCTTCTTAAGGTTCTCAGGGCACAGAGTCTGGGGAGATGGCTCAGTGGGTAAAGGGCTTGCTATGCAAGCATGAGGACCAGAATCTGGCTTCCCATCACTCACATACAGAGTCAGGTGTGTGTGCCTGCAATCCAGTACTGGGGAAGTAGAGACAGGAGAATCCTGGAGTTTGCTGACCATGCAGGCTAGCCAGCTGGTATGCTCCCCCAAAAGTAAGATGAACTGATTAAGGAAGGTACCTGACATTGACCTCTGGCCTCCACATCCATGGGCACATATATACACAGACACATCAACACATGTACCTACACACGTGTCAATACACATGCATACATGCACATATAATACAAGATACCAAGTTAAATTTATATTCAAAATAACTCATTAATGTAACTATTCCTTAAATGTTACACAGATATCCTGTAGAACCCTAATCCTTTTATTAATACCTCCTCTTGTGAGATTCTTGTACCATGAGACTCTCTGGATATTTTGCCAGAGATTTTGGTGGTTTCAAGTGTTTCCTATGTTTGAATTAAAAGATCAGTAACGATGATCCCTCAATGTGTCTTCTAAAATGAACTCAGGGGTGTCAATTATAATGAGGCTGTTCTGTGATGATAGGATGCTGGCTGGAGGGCTCCTACCTGGCTCAGATCTTGAACATCATTATAATCTTTATGAACAACTCAGAATATATCAGCTTGTGTGGCTGGATCCAGCTCAAGAAAACACCTGATGAATAATGGTACTTATTAATATTTGGCCCTATATCCTGTGGATCTGCTAATCACCTGACACCATCTGGATAAGGTCTACCGTGGGAGCAACTTTGATGGAAATGCCCATTAGTCACAACTGGGGCTTTGGGGCACTGTGATTGATGGAAATTGGTTGGCAATATTTCTTTGGGAGACTGAATTACTTTGTGATAATCACTGGTCCGTGTGTAAATCATGCTCCCTCCCTTAGAACCACAGAGACACGTAGACAATGGTGACTCAACTGTATCTCTCTAGGAAGCCACTTTCCTGGACAGCTGGAATGTGTTGTGGAGGAGGCTGGGAACTTCTCATCTTTGTAATAGGTATCTTCCTTAGGGCCTTTCAATGTCATCTGTCTTCCTATGGTAAAGGCCATCCTGACTATGAGGAAGAGAAGGAACTACTAGTGAAAACTCATTGAGCAGGAGAAGGGATTAGGAATGTGCAAGGGGCACAAACCTTACGTAGTGAGGAGAAATATGTCTAGAAGATCTATTTTACAACTAATGATAATTCTTTCCGCCCGCTGCCTGGTTCTGCCACTGCTTTAGGGCCCCCAAATAACACACAGAATCTTATATTAGTTACAATGCTGCCAATGACTAGGATTTCTTATTTGCTAGCTCAGTCTTAATTGTCAACCATAACTATTAATCTATATATTTTTATAAGAACTTACCTTACCGAGGACTTCGGCCTTATGCGTCCTCTCTTCCTGGGATCACATGGCAACCCCTCCCTTTCCTACATTTCCCAGAATCCTCCTTCTCTCCCTATTGGCCAACAGTGCTTTATCAACCAATAAGACAAACATATATACAGAAGGACCTCCCCCATCATACAACTTAGTGTTCATAGTCAACCATGCAAAACAAATCCTTACAAATAGCCAAAACAGAGGTTTCTAAATATTACCATCACAAAATGAATGTCAAGTGATGTGTATGTTGTTTGATTAATTTACTCATTTTACAACATAGCACACATCAAAACAAAAACATAGGCGACCGATACCATAAGTTATACAAATTTTGTCAAATTAAAAAAAGTTTTAAAAATTCTGCAGAACTCAGTTGTAAACTTTTGATTTTTTTTTTTTTTTGTGTGTGGCTTTGTGGATTTACAATTGCCGTAGTTCCCGTTTCACAGATGGGTACAAGTGGGAGGGCTTCCTTTCTTAGGTAGTTACTCTTCTAGGATTAGGTTTTAGATCATCTTCACACTAGACATCTGCCCACTGTCACAGTCTGTCTGATGGCCTTGGCTTGTTTATTTACTTTTAATAATACAGTTATTTTATTTCTTCTTTGTGATCTATGTTGTTCTAATTGTTTTAAAATTTGGTTTGATTTTTAAAACATTCTCATATAGGTTTGAATTATAGACTCAGTATATTCTTCCCACCCATTTCCTCTCCCCCTCCAATTTGTTTCTCTTGTTCTCCTAGACAGGGTCATTTCCATTTCCATTTTGTATATGTGCACATGTTTAATATGACTATGTAAATACTAGGAACCAAAAATGAGAGAAAACAGGAGATATTTGTTTTTCTGAAGCAGACTGAATTCACTATATGAATACCCACAGTTATATCTATTTCCTTGGAAATGACATATCCCATTCTTTGTTATGCACACACCACATCTTCTTGGCTCATCCCTCTGTTGTTGGGCAGGTAAGTTGATTCTAGTGCTGTAGTAAGCATTTATGTGCACGTCTCCTATGTTGACACGTAGTTCTTTCAGTAGGTCTAGTCTGTCTTTATGTTTTTGAGAAACTTCTATGCTGACTTTCTTGGTGAATGGACTAGTTTGCATTGACAGCAGCAGTGTGTAGGTGTTTCCTTTTGTCTACATCGTCAGCAACCAACATTTGTTATTACTTGTTTTCTTAATGACTGCCACTCCAAGGATAAGATGGATCTCAATGTAGTTTGGTTTGCATTTCTCCGGTGGTGAAGGCTTATTAGTCATTTGTATTTTATCTTTTGGGAACTGTCTGCTTATTTCATTAGCTCTCTTATTGACTGGACTATTTGGTTTCTAATTGTTGAGTGTTTTGATTTCTTTATATATTCTAGATATTAATCCTATGTCAGATGCACAGTCAGCAAAAACTTTCTCCCCTTCTATACATAGTCTGTCTCCTTACTGGGGTAACTGTCTTCTAAACTTTTTAGTTTCATGAGGCCTCATTTGTTTCCCAAGTGACTGAAGTTCTATTTAGAAAGGCTTTGACTGACTTTTGTGCCCCCTTCTAAAACAGGGAAGTTTATTTCATCAGCACTTAAAGAACAAGTTAATGATCCCAAAGAAAGTGTCATGGTAACCCAATATTTCATTAGATCACTATGGAAATGAAAAATCATCATGAATTATATACTCTCCTTGTCACCAGTTGCTAAACAACCACAACTATGTCATTGCTAGCCCCACAACACAGGGTTTCTCTGCACTGTGTAGTTATTCATTTCTAAAATAATGACTTTCTCTATTCATTCCGTGCTGTCAATGTGGGAGCATTAAAGCCATGCATCTACTGAATATTTTAAATGAGCCTAAATGAAAATGTTTTGTAAGTGTAAAATACTAACTGGATTTTTTTTTCCTGAAGACTTAATATGGAAAATATAAAAATTGTTCCTTAAATGTAGAGAGTGTGTTGCGATGATATTTTGGTTGTGCTTGGGTAAATAATATACCTTAGTAAGTTTCTTGTTCATTTCCCCCTTTTCATCTTGCTACTAGAAAATATAAAACTATGTGTGATGCAGTTGTTGGTAAGCAGCAGTAGACCATGAGCTTTCTATGGACAGGAACCATGTTTCCCCAGTACCTGGCACCATGTTGGTGCATAGTAGGCACCCAGTAAACATGTGCTGGCTGAAAACAATGGGAAGGAGTGGAAGAAATGGGTAGGTAACTAGGGAGGGCTTATAATCCACAGAAAAGTATAATCTTTAGAGCTAGTTATGCACGGTGACCTTGTTTTCCAGCAGCAATGGATAGCTCCTTTAGGTTTCTTCTCTAGAGAAAAATAATGTCTTGGAACCCAGAGTCTCAGGAGGGCATCTGCCTCTGACTTGGTCTTCATGTCCCTCAACAACCCCACTGCTTAGCTTTGACCACAAATTGAAAAGTCCAGTAGCTGCTTCTTGTTGGCAAAAATCACTGCAGATTCACCCATCTTTCTTCTTAAGTCCTCCTTCCTGGTCCAGTTCCCATATTGATATGATCTTGGATTACCTGCCTCTGTTTTCTTTCTCTCAGCTTCACACATCCCAGCTCTCCAGTAAGGCAGTGCTATTGCCTCAGCTTCAGATCAAATAAGGAGCTAGACTTAGACAGCATAAATGACAAATCTGAGGTCATCAAGAAAGAATGTCTGAACATGGCCTTGACTCGGGTTCTGGTCCCAAAGCTTAACTAACCCATTAGCTACATTGCTATACTGTTTTATGACAAGCTAATTATATCTTTGGACTTTTTCAGGATACTCCTGATTTCCTCCACACATTCCGTTTCTTCTTTTGGGATAGCTCTGCAAGAGTTTGAGGATGTCCAGCTTAAATGCCGGTCACTAGTCATCTTTATTTTTTTCTGATAGTGTCTTTCATCACAGATGAACTTGATGTCGGTCATGTTACCATCTCAGAATTAGTAAAGAGAGAATCAATTAGTATAGGAGAAAGTCACAGTATGTAGCTACTGAAGAATTTACTTACATACTGTATCTTATTTGAGTCTAACATCAACATTAAGAGATGGTTTTAATATTTTCAGGTATATAAGAAATAACAGAGGAGAAATTGACATGCTCAAAGCTTCACAGATGGTGAATGAAAGATTTCAGTTTTAAACCTAGATCTCCCCATGCAAAATGCATCTTCTCCTCTGCATTCATCAATAGAATGAGGTTGGGGTCTGTGATGGTTTGAATGAAAATGTCCCAATAGGGTCATGTATTTGAACACTTGGTGGCACAGTATGGGAAGGTTATGGAACTTTTAGGATGCGGAGTCCTTGCTAGAGGAAGTATGTCACTGGGGGTGGCCTTTGAAAGTTTATATTCTTTCCTCACTTCTAGTTTACCCTCTAGATTTCCTGTGGTATGAAGTTGATCATCCAGCTTCCTCTTCCTGTAGCCTGCCCCTATTACCCTCCCCCATTATGGAAATCTTAGCCCTCTGGAATCGTGAACCAAAATAATCTCTTTCTTCTATAAGTTGCCTCTAATCATGGTGTTTTATCACAGCAATAGAAAAGCAACTAAAGCAGGGTTTCTAGGAAAGCTTCACACCATCACCACAGCATTCTAACCTAGAGAGTCTGTACTACAGTTCCTTGGAAAGACTTTACACTCACTCCTTACATCACTAATAAATAATAAATACTGTCACTTATTTGTGAAATGTAAGTTTTTGTGGGAGTGCATCTTTTATTTTTTATTTTTTGGTTTTTTGAGACAGGGTTTCTCTGTGTAGCTTTGGAGCCTATCCTGGCACTCGCTCTGGAGACCAGGCTGGCCTCGAACTCACAGAGATCCGCCTGCCTCTGCCTCCCGAGTGCTGGAGGCATGCACCACCAACGCCCGGCTGCATCTTTTAAAAAAAGGGTTTGTTGGAGAAACTCACTTAGATGATTCAGAAGAGAACGAATCAGACCATTACACCTGGGTGGACAAAGCCACAAGCCATGGAAGTTTCTGGTAGAACATCTTCATAAAGTACTGGCTCATTTTGGGCTCTTGGTGAGTATGCCTTTGAAGAATAGTCTTGAAAATGATTTGTTTGGCCCCACAAAAGTACATCAGAGCTTTCTAGCTTTGATTTTCCCATATGAGGAACAATCAGAACCCATAGAGCTGAGGTCACTTCTCAGCCTTTAGGAATAACTGGTGACACAACCAAGATGAGCATGCCAATAGACTCATCCTGGTTACAGCCACTACCTTAAATCCCAGCAGAGCTCCTTACAAAAGATAGTTGATTTGTAAACAGTATTAGTCTAGAGAGTAATAACATTTATATATTTAATCTCTTTTATATAGAGAAGGGATTTATTAGAATGACTTAGAGCCTATGGCCCAGATAATTCAACAATGGCTGCCTATGAATAGAAAGTCCAGGCATTCAATAATTGTTCAGTCTACGAGGCTGGATGTCTCAGTTGGTCTTCAGTATATGCCAGAATCCCAAAGAAGTAGGTGATAATGCCAGTGAAGGAATACAAGGATGAAAACTCTGCTTCCATGTCCTTATATAGGCATCCAAAGAAGGCATGGCCCAGATTAGAGGCACATGTTTCCACCTCAAAGATCCATATTAGAAGTAGAACTTCCCACTTAAAATGAAGCAAAAATTCCTCACAGGTGTGGTCATTTTTATGTTTTAGTTTATTTCAGATATAGTCAAGTTGACAACCAAGAATAATCATCACAGCTACCAAGGCAAGTAGGCACAGCTGGGATGCTGGTCATGGTTGTGAAGCTATAAGCAGTATAATTGGCTATTGCCTCCAAAAGCATGGCTTTCCTCTTGCTCCATGGGAAAGGACCAAGGCATGCTCAGCAGCTAATAAGGCTGGATGGAAATGAAAGGTTGCATTATAAGTTTTCTCTAAATCACCTAAGTTACACTGATACCATTTGGTAAGTTCTTAGTGCTCTTTGAAACAGGTTTCAGCAGCTCTTTGCTTGCAGAGTCATCATGCTGTTAAATAGCATGATTTCAGCTATCCCCAGGCCTGCAGGGCCTTTGTCTCCAGTTTCTCACTGGGAAACAGTAGCATCATCTTTTTTTCTCAAGACTATGGAGTCAATGCATGTGGTGCTGCTTTTATACCCAGCTTAACAGCAATGTGTGTATAATGATAAGCACAACTACAGACGTTCACACATTGCTAGAGATCTCACCAGATACTTTAGCAATTGCCATATTTTATCTCCTGAGAACCCTGGGAAAGTATCTTTCCAGCTCTCAAATATTGCTCTTCTCCTCAAATTTCTCTTTTTGTATTCTTGCCCAGGAATCTACTTTAGTTCTTTGCCTTCCTGGAAAATATTAGCTCAATTTAATTTTTTAAATGTTTATTTTTGTTATATGTGTATGAGTGTTTACCTACTGCTGTGCCTGTGTACCAGAAACACACCTGGTGCCCAAGGAGGCCACAAGAGGGCATAAGGTCTGTTGGAACTGGTTGAACTGCTATGTGGGTTCTGGGAATCTAACCTGGGTTCTCCAAAAGAGCAGTAGCTGTTTTTAACTAGTGAGCCATCTCTCTAGCCCTAATCTGGACATTTTAAAAATTAAGAAAAATCATTACATTCTCTGTGTTGTGACCTGAATGTTAAACATCCTTCATAAGCTCTTATATTTGAATATTCAGTCTCCAGCTTGTAGAACTGTTTTGGGAGAGCGTGGAATCTTTTGGGTGTGGGGCCTATGCGATGGATGTAGGGATTTGGGGGAATTTTAGGCAGGCAAACTTCATCTCTGTATCTTTGCTTCCTGATTCCCTGAGATATGAAGAACAGGTCTCATAGGAAGCTCCCATTGTCAAAAACCTGGTAGTACCCAGCTGCCACTCCTTCCCTGCCATTGTGGACTGTATTCACTGAATGGAGCTAAGTAAGCCACTCCCCCCCCCACCCCGTAGTTTCTGTGAGATATTTGGTCACAGCAATGTGAAACATAGCTGATAGAATCTGTGTGACCTTCCTATAGCCACTGTTTCATTAATAAAAGACCTTGTGGACTATGAATGGCAGTGATCTGTTTCCCTGTCTCTCTCATTAGGCTGTGAAGAGAGAATGGGTAGCACCCAGGACTCTTTGCCTTTGTACTGCCACTACCTACCCTCACACCCAACTAAATAAACACATTAATAAAAAAAAGGGCCATAGGTGCTCCTAATTCCCAGGTGTAATTTGATTTGTTAATGAATCATTCCTCTCAGTGATCGGTGTCCTAGCTGAGGGTGAACCCATGGCTTCTCCCAGGAGCAAGTCCATATCACATGCAAGATTCACGGTGATTCCAAGGTGCATCACAAAGGTACATTTTAATGTCCACGTGACAGTCACACTCAGTGGCCAGCCCTGTTGCTTCTCACTTTTCAGTTTCCATGTTGTAGCTTTTATTAGCTTATTGGTCTGTAGAGATTTGTCTTAAATATCACGTGTGTCTGGTAGGATTAGTGGCCTTTATTTCTTGGAGAAATTTGAAAAATAAACTTGTTCTTGGGTCAAGAATGCTGTCCAATTTGAAAATTTTGCCTCCTCTTTATAGAAAAATGAAAAAAAATATTTTCTCAGTAAAACATGTTTCACAGTTGTTGTGAATCCCACACTGTCCTTCTCTCTGAGGATAATGTTCTGAGATGACAGCATCACTCTTAGGTAAGAATGAGGAATTGTATGCAAAGTGCCTTTGGGTTACTATGGGTTGCTATGGGCTGTTCTGACCTCTTTCTGCCCTCGAAAACAATTATGAGAATCACCATTAAATCACCTTTTAGCTGATTGCTTTTTAGGAGGCAGTGGGATACTTAAGGATCATGAAATAAATACCACACAGTTGGTATGTGCGGTTGACACTCGGAGCTGATTTCTTCTGACAGTCCTCATGGCAGCAACAGGATGCATAGGACCAAGGTCATGGCTTTCTAGTTTCCATTTGCCTCCTTGACAGCTAAGGGTTGAAAACACTGCCCATGGTCTAAAGGAATATCCCAATTGTCCCTTTCAGCTCCTGTTGCCTCTTTGGAATCTTCATGGTAACAAGGTTGAGGAAAGAAACAAAATTCTTAGGTTGGTGGTAGGAAGAGTAGCCATGGCTTCATCCTTGAAGACATGTTCAAGCTGCTGAACCAGCCATGACCTCCTCCCCACCGGCTTCCTAAGTAAACAGTGAATGGCTTTTAGGTTTAAGCCAATATCTTTTCGTTTACTTGTACGGCCTAATGCACGCCGATGGATGTAATGCCGGCAAGCCGCTGTACCCCACACTGAGCCAGATTATGAGATATTCTAAAAAGTTTTGCTTCTTCTTTGCCTGAGCACATGTCACCCATTTCTTCATAAAGTCATCTTGCTTTCATTTGTATTAAACCTGAGTTGTTTTCTTTGCCACTTAGGATCTCCCGAGAGCACTTTGCTTTAATGCTTTCAGGCAAGAGCAAGTAGCAGGTGAACAGACATCTTTCCCAGCACTCTAATGGGCCTCCACTTCACTTTGCCAGCTCTGTGACTATCTCTTTGGTCTAGAATATAGAAACAGAATAAAAGCCAGATGTGTAACATATGAAGTTTTATAAAAGGCAAAAGGACATGCAACGTGATTGTGGGCAAGAAACTGTCTAAAGTGCAATGTAACTCTTCAAAAATAAAGTTATATTAAGGGAAAAATTGTGTTTTAAATTTTAAATGAATTAAAATTAAATATAATTGTTTATAGTTTCTCAGCTAGACCAGGTGATAGGTCTATAACCCCAACACTAGGGAGGCTGAGCCAGGAGAATCTCATCTTATAGTCCTACTTCAGGATCCAAAGTTTGTTCAAGGCCAATGTGGACAACTTAGTGAGACCATGTTTTTAAATAAAAGGTAAAATTAGGGTTGGGGATGTAGCTCAGCCCTAGGTTCAAGCCACAATACCTTAAAAATTTTTTTAAGTGTCATGGTCACACTTCAAACACTCAGTAGCCATATGTGGGTAGCTTGGTGTATTCTCTTGCCCTAGTCTTTTGAGAAGGGCAACTTCATGCTTTTCAGGTTAGTTATCATTTCTTCTGGGTCCCATTTCAACATTCCCCAAGACTGAGTTCAGGGACCTTCTTCTTTGATAGTCCATGACATCAAGGATCAGGCGTGGTGGCATGCACTTGTAAATTCGACACTTGGGAGGGGGAGGCAGGAGGACTGGAAATTCAAGGTCATTGTCACCTATAGGGAGTTTGATGCTTGGGCTACATGTGACCTTGTTTCAAAAGACCCAAACTCCAAAACAAATATAGTCCACTGTGCTACCCCTGGTTGTAACTAACTATTTGCTCATGAATAGACATTTGCAGGCAGGGACTGATTCTAGTTCACTGATTGCTCTTCACTGCTTGCTGCAGAAGTAGATACATAGAAGGAACTCACTAAATTTATTGATATTTTTAATGAATTTACACAGCACCTAAAACTGTGTTGGAGTTCATGTTTTAATCAGTCCATGAATCCCTGATGTAAATCATGAGCGTGGCCCTACAACCATGATTCAATCCTTTGCCCTCTTCAGTTACTGTAACTTACACCTAGCTAATAGTAAAACTCCAGTTGCTGTCTATTGGATGATTATGGACTCTGCCACAACCCCAGGCTTTGTAGCTTTGCTGTATTGACAGCTGAGGCTTGGTGACTCTACCTGGTACCCTATCTTTTCCCTTGCCCATTGAGACGCAAAGTCACCTTCTGAAGATTCATATCAGATTCTGTGATTGCATGTGACCTGCTCCCTCATTCTGGTCAGTGCATGGGTTTGAGTTGAGCTCATCAGGATCCTTCTGCCTCCATGAACAACTGGGTGTATGATCAGTCTCATCCTAGAGGATACCATGTCCCACTGGCTTCTGGAGCTGAGTCCTCATTGGATTGCTTTATCTGCTTGTGCCTCCAATGATTTACACGTTGTGCACGGTGTAGCATAAGCTCTTCCTGCGCCTTGGCTTGCTCAGTCTTGAGATTTCCTTCTTTACCTGCCAGAATTTATTTTCTTCCAGGTCGTTCTCTTGTTAGATTAGTGTGGGGTATGCAGAAACAGGGCACACCTGCGGGAGGCAGCATTCACTGGCAGCCACCCTAGGTGCTATAAGTTATTTTGATAACATCCCAGTAGATGGCGGCAAAATATTTTGAGCAGGCACTTTTTTCCCAGTTTCCACAAAATCCCCAAATAAGCTAGCACCTGCCTTGCTGATGGAGTCTACCCACTAATCTAGCAGAAGGCTCTAGCCACAGTTTCCTGCTTCTTTCATCTTACCCTGTATCCTTATAGTTAATTGGATACGGCTATCCTTAGCTATGATAAACAAAAAGAAGCCTCACACTTGGAGAAGGCCATACATCTCTTTATCAACTCCCATTTCCTGTTGCCAAGCATCCAAGACACAGATGCAGCCTCAGCCTGTCTGTGTTCTTAGCCTCAGGTCTCAGTTCTTGCTGTCTGTGATTCACCTGTAAGTAATGCCTGGATTCTAGGGTGAGTCAGATTGAGGTGTCTTTTTCTTCTGTTTTTAAATTTAAAAAAGATTTATTAATTTTATGTGTGACTATTTTGCCTGCATGAATGTGCATGCATGGTGCCCTCTGAGGCCAGTTACAGAAGGCTGTGAACTACATAATGCAGGTGCTAAGAATGGAACACAGGTCCTTTGTAAGAGTAACAAGAGCTCTTAACCCCTAAGCCATCTCTCTAGCTCTGGCTTCTTACATAGCTCACCAGTGTCTGTATGGAAACCAATGATACACAGCCCTAGAAACAAGAAAGATGTTCTAAATGAGGGTACCTCTTCTTCTTCTTCTTCTTTTTCTTTTTCTTCTTCTTCTTCTTCTTCTTCTTCTTCTTCTTCTTCTTCTTCTTCTTCTTCTTCTTCTTCTTCTTCTCCTCCTCCTCCTCCTCCTCCTCCTCCTCCTCCTCCTCCTTCCTTCCTTCCTTTCTTTCTCTCCATCCCGCTACTTTTCTTTTAAGAAAGCTACTTAGGACTACTAAAAGAAAGAAGAGACACACAAAAGGGACTAACTTAGTCGTCTCAAGATAACAAAGATGTTTAAATTATAATTTTCCTTCCAGGCCCACTTGTTTACAATGCTGGCATTGCATTTAAGTGGGATCTCTATGAAGCTGGGAACATCTCAGTGTCAAAGTCCATCAGGAGGAAGTCACTCATCTCACTGTTGACTCCATGGGCGAATTCCCAACCCTACAGGGTAGTGATGGTCTCTATCCTCAGCAGAGGGATTTCTAGGCAAGAAAACACTGTATAAATGCAGCATTCATTGTGTTGTGTCTGTTTTGTTTCATGGAACAGATGTTGTCTCAGAAAACCCTCCTTGCCCACACATTTCCTGGAAAGATATCTGTCTAGAAGAGTGGAGCTGGTCATTAACTAGTTTGGTTATTTTAGAACTGGACTATTCCAGATTATTTCCTGATGGTTTGTATGTCAACTTTGTATACAAAGTTGTGGGGAGGGCTGTTGTCTCAACCTGCTGTACAGGACATCTGTTCTCTGACTTGGATTGAGGGTATTTTTCTTGATGTTTCTTCCAGAAGCTGTGTAACAGATATGGCTAAAGTTAAAGGGAATTGCCTAATTGTGAGATGTTTCTATGGCGTGTAAAGGAGTTGGATGGGGAGGAAAGAAATGTTTCTGCTATTGGTCTGCATTAGCAAGCACTTATGCATCTTGGCTTTTTACATCCTGCTTCTCTTATATTGAATGCGGGATATGGAAGAGGAGAAGTTTCCACAGTTCTCTAGTGTTGGGTACTATGTACCCAACTGAAAAGAATTTCCAATGCAAATACAGAATTTCTCTGAGCAAGGAAAGCAAATATCTGCTACATTGTCTCTATGCTTCCAGGATCAATTCCATCTCTTCTTCAGGGGGGTGTGGGCTGGGAAATCTCTCTCAGCACAGTATGTGTACCAACCCACTGATGTTGACCTTAAGACAGAACCTCCTACCACCCTAGAGTGTAAGGATCCCGAGTTCTCTGTCTCTTATCATGTTAGGATTCCACCTCCTTCACAGCTCCAGAGTCAAAGGAGCTGCTAACAGGCACTATAATACATGCACAGAGGTGAAATCCCATCCTTGACTCCCAGCGTATGTCAAAGAAGTGATGTCTGAAAGTGAAAAAGAGAAGGGAGATAAGAAAAAAAAGTTCTCAAAGCCACTCAAGCTGCACAACCTCATGTCTCAGTGTGGGGCAAACTGTCCCTTGAGTAATGTGTAATCCATTGTCTGTGATCTCTGAGGACAAGATTTACCTGCTCAAGGCTTTGAGTCCTGTGCAATGTGTATAAACTTCTTAAATCTTATTTAGATATAGTACTGTGAGATTAACATTTATTTTATAGTATCTGTTTCATTGGTTGTTCTTAGTCTTCAGAAGCCATAGACTCCTACAGAACTTACCTAAAAATGCCATTTCTTGAGTCTCATCTGCAGAACTTGACTTAATAGAACAGAGTTAGTGACTAGGAATATGATTTTTTAAAAAAAATTAGTTTCCTCAGGATGAGTATTGTGGCTCATTTCTGTAATTCCAGTAACTGGGAAGCAGAGGCAGGAGGATTGCCACAAGTACAAGGCCAGCTTGGTCTATATAATTGCAGGCTATCCAGGGCTATATAGTAAGAACCTGCATCAAACACTCTGAATTCCCTCTTCTAAACCAAGTCTCTTGTGTTTCTTATTGTTTTGAGAAATGGTTGTGTTTTGTGTGGAGCTTAAACATAGGTATCCATGACTTCCATTTTTTCTTGTAACAATGCCAACACGTTTATGTCATTGTTTCAATGCACTCAGTTTGTATCATATGTTAAAGAGCTAAACAATGAGTGTAGGCTCAGTCAGTTGTTGCTCTAGCATGAGGACATGGATTTGATCCCCGGAACCCACGTGTAAAAGCTAGGCATGGTGGTTGCACATCTGGAATCTCATGGTGGGGAGGCAGGGACAGGAGCATCTCTGAGGCTTGCTGGCCAACAAGCCCAGCAGAATCTGTACACCCATTCCTTTTCTCTCTGCTTTTGACTGTGGATGCAATTACCTGGTGGAAGGTCCTGCCCATCCCTGTCTGCAATGATGGACTGTGACTGGGAATTGTGATCTAAAAATAACCCCTTTCTCCGTTAAGTTGCCTTTTTTTCCGGGGTATTTTATCACAGTGACAAAATAAAAACTAGAATAATGCCTTTCTCTTTAACGAGGCTTCTGTGTCCCAGAGGCATACTGTGATGGTTTGGGGGACTGCCCAATGATGCTGTCTGAAATACTGATCCTGAAAATCTTTCATAGTTGCCATTTGGTCCAGGGTCTTTCTATCATCCTTATATACCTGCACAATGATTCTGGGAAAATACCGTGTGATATTGAAGTGGTATCCACAGGTCATCAGTAGCTGATACAGTTGATTTTCATTAGAAACATTCCAAGCACTTGAGGAATGATACAGGAAAAAAAAAAACAAAACAAAAAACAAACCAACCAATGCATCCCCTTTCACTAGAGGAGGAACACAAGACGTGTCATCTATAATTAGTGTTTCTGTTCTTAATGTCCCCAAGTCAAGCCTACAGATGGAGTCAGGCTTGGATCTACATTGTGGCATTCTTTCTTGTGCTCCTTGGGAGCTAACAAGAGAAGGTTGTGTTTCTCTTCTGCAACAATTCTACAAGTTGACACCAAAAATACTTAGGCTGGAGGCTTAATTTGAATATCTATGGTATAAAATTACCAGTGTTCACATCCCCTAGCATTTTCCTGACAAATTAATTGCCAATACAATTTGCAGCAGCGGGTATGTGTATGTGTGGCATAGTGGGGTTGAGGGTTCAGCTTAGGAGCAGTAATTATGGGTGCCCTTGGCTGGGAAATAGCAGAGATGATACTAAAAGAGCCTGTGTTTTCCGTAAGCAGCACCTGCTCCTTTGCCTGCTCTGTAGACCTGCGGATCAGAAAAACACACATATAATTTGGTCCATTAAATGTCTACCTCTGGGGCACACGATTTAACCTCTTATTAATCGGGAGATCTTCTGCTGCCGTAAGCTCCTTAAACCACACTGTGGATTCCTATTGGTTCTGAAGTCTTTGTTCTATTTATTTAACCTTTCAAATCTTAAAAAAATATCAGGTAGAGGGTCAACCAGGCTAAAAAGAGATTCTCATTTGATGGGGTCTGAGGGAAGAGGTGCTTTTGTTTTTGTCATCTTTTCTGAAGGTATTTGATCTCCTCCGGGGAACAAGAAAGGAAAACCAGACTGCTGTTAGATGAAGTAGCTCCTCCTCCTCCTCCACATCCTTCTCGTCCTCCAGTTTTCACAATAAGGCCTCAGGTTTTCCAGGCTGGTCTCAAAATTGCATGTAGCCGAGGATAACCTTGAACTTCTGACTCTTCTGCCTCCACTGGTGCTGGTAAGATAGGCACATGATACTGTGTCTGTCTCAGAATTTGCCCTTCAGTGAAATACTTTCTGCTTTCACAGAAGAACCATTTCTTCAAGATCTACACCTTCAGATGAGATTCACAGTCCCCAAGATGTGGAGAATAAACAATGGTTGTGGGCCCAGCTCCAAACAGGACCTGTATACTAATCCCTTTAAGACTCAGACAACATTTCAGAAAAGGGGTTGGGAAATGTCTAAGAACCAGAAGATAGAGTAAAGGGCCACAAAGCACCATTTTGTAGGCTCTAAATAACTATTATGATTATTAACTCACAATAACTGTATTACCTGTCCTTGGCCCACATAGGACTGGTCTTATCAACAGTAAGTCATGGAAGGTGGAGGCACTCAAGGCTCCTACCCACTACCTCTGAACTACTGACTATTGATAGACTCTGGAAGAGAGGGACCACTGTCTTTAGTTGTATACAAACCCCTGGGCCCACCAGGCTCCAACATATAGTTCCAAACCCATGGTCACACAGATAGCCCGGATCTATCTGTAGTTCACAAAACAAAACAAAACAAATAGTCATGAACATGTGAGAGAGATTTGTGAGTATGAAGGAGGGCTGACAGGGGTAGTGGAGAAGTAGGGGTGAAAATGATTGGTGTGTATTGTGTACATGTAAAAAATTACCTAAAAACAAATTTAATTAATAAAATCAAGTTTTAGAATATCCACACTGTGGGTTCTCTAGAAGAACAGAACTTAATATAATAAACACACACACATACACACACACACACTCTCTCTCTCTCACTCACACACACACACACACACACACACACACTCTCTCTCTCACTCACTCACTCACACTCTCTCTCTCTCTCTCTCTCTCACACACACACACACACACACATACACACACACACTCTCACTCACACACACACATACCACATGAGATTTATGAGAATGGCTGTGGTTCTGCTCGTCCAGCAATGGCTGTTTACCAACAGAAGGACAAAGAATCCAGTAGTTGTTCAGTGTATGAGGCTGTAAGTCTCAGCTGGTCTTCAATACATGACAGACTCGCAAAGAAGTAGGTTGTAATGCTGGTGAAGAAATGAACTTGTGAGAGAGAGAGAGAGAGAGAGAGAGAGAGAGAGAGAGAGAGAGAGAGAGAGCAAACAAGCAAAGAGAGCAAGTTTCCTTCTACCATGCCCTTTATATAGGCTGAGAGCAGGTGTGGCCCAGATTAAAGGTAGATGTCCCCAGCTCAAAAATCTGGATTAGAAGTGGATTTTCCCACTTCAAATGATGTAATCAAGAAAAAAAAATTCCCCAGGGGTGTTCCCAGTCATTTGGGTTTTAATTCATTCCAGATGTAGTCAAGTTGACAACTAAGAATAGCTACCACAAGCACTTTTACAGATATATTTTGGTCTCAAGGATTTTTTAAAAATAGAAATAAAGCATTATAACATTGTTATGTGATGGAAAAGGAACGCACACGTTTGATTTCATTAAGTTTGTTCTCGGGTTTTCCCTATGATGTCAGCTGCTTTTAAAAATATTAAAGTTTGAGTAGGGATGAGATAATATTTCTGGCACCCTGGTTCCTGGAATAATGGGATTGGAAGGAAGTAGATGAGAATATGTGATGGCCAAGGTTAATGTGTAAGAATTTCATCCTACTTCCTAATGAATTTGAATCTTGGTCCTCA
This sequence comes from Cricetulus griseus, assembly GCF_003668045.3. Classification (NCBI taxonomy): domain Eukaryota; kingdom Metazoa; phylum Chordata; class Mammalia; order Rodentia; family Cricetidae; genus Cricetulus; species Cricetulus griseus. The sequence goes on from NC_048597.1 coordinate 212,696,520, forward strand.
AATGTCTCAGCTGCTGGGTTCCTGCCATCTTTCTTAGCAGGGAAGTCAATCCTCTGAGACCAAAGGTAGCAAGCAGGTTGGAAAATGCCATGGTCAAGTAGGACTATCCAACATTTTTATTTAACAGAAGAACTTGTGACTCCTGGTTGACTTGAGGGTATAGGCCGTGTCTTACTGTTTTATTGATATGAGAGACACCACAACCAAGGCAACTTACAAAAGGAATGATTTATTTTTATTTTTTGCAGATTTTTTTATTTGAACTAGAAACAAGATTGTTTTACATGACAATCCCAGTTTCCTCTCCCTCCTGTCCTCCCCTATCCCTCCAAACTAAAACCCTACCTATCACATATCCTTTCTGCTCCTCCTGGATGGTCAGGCCTCAAAAGGAATGATTTAATTGGGGGCTTGCTTATAGTTTCAGAGGGTTAGTCCAAGATCATTTTGGTGGGAAGCAGACAGGCATGGCACTGGACCAGTACCTGGGAGCTTTACATCCTAATTTACAGGCAGTAGTCAAAGACAGACACTGGATCAGCCTGGGCTTTTGAAACCTCAAAGCCCACTCCCAGTGACACACCTCCTCCAACAAGACCACAACTCTCCCAACAAAGGTTGCACACCTAATCCTTCCCAAATCGTTCCACTCCCTGGTGATTAAGCATTCAAATTTATGAGCCTATGAGGACCATTCTCATTCAAACCATTAAAGTCCATCATGATGGGAAGTCATGAAGGCAGAAGCTTGAGGTCACATTGCATATGCAGTCAAGAAGCAGAGGGAGATAGATGCTCACACTCAGCTTGATTCTCATTTTTCACTCAGTCCAGAACCTTCACCTATGAAATGGCACTGCCCACATTTAGAGGGTCTTCCCTCTTCAGTTGAACCTTTCTGAAAACTTTCTCACAGACATACCATAGCTTCATCTTCCAGATGATTTCAAATCCTGTTAAGTTGGCAGTCAAGACTCACCAACACACCTACAACTATTTTGAAGTGATTTCTTTGTCTAGTGGATTATTTTATTATGGCCACAGAAAATCCAGGAATTCCATTAATGTGTAAAGAAGGTAATTGCGCTATTTATGAGTGCAGCATTTTGGTGTGTGATATGGCAATCCTCCCCTTCCCACTCATCATTCCTCTTATAAGTCCTTCACGTTATTCCACGGCAGGACAATTCTCTTCTCAAGTCTTTTATCCAGGGATCTCCTGTTCCAGACAGCATTTGGTTGTATTAGCTTCCAATGACTATGTTGACCTCTTATTTTCTATTCTCATGCTCATCCAGCCTCTCTCAGTCTGTGTGTGCCTCATAGATGGGCAAAGGCTTGACTAAAGACTTCCTAGTTGTACATGAAACAAGAGCTTGAGCCTAGTCTTCATAATCTTCAAAGCATCAGCAGGCATGATCAACATTAGGGAACAATCACCTGCTTTATGGGGATGCAGGCTTTGCATTTCTTGATTTGGAAATTGATGTGTTATACAATGCTCACTGATTTTTTTTATAGTATGATAGCAGATATTTATTGCATACGTCGCATGAACTAGGTAAGGTCTAAATGGTTTACACAAATGTTCTCATTTAACCCCAACAATCACCAGCTCTAAGGGGCTGCCTTCCTACATGAATATGCACAGGCGTGAAATCCCTGTACTTTGCTTAGAGAGGGAATTTTGGTTTGGAATTAATATGCTCTTCCTGCCAGTGGCACACAAGAACTCTTAAAATCAAAAGCAGGCAGCTGTTATTCTAACCACATTATGTATGAGGAGACAGATTCTTAGGGAGGAAGAGTTGCTTGCCCAAAGCCACACACAGTTCAGGGTTCTGGGTCTTCCAGGTCACCTGAATTCAAATTGACTATATACTTTTTATTCCTAATAGCTTTTTATAGAGTTAAAATTACCATGCACTACAATTTCCATATCCAACTGGAACAATTTGATATGTTAGCCCTGGATTCAATCTTCAGAGTCACAAAGAAGAAAACATTATCCAACATGTATAATCTTTTAGAATGATAACATTCACTCTGCGACTTTTGTATGCTGGAAGTATATAGTTTCCATTTTGGTGTTATAAGGGCTCATAGTTAAGAGATTTCATGAGTCCCAGAAGGCACTCTGCACTTACACTTCTTACACAGACATCACTTCTTTTATCTTCCGTGGATGATGTGTATATTCATATGTGTGAGTATAATAAGCACATGCACTCCACAGTGTGTGAGCATAGGTGAGAGAACAGCCTTGGGTTCTGGCCCTTGACTTCCACTTTGTTTGAGATGGTGTCTTTCTTGTTCCCTGCTGTGAAGTCAGGCTAGCTGGCCCACTGGTCTGTGGGCCTCTGGAGACTCTCCTGTCTCCACCTCTATTTTCCCATAGGAATGGGGGATTACAGATACCATACAACTGCATCTGTCTGTTATGTGCACTCTGGAGATCCAAACTTGGGTTGTCTGGCTTTGTGTATCAAGCACTTACCCATGGAGCCATCTCGCCAGCCCTACTTATACTTCTGAACACTGTTGCAACTGTTGAAGTTGATGCTGACTTGTGAAGCTGATCTGAGTGCATTTTGCATTGTGAAATGGCCATGAGCCTATTGACTTGGAGGTGGAAGATTATGGATTGGAACTGATGTGTTTATGTGACCAACCTGAGAAGGGATGGACTTATGATGGCTAGTATGTATTGTCATTTTAACAGGATCAAGGACAACCTAGGAGAGAAACCTCTGGGAATGTCTGGTCAGGGCATTTCTAGACCACGTTATTTGAGATATAAAGACCTACCCTAAATGTGGTCAGCGATATTCCATGATGCAGGAGTATCCCACTGAATAAAAATGAAAAGATGAGTGGAGTACTAGCATTCATCTCTTTCTATTTCCTAACGGAAGGTGCAATACGTCCAGTTGCCTCAAGCTCCCACTGCCATGCCGTTCCTGCCAAGATGGACTGCACCCTGAAACTGTAAACTGAAGTGAGCCCCTCCTTCTCTCAGTTGCTTTTGTCACCTGTTTTGTCCCAGCACTGAGAAAAATAACCAATACAGATTTCTCCTGCTTTTGTATTTGTCAACAGTTTACTCCTTTATATTGCCAGTAGTGTTCTATTTTGTGGATATATGGTGTGTTTCATTATTTATATACTAGCTGATATTTGGAGGACTTTCAGATTTAAATACCATGTTGTTGACATTGAAGTGGATCTGAGGTAGAGGAAACAAAAATGAACATTTATTGAGTGCTTATGAAATTATATAACTTATCTTTATTATTGTATGTGATTTTTCATCTCTCCCATAATGAAGTAGTTATTAATACTATTTTTTTTTAATGAACTAGAGTGCTCAGAGAGCTTGGCCATTTGCTAAAAGTCCTTTTAGAAATTAGTGTAAGATTGGAAGCCACAAACACACAATTCAAAGTGTGTGTATGATCTTTACCATCTACTCTCCATTTCTTATTTCATTTTGTTATTTTTTGTTTAAACTTCAGGAACCCACAAAGCAGGGCCAAGATAATCATCCTTATCATTCAATCCTGACATTCACAAAGCACTAAGCTTTGTGAGGTCTATGGAAATACCAAAGAGCTGTGACCTTTAAGTAGCGGTGAAGGGCTTCATAGGTCAGAAGAGCATCAGATAAGTATGGTTTTCTATTGTAACTCGTGGGAAACTCTTTTGCATGGCATACAAGGCTCTGTTGCTTTGGCTTTCTAAGCAAGCCTATTTAGTTCCTACTTTAGGAGACTTTTTTTCCCCCCATCTGATGGTTTCTCCACAAATGTTTTATGGTTCTGCTTGGTAATTTAGATTTTGAACATCATCATCATGGAGGATCTAAGAGTCCAGACTTTAGGGACCTGTATTCTGCTATAATTTCTCATGGCACATTCATTATCTTCTCATTAGAATGATAAGCACCATGAGTACAGTGAAGCTTTAAGCATCTCATTCACGGTTTTATCCCTCATACTTAGAAACACTGCCTGGCTCAAGTTGGGCATTCAATAAGTATTTTATAAATCAGCAAATGAAGAAACCATAGAGTTTCTTGCTGACACTGAAATTTCAATGTGTTATAGTAAAAGCTAAAACTGTTTGCAAATGTTTCCTAGATGCTAGGAAGACTTTGGGGATTTACTACTTTAAACCAATGTTCTTTGAAACCGTGATTTATGAGTGAGGGGAAGAGAAACAACAGTGGGAATAAATCTTTCTCCTTTAACTTTGGGTATGTCAGGTGACTGGATTTGTTAGGATGGCATTTGGTTGTTTTTGCTATATCTGCTTGAGCAAGTTTTTCTCAATTTCTCAAATTCTCAAGAAAATTTTAGGCAATTCCCTTGCTGAATGTGGATGCATACTTAAAAGCATGTAAAAATGTGATTATAAGCCTCCCTGTTTATTTCTGGACTCCTACATCGAAGTGTTTGTTTTCTTGGGTGAAGATACTAGTTTGTAGAGAGTTTGTTCATGCTTTAAGAGCTGACTCAGCAGTTCTGCTGCAGATCTTCCTGGAGTGAAACAGCAAAGGTAACCTCAGGGTTCTAATAAGACATCCTGGGTGGATCTCTCACACCTACTATTCACAAAAGTCTTATAAAGAAGAAAACAAGACTTAAAAGTGATTTTTTTTGCTCAATATACACCAGACAACTCAAACAAAATCTTATTTTAAATATCATTTAATGAGGCACTATTACCCCATTTTGCAGAATAAGAAATGAAGATTCTAAGATTTAGATCTATGCAAAGTTGTCCCTCTAGGAACCAAGCAAGTAGGAACTCAAACAGGCTCTTTGCACTGTATTGCTGTCCTACACTTAGCAAACATTCCATCCTCCCCCGGAAGGATGCTTCTTTTGCTATTGTTTTATATGAAAAGTTTTCTGTGTGAGTCAGATTTTCTTTTGGCTTTAGAAAGCACCCCAGAGACTAATAGTGTCATAAAGGATTCATGAGGAAAACAGGAGTGACTGCGCAAAAATCCTCCACACCTCATGGGCAGGATATGCATAATTGTGAGGTAAAGAAAGCCCAGAAACAGACATTTTGTTTACCTCATAGAACTGTGGCATTTTCAGTCTGAGGCTACAACCAGTATGAAATGTATTAAAATTTGAAAGACCAGCTACATTGGTTTCACACACACACACACACACACACACACACACACACACACACACACACACGTTAATTTTTAAAAGCCAGGCGATTCTGACCATTGTTAGGAATTAATTCAGACTTAATATCTTTCATACTATTTTGTCACGAGAGGAGAAGTGAAAACAGAGGACAATATTTTAGGAGTAAATATCAGTCTGTTTTACAGAATAAGAAACTAAGACTCTGGGGTTACAATTTATTAAGAATTGTCCGTTAGGGACTGGACCTTCCTTCTAGCCAGTTGAAAACATCGAGATGAGCAGGAGTGGTTGCACAGAAACCCCTCAGCCTATAAGATTTCTACCCCTGAATTATAGTCATTTAATAAAGATGCTCTAGGGGCCTTCATTCTCCACCTGCTTCCACAGAAAGCTTTAACTTTCTAAGAAAAACTAAGACAGTACTTTTGGATGAATCCAAGAGGCTGACAGGCTTCCAGAATATTCCTTAAATATGCCAAAGGACCATTGTGTAACAGGGACCCTGAGTTTCTTTTCAAACTTCATGGAACTATCCCTTAAACAGAGTTTGGGTAAAGCCCAGTAGATGGTGCTCACCATCAACATAGTAAAAAAGATAATCTGAGCTTCTACAGAGTTGCTAACATGTGATTTGATTTGAACTCAGAGACTTCCAGAAGACTAGAGTTTTGTGACAGGAACATTTATACCCCGTACCCATTTTTTTTCCACTCAGAAATCATAATTCAAAAAGCAGGAGGGAACGTTGTTTCTCTCTCTCTCTCTCTCTCTCTCTCTCTCTCTCTCTCTCTCTCTCTGTCTGTCTGTCTCTCTCTCTCTCTCTCTCTCTCTCTCTCTCTGTGTGTGTGTGTGTGTGTGTGTGTGTGTGTGTGTAACTCCCAAATCCTCCCCATAGTCTAGAGAGGAAAACATTCTCATTAGAGACTGTGCCTTTGTCTTCTTCCTCAGCTAGCGGGTATGAATGTACTCCCACCTTCTGTATACAATGGGCTCCCAAGAGATTTTATTGAGATAATTTGCCTTTAACTCAAAAGTCCCCTACTCCTTGTATTTTTTTCCCCTAGAAATGGTGGGGAGGTGGCCACAAATATCTTCTTAACCCTCGAGGTTCCTGGAGTTCAGAGCCTCATACAATTCAATTAGGTAGAGTGTACGTAACTATGTTCCTGGAGAATTCATCCTGAATTCTTCTCTCAGTGAGCTGATGGGGCCACAACAGTGAGTCTGGCAACAGAAACTCAGCCAGTTATTGTGGATTATAGAGAGGAGTCTTGTAATTGCTGTTACTCTTAGGTGGGCAAGAATGGATAGTTATACTTGGGACAGCCCCTATCCTGCTCCTTATCCAGAACTTTGGGATTTGCCACATTTAAAACTGGGCTTTTCTTTTCCTCAAACCCAAATCTCCTGTTGCGTCTACAAGTTTTGTTCGGTAATTGAGTAATCCCATCTTTTGCAGGTAAATGGGCACAATATATTATCATGTTCTAAACACAGTTTTTAAAAATCATTTACAAAGGATAACTTGGTGGAGGCTACTAGCAATGTGGTTGAGGGGACGGTAGAATCAGAGGAAAGCACTGGTAGTGGGCACATCCCCAAAGCCTTTTAGAAAGACTCTGTTGCCAGAAAATTTTGGGAATCTCATCAGAGTTGCACCTGTTAAAGGGGAGATTGGAGTCCCCTTTTGGGGTTCTTACTCTCATTAATAAAGAATTTAAGAAAAGATTCAAAAGGAAGTTCAATAACAGTTTATTTAGAGATCCAAGCCATTAAATCTCCACAGGTCCAGGAGGGAGATGGAGGAGGAGAGAACGCCATGTCACTTGAATTAAGCTGGCATGGAGGTAAGCTGCACAGCAGGTCAGACAGGCAGTTAGACCGTTGAGAGGAGGGAAGCTCTAGAGAACAAGTTATGGAAGCCCAAATGACCAGAGAAAGCTCACTTAGGCTCTGGCCAGCATCCAAAGGAAAGAGACAAAGATAAGAAAGAGGAAATTCTACAATCAGAAAGACAGGCCGACTCAGAACCTCCTGTTAGCTCATAAGGAATGTGGTCCAGGAAGAATTCTGACAACGAGAAAAGTGTATTATTTCATCAGAGGGAGGTCCAACCAGATTGACTCTTAAAGGAGGAGGAGACAATGGTACATCTCCACTCAGTGACTAGGATGCCAGGAGGCAATACCTTTTCTGTAACAAGCCTTTTACTACTGTAACAAGTGCATCATTTGTTTCTCCTGACATGAAACATGCCACCCTTTCTATATTCAGGCCCTTTCTTTTTTCAGTATTTTTGATCATTTTACGTCTTTATTATTATTTTCCTCCATTTTAATTTAAATTAGAAACAAGATTGTTTTACATGTCAATCCCAGTTCCCTCTCCCTCCCCCTCTCCTCTGCTCCCCACTAACACCCTACCTATTCCATACCATTTCTGCTCCCCAGGGAGAGAGAGACCTTCCATGTGGGGGTCTTACGGAGTCTGTCATATCCTTTGGGATAGGACCTAGGCCCTCCCCCATGTGTCTAGGCTGAGGGAGTATCCCTCTATATGGAATGGGCTCCCAAAGTCCATTCCTATGCTACAAGAGGCCCCATAGATTTCTGATGAAAGCAAGTTCTTTTTTTTATCTGGTTTTTCAAGACAGGCTTTCTCTGTATTGTTTTGGAGCCGGTCTGGAACTCACTCTGTAGACCAGGCTGACATCGAACTCACAGAGACCCGCCTGTCTCTGCCTCCCTAGTGCTGGGATTAAAGGCGTGTGCCACCAGTGCCCAGCTTCAGGCCCTTTCTGATCCATGCACAGAAAAGGGTCTTAAATTTGACTCTTAAGAGTATCCCAATACCATAGGATCTAATTGTCCCATCTGATTTTAGGACAGAACATGTTTTCAGTTCTTTGATAATTTTCAGAGTGACTGGAACACTAACTTTTAGTTGTTTTAAAGAGACAATAAGGCTCTGCTAATAATCATCTATTGTTAGATGTGTATAAGAGACATCCTGCTGATATTTTTCCTTCCATTTTATTTAGCGTTTCCTCCCATTATTGTTCTGTGTCGGTTCTGTGCTGTCATTCCTTTATGTACTCAATAAACATTTACCGGACATTCCTGATAGCCAAGTGCTCATCTAGATGACAGGCTAGAAAACCATGGACCGATGATCTGTTTTTGTAAATAAAGCTATATTGGAACACAGATGTGTTCAAGTTCTTACATGGCATTTACAAGACAGGAACAAAAGCCTGCAATGAAATTAAGGTGGCATATTCTAGGTACCCAGGAGAGGATCTCTTTGTTTGAATCAGTGAGAGGAAACCTGATAGAAGATGAACAGGCAGGCAGGGACTGACTCGGTGGGGGGCCTTATGGGCCACAACTCTGCATTTGGGTTTGTTCCAAGCACTTCGGAAAAGGAGCAGAGTTGGGAGCATGGTCTGGTGCATGATCCTCCTGGGTGATAGGAAACGGGTTGCAAGAGATAAAACAAAGAGGTTGACTCAGGTGGTGTAGCGGTGAGGCTGGAACTTAGATTGATATGGCACATTGTAACAATATGGGCTATGGGACATGCTAGTAGATTCATTAAATGTTACTGGTAACTTTTTGAATGTAGCAAACTAGTCAGGGGTTGCATATTTATCTAACTACAGAAGAATGAGGGAGCAACAAGCTTCTTAGAAGATTTAGATGGAGCTCAGATTGGACAAACTAAGGTTGAGATGTTTGTTAAAATCCAAGTAAATATGTTAAGGAAAGACTGGAGAGATAGCTCAGTGGTCAAGAGTGCTTTCTGCTTTTCTAGAGGACCAAGCTCAGTCCCTAGTATCCCTCATTGGGCAGCTCACAGATGCTTGTAATTCCAGCTCCAGAGAATCCAACACCTTCTGTCCTCACAGGAACCTGCACATAGGTGGCACACACACACACACACACACACATACGCTAGAAAAGTTGAGTAAGCTGCCCGATACAAACTTTTGCTACTCAGAAGTGACATCAGAATTGGAAAGAGGGATTTTAAAGCCTGTGTCATGTGAGTAAGCATTCTCATAGCCATGAGACTGGAAGAGAATATGGCGGAAAATAATCCTGATGTTTAAAAAAGAGGAGGCAACCAACTGAGTTTAAACACATCAAAGATAACCTCATGAATGTGGAGAAAGGGGAAGACTCCTCCACTGCTGGTGGGAGTGCCAACTTGTACAGCCACTTTGGAAATCAGTATGGAGACTCCTCAAGAAAATGGGAATCAGTCTACCACAAGATCCAGCAATTCCACTCCTAGGCATATACCCAAAAGAAGCACATTCATACAACAAAGATATCTGTTCAACGATGTTCAAAGCAGCACTATCTGTAATAGCCAGAAACTGGAAGCAGCCTAGATGCCCCTCAACCGAAGAATGGATACAGAAAATGTGGTACATTTACACAATGGAGTACTACTCAGCAGAAAAAAATAATGAAATCTTGAAACTTGCAGGAAAATGGATGGAACTCGAAGAAACCATTCTGAGCAAGGTAACCCAATCACAAAAAGACAAACATGATATGTACTCACTCATATGTGGATTTTAGACATAGAGTAAGGGCTTACCAGCCTACAATCCACACTGCCAGAGAAGCTATTAAACAAGGAGGACCCTAAAAGAGACAAACTTTGTCCCCTGGAGAAAGGGAAAGGGTCATGATCCCATGAGCAAATTGAGAGCATGGGAAGAGGGGGGAGGGAGCTAGGAGATTGAGAAGGGAAGAAGAGGAAGGATGCAGAGGTCATGAGGGGGCAGAAAGGTTAAGTCAGGGGAAGAATAGAAGAAAGAATATGTGATAGGTAGGGTTTTAGTTGGGAGGGTGGTAGAGGAGGAAGAAGGGAACTGCGATTGTCATGTAATTCAATCTTGTTTGTAATTCAAATTAAAAAAAGAAAAATGCAAAAAAAAAAGATAACCTCATGAAACAGAAAAAGAATGTATTAGATCCAGGTGTAATTCCTGGCACCTTACCAGCCATGGCTTGGCCCTTTTATATCGTCAGTTCCTTGACTTTGACAAATCTTAGAAAGCTATGCCCTTTAGCCTCTGATTTGAGCAGTAATTGTTTATCAAATCCCCGACTTACTCCCACTTGGAGGCACGAAGCTGCTTCATTTCCATGTGTTCTTATCCAGGGACATCTCTTGGCCCCATGTATCCAGGTAAGGGACCCAGTATTGGGAAAGCCTTGCAGGTAGACTCACAGGACACCAGGAGAGACTCCTAGTTTCCCAGCAGTTTTGTGCCCTGTTCTGGCAATGCCACGTGAGTGGCGATGCTTTGGTGTCTGCAATCTTGGAGTTGATGCTGTGCAGCATCCATCCCTCTGTGGCTGGAGAAGAGCTATCTACAGTCCTTGGAGTGGTCAGAACAAACTTCCAGGGCTCCGGAGCTCACGTGTGATTGGAGTGTGGCCAGGAGGTTTAGGACTGGGCTGGTCTTCGATACCTGCTGTCATTTTCAAATGGGCCCAGATGCTAGAGCCAGCTGACCTCTGCCTCCATTGCATCATCCTCCCTCCACTGGAAAAAATGGATATTGCTGCCAATTCTGTCTATTGCTCACCTGAGTCAGTTTAAGAGGGTTCATTTCAGGTCATCTTGGACTTTTAGATGCTAAGCTCCTGAATCCCCACAGTGACTTAGACAAGCTAACTTTTTTTTTTTTTTGGTCTTAGTTTCCTTTGTCTGTATTATGTGTATAATTCCATTCTGCATTTATATAGGAGTTAAAGGAAATTGCCTCCATGGAAATGTTAGAGTAGGCATTAATTTTACTATCAGTTGTAGTTTTAGGATGTGATATGCATTCCAGGTGTTTTTGTAGCATCTCATGCCTTGCATAGTGTTATGAAATAATGGTAAACTGGAGCAACGTTGGAAGATGGGAGGAGACATTAGGACAAGAAAAGGAAGATTTACATGTGGCAATAGGTGCTGCTTCTGATTCTGTATCTTCTACAGGTTTGATAATGTATCTATTTTGTCATTAAAGATCCCATGCTGCCATCCTACCCACACACTAATGCATCCAATTTTAACAAACTCAATTTGTTGTGTATTTCGTTGATGTTGAGAAGAGGCTCTGACACAAGCATCAGATCCGGTCAGGGGTAGGACGATGCTTTGAGACTGGTTTCTACCCAAGTCTTGGGGTATCTTGGAGACTGTTGGTGATCTACAGGGCTGCTCTGTCTAGACACTAAGAAGAGGTAACTCAGGACAGAGCACCTGTATTTACCCAGACTTTAAAATGCTTATAGTTCATCTTATAAAAATAAAGATTTTTAATTTAGTATGTCTTAAGTGAAGTCTTAGTTTTTTTGTGTGTTTCAAGCTCTTGACAATTGGTTGCCTCAGAGAGTAAGTTGGAGTAGAAAGGGTCTAGATGTATTCAATTAAAAAAAAAGCAGTGATTTTTTTTTTATCAGTGAAGATATAGAAAACATATCTTTGTCTCTATCCATTTGTCCATACATGTATCCATCCAAGAAATACTTGTCTAGTGCTCATGGCTGAGTCCTGTGGTAGTGGGATTGCAGAGGGGGCAGGGAATATGGCCCATTGTAAACAGAACACCATATTCTAGCCAAGGAGATGGGCATGGAAGCAAACATTTTTTCAAAATCACTCTGACCCAGATTCTTGAAATAGTTATTTCTCTCATGTCCTAAAAGTCCTTATCTATTCTCTGGCTAAATTCCTTTCATCCTCTCGTACTGAGGCTAGCTCAAAAGATATGATGTAGAGAAGGAAGGTAATTGGCAGTTTTGTCCTAAGAGAACCAAACCTAAGCACCATGGTGTTCATTTGAATCTCAGCTGTTTCACAGCCACGAAATTCTGGTCAAGAGACTCTAGGCTGTAATTTCTTTTCTTTGTTCAACAGTGAGGCTCACAGCTAGCTTGCCTTTCACACGATTGTTGTGAGCTTACAGCAAGATAACGGATTAAGAGATTTTCGACTTATCACATGCACACACAGTGTTGTATTATCTATGATGATGGAAAATAATTAAAATTATGTAAATGTCTCAAAACAAGACTGCAGTAGGTTGGGACTCACCCTGTGAATCATTCTAGCCAGTTGACTGTGAGCAATAATGATGTGTTGCCATGCCTAAGCTATGCTAATTAAAAGCTAATGTATCCCCTCCACAGTTCTCCCAGGTGTAAGTAGGCTAAAGACCACAAGTGCCATATTGTGTAACTCTGTAATGGAAGCAAACCAGATCACCAAGCTGCTGTGGAGGGGAACCATATAAGAAAGCCACTTGACCCATGGCGTATTTTCTAAGAGGATGAAATAGACTCGTAATGATAAGTGGTTGAAATCTCAGAGTTACTTATTACAATATATCCAATTTTATCATGAGTATAAATGCAGTTAACTCCTTCAGATTTTCAATACATTTAGGTATACAGGCAATTATATAATACAAAATATATTTGCATATGTATCATTATACATATGTTTGCTATTATCACTTTTTATTATTTTCACTCAGTAATATATGGGAGATGTATTTTATGTTGTTTCCTACAGCTATATTGTCCTAGTTAGCTTTGACTGTCAACTTGAAACAGCCTAGAGTCGGGTGAGAAGGCAGTTTCAGTTGAAGGACTGTCCTGATCATATTGTCTGTAGGTTATTGTCTTGATTATTCATTGGTGTAGGAAGGCACCGCCCACTGTGGGAAGCTCCATTCCTCAGGCAGATGATCTCAAGCTAGATAAGAAAGTGAGAGTGAGCAAGGCAGCTAGCAGAGTTCTTTCATAGTTCCTGCCCCCAGGATTCCGCCTGACTTCCTTCAATAATTGTAACTTGTATATGTAAGCCAAACAAGCCATTGCTTTCCCAAACTGCTTTTGGTATAAGTGTTTTTATCTCAGCAACAGAATGAAACTAGAAGATACCTTATTCTTTTTTTTAAAAATTATTTTAATATGTTAATTAATTGTTTCAATACAGTTTAATACAGTTTCCCCTACCTTCTCTCCTCCCAGTCCTTGACTCCATTCCCACTATGTTACTATCCCCCAATACACTCCCCTCTATTTCTGTTTAGGAAAGGGCAGTTCTCCCATGGATATCAACAAAACATGGCATATCAAGTTGCAGTAAATCTAAGCACCTCCCATGTATTAAAGCTGGACAAGGTGACCCACTATGAGAAATAGGGCCTCAAAAGCCTATAAAAGAGTTGGAAACAGCACCATCTTTTAAATTGGATTATTTTGTTTGCTGTATTTAGTTTCTTGAATTCTTTATATATTTTGGAAACCAGCCCTCTGTTGGATGTGGGGTTGGTAAAGATTCTTTTCCCATTCAGCAGGCTGCTTTTTTTTCCCCTATTGACTATGTCCTTTGCCTTACAGAAGCTTTCCATTTCATGAGGTCCCATTTATTAATTGTCAATCTTTGTGTCTGTGTTATTGGTGTTCTGTTCAGGAAGTCATCTCCTGTACCAATGCATTCAAGATTATTTCCCACTTTCTCTTCTATCAGGTTCAATAAATATACCTTACACTTTTAGCAGATAAAAATATTCTATATTTGGTACAAGAACCTTCCTTTATTGATGGATAATCTCCTTTCTTCTCAAATCATTTAAGTTAGGTCTTTTTGTATCTGTTCCTTGGAACATGCGTGATTGACATCCTAGAATAGGTATTTGGAAGTAAAATTGTTGAGTTATAAGGCATATACATTTGCAATATGAACTACCTACTATAATAACTTTATGAATTTTCTCCCACCTGTAGATTATGAGTCTCCATTTCCCACACCTCCATTTTATTTTGTAAGTGGGAATTTATGAAATTTTCTGTTTATTTACTGTTGTATAGGAAAATACCTCAAAACAGCGCTTTGAAACCACTGCCATTGTTCTCTTATGAGTCTATAGCTTATTGGATTCTGTTGGATATTTCCCTACTCCTTGTCACACAATCAAGGGCTACACTATTGGAATTCACTAGAGAGATGGAGATAGCTCATCTCTTCAGTCAATGCTGGCTATCTCGCCCATGTGACATAGACATTTCACAGAAGAGCTGGTGGTTACCAGGAGAAGAAGTTACCTATAAGCTTTGGATCTGACCCTTGAACTCCAAGAATACTGATTTTTCTGTAATGGATAGGTCAGAACACTCCTAAGACCACCCAGGTCCAGGGAGAGTGTAAAAAGATGTGGACATTGTTGGTGGATATATTAGCTACTTTTTGAATCACTGCAACCGAGTGCCCAACAGAAAGGATTTTTGGCTTCTGCTTTCTGCTCTGTGTACTTGTGCAGAACATTATAGAAGCAGAAGCATGTAGTAGGAAAAAAATTTCGCCTCATGATGGACAGAAAGCAGAGATGGGTGGGAGGAAGAGGGAGAGGGAGAGGGAGGGAGGGGAAGAGGGATGGAGAGAGAGAGAGAGAGAGAGAGAGAGAGGGAGAGAGAGGGAGAGAGAGAGAGCAGGGTAGACCCAGGTTCCAAGAACCCCCATCCCATTTCCTACTTTGTTCAACTGGGTCCCACCTCTTTTTGCTTCCTACTACCAATGCCAGAACAGTATGAATATTATCATATTATTCATCTATTTGATTAGTTCAGGGGGTCCCATGATTAAGTCACTACAGGAAATGTCATCACATTCTCGCCCCGATATGAGCCTTACTGACCTCCTAAGAATTTCTTAACTCAATCAAGTTACAAAATTAATCACTGTGGCAGCCATTTTTTGAGGACTACACAGTTATCATACATTATCAAAACTGTATCTTTGACTTTGGATGAAGTTGAAGAAATGGTACCTACATAAACAAGAGGAACTTAAAGTGTTTGATTCTTGAAAACCAAGTGAATGTGCTATGGCAGTTAGGCTAGAGGCAAAGGAAGTCATATTGGGGATTGTATCAACCCAAAGGCCACAATGTCTGCCAGTGACTACCTAGATGAACAGGCACACAGGTTAGAATTCTTTCCCATTATAAATCTTTCTAAATGTATCAGTAGAAAATAAAATGAAAAAAAAATTCAGGTCAAAATTCATATCTAACTATCTATCATGCGCCTTGGAGCTCAAGGTTAGATAGGAGTAGAAGCATTGAGAATAAATGGTCCAGAAGTGTACAAGGTCTACATCCTTCAGAGCGACAGTTCATTCATTACTCTTCTGCTCCTGACATGGGAAGGAAGTGAAGTCGGTAGCAGGGGGTGGTTGTTGGAGGGGAGGCAACGGGGCTGGAAACAAGGCCTTGCATACTGCAAGCATCACAAGTAGATCAGAAGCCTTTCCTGAGCTGGGCTCAAGATTCAGCCACATTGTTGAGCTGTTAACTTTGGAATGCTGGGAAGAAAAGAACTAGAGAAGTTTGGGCAAAATGTGGCATAGGGACATCCTTGTTGTCTCCGTCTCTTCGTGGCTGGGAGAAAGGACCCTTTATCTTAAAGTATTCATGATTTCTGGTGTGGTATTTAAAAATTTTGGTGATAGATAATTAAACATGGCATTTAGGGCTTTCCAAAAGTGTTGAAATGCTGAGCTAGAATCTAAGAGGTTTACTCAGGATCAATGAGTTTGTTGGACTAGAGGAGGGAGGGTGAGGAAGGGGGAGGGCTGTGCAGGGGATGTCTGCCCTGATGCTAAGTAAACAAGCTCTTTCCAGCCAAGTATGGGCTTTTAATGTCTTTCGTATTTTTAGTGGTGGAATTGCTTACTAGAAGAATTCCTCACTGAATGGAAATGGGTATGTGACGTTTAGTGTGAATTTTCAACTTGACAGAATCCAGAACCACTCTGAGCATGCCTAACGAGGGATTATCTTGATTTCCTTAATTCAAGTCAGAATACCCACTCCACTGTGGGTGACATTCTTTCATACCTGGCTGGGATCTTGGGCTGAGTACACGGGGAAAGACAAGGCGACAGCTTGCTGCTCTCCTCTTTCTGGATGTAGCATGATCAGCTGTTTCCGGTTCCTGCTGCTGTGACCTTTACCCAGCACCCTGATTAAAAAAACAAAACAAAACAAAACAAAAAACCAGCCACAGTGGTACACACCTACATTTCCAGCTCTGAGGGTAGAGGTAGGGGTAGGGTTGGAGAGAAGTGGTTCCCTAGGGCTTGCTGACCAGCATATTAGTGAACTCTGGGTTCAACGAGAGACCCTGTCTCAAAAAGTTAGTGGGAAGCGACTGAAGAAGATACCTGAAGTCAACCTCTGGCCTTTCACCTGCACCTGAGCTTGCACAAGTGCGTGTGTGCCCACTTGCTTGAAAGTCTTTGAGTGCATGCGTGCGCGCGCACGCACACACACGCACACGTGCATACGCGCACACATGCACACAATTACCATCTAAATTTCAGTCTTCCCAATCTGCAAACCCTCCACTGCCAGTGCTTTGAGGACCATCACTAAGATTTTATTTATTCTTTTCTTTTTTAAATGTTCTTATCCCTCAGTGATTGTGGCAAAACAACACTCAAAAGTCAGAGGCTTCAAGCCACAGCATCAGCTTCTTGCAAAAGCTCGTGAGCTGGTGAGTGTTTCTCTGCTTCTGCCGCTCTCTCTCATATCTGTGCTCTGTAGTGGCCCGAGTGGCCACGCGATCATGGCAGAGATAGTTCACCCGTTTGGATATTGGCTGTGTGTGGACTGGTCTAGGGGCTCACTTGGGATGCTGAGCCGTGCTGTATTATATAAGCTCCAGCAGGCTAGCCTAAGCTTGCCCACATGCCAGCAAGAGGGTCCGGCACCCAGACTTATTAGGGACGAATTTCAGAGCAGATCCAGGGTCAAGTTGTGAAAAACCTCAGTTCCACGTTCCAATGGGAGAAGCGGCAAAGCCACTTTAGAAGGATGTGGAAACAGGAATTTTGGGTCCAACTTTGCAAATTATTTGTCATAAGCTCTAAAATACCAGAAACACGGGGCTGGAGAGATGGCTCAGTGGTTAAGAACACATGTTCTTGCAGAAGATTCAGATTCACTTCTCAGCACTACACGGCAGTTCACAACATCTGTAACTCCAGTTCTAGGGGATCTGACACCGTCTTCTGACTATTCGGGCACCAGGAACATACGTGATGCATATACATATGTGCAGGCAAAATACACACATCAAATAGAATAAATATACAAAAAGAAAAAGAAAAACATCTTAAAGGTTTTCCAAATATGGCCTTGTTATATCTTCACACTGTACTGGCTTCCTCTTTGTTATTTGTGCCTGAAGCAATCCCACCATTCTCTCTCCATTTACAAGACACTCATCTGTATATATATATATCATCTGTATATATATCAGGTCCTGCTTGGAAGGGGTGAGACTAAACAAGAGACTGGGTGCTCGGATCTACTGTGTGCATGAGCAGGGTAGTGCAGAGGAGCAGATAAAGGCAGGAGAGGAGAGGGGTGAAAGGAGGGGATGGGGCTGGCTTTGTTGAAATGCTACGCAGATAGCTTGTGTTAAATTTAACTTTATAGTTCTCTGCTCTGTCATTTCCCCCTTTGAAGGGATTGTACCCTCAAATCACAGAAGGTCAGACAGAGGAATGAGAACTCAAAGCATAAAGCAGAATAATCAGGGATAGTAATATGAACTTAGAGAAAGCAGGAAAGAAAAAAGACTACTTGGTGAGTGTTCCTCTGACGCGGCTGAGCTCTGAACCCTGAGGTTATCTTGCATTTCAGTTTCCCTGTAGCTCCTGTACCTGTGACACAGTGAAAAACGTCCTTGTTAAACAGTAAGTAGGGCAAAAATCCTGTCAGCATTCTGTCACAGAGCAGGGAGGGAGCCAGGAGGCCCCACTCTTCCTTAGGCTCCATAGGCAGTTGCTGAGGTTGACTGATACTATCAAGTTGCCCATACTTCTGTAAGGAACCCTAATGAAACTCAGTAGGTCACCAAGGGAAAACAACAGGGCTTAGGAGAAACCCCAGTCAGCGGAGTGCTCACTTAGCATGTGTGAGGACTTGAGTCCTATCTCCAGAGTCCATGTAAAAAGGTCAGGCTTGGTGGTACATGTCAGGCATGGTGGGAGCACATGTCAGGCATGGTGGAGGTACATGTCAGGCATGGTGGTGGTACATGTCAGGCATGGTGGTGGTACATGTCAGGCATGGTGGGGGCACATGTCAGGCATGGTGGGGGTACATGTCAGGCATGGTGGGGGCACATGTCAGGCATGGTGGGGGTACATGTCAGGCATGGTGGTGGTACATGTCAGGCATGGTGGGGGCACATGTCAGGCATGGTGGGGGTACATGTCAGGCATGGTGGGGGCACATGTCAGGCATGGTGGGGGCACATGTCAGGCATGGTGGGGGTACATGTCAGGCATGGTGGGGGGTACATGTCAGGCACAGGGGTGGTACTTGTGATCTCAGCACTGTGGAAGAGGATATAGGAGGCTCTGTGGTGTTACCTGGCCAGCTGCAGGCACAAACACAAAGAGCCAAATAGTCTAATTGGTGAGCTTCAGATCAATGACATACTTTGTCTCAAAGAAGGTAACTAATCCTGGGGATGATGGCCTCCCCATGCATATGTGTACATGAACATGAACACACACATACATGTGTATTTTTAAAGGCTTGGAAGTAAGAGGGGGCTGCTTGGGAAGAGGAAGGGGATCATCAGGGGTGGAGGACAAGAGAGGATAAGAGGGGTAACTATAATCAAAATACATTATACACATAATGTTTCAAAGTTGTAATAAGACCCATTGTTATACATAGTTAACATGTGTCAATAAAATCTTGGAAAAATTAAATACCTGGGAGAATTTGTCTCTGAGTATTTGCTAGATGATGTAGGGTGATTTACCATCTTGGGGATGAAGAAATAGAATCACAGTTTACTAAGAAACATTGCCAAGCCTCAGAGCTTAACTGACAGCTTTGCTTTTCTTATTCATTATTGAAAGTCAGTGATTGGAGGGATTGAGAGTCATTATTCATTATTGAAAATTAGAGGGTGGAGAATGGAGCTGGGTAGCACAGAAGCCAGAAGACACTGGGAGTTCCTCTTTGTCACCCTCTGCCTTTTCCTTTGAGGCAGAGTCTCTCTCCAAATCCTTGGTGAGGTTGGAATCCAAAAGCCCCAGTGATCCTCCTATCTCTGTCCCCCTCAGTTCCTGGAGTTATAGCATATGCAATGGGGGAAACAACCTTGTTTCACAGATGCTGGGATTCTAACCTTCATGATTGCACACCAAGCATTCTTAACCACCATGCTGTCTCGGTATCTTGAGTCTAGCATTTTCATCCCAGTGGAATCAGATGTTGAAATCCTCTGAAGCCACTAAAACCAAGAGGAGCTTTTGTGTATAGTCTAGGAAGGAAACACTTGGGATCTCTCAACTTTGCCAAACCTAAAGGGAAGCTAACAATAACAGGTGTGTGGAGGACTCTGAGGACAAATGTATTAGAGTTGAGACCATCGTTAGGATTCTTTGGATCCTAAAAAGTAATGCTTTATCACGAACAACTGATGCTGGCACTGATCAGTTACTACAGTGGACGATAAAACACAGGTATAGAGCTTCTGGTTTAATGGATGTTTCGTTACTGTCATTTTAAAAGAATCAGTGATCAGTAATAATACAATAGAATGCTTTCTTTTTAAAATGAAAACTAGGATAAAGGTTCTCAAGAAAAATTAAGTTTAAGACTGTAAGATTTTGCTCATAGGCTCTGTAGGATGATTTGCCAGTGAAACAAAGCCCCAAACTCAACAACCATACTCAACAGATTCTGTAGGGAAGGAACCAGCCCAGGACTTGTCACGGGTGACTCTGTGAAGCCTAGGTCCTGTCATTCAGATCATCAGCATTTCTCAATGGCTTGGGGTGAAAATTATCTGAAGTATTTCCCCTCTCCTATCTGTCACTTGATCCGAGTCATTGACTGGGACCACAGCTGGGCTCTTGGACATCTGCACGTGGCCTCTCCATGAGGCCTGGCCAAGCTTCCTTGAGGTATAGTGGCTAGGATCTAAAAGTAAACACCCCAAGAGAACATGGTGGATGTGGAATTGTTTGTATGCTCTAGCTTCAAAAGCTGCAGAGCATCTCTGCTCTGCTGGTTGTGGAAGCTACAGAGTTTTGCCAAGGTTCAGGCAGTAGAGAAATAGACTCTGTCATTCACTGGAGGAATGTCAAGGTCGTGTTAAGAGAATGAGACGAGGGCAGTGTTACAATCATCTTTGGACAGCAACCCATCGTAGATAGTTGTTCCTTTTTCATTATTCATAGCTGGGGTCACCATAACCTGTATCTTTCCTGGCACAAGAGTCTGGCTGCTTTGGCCCCATCCTGGATAAAAAGAAGGCTCTGAACAAACTTATCCTGTAAATGGAATAGACAGAACTCTAGATTCTCTCCCGTCACAGCCAGCTGGACCTCTTTCTCCATGAAGTCGTAGAAATCTGAGACATTATGGCCCCTGTCCTCAATTTATTAAGGAAACTTGCACCCTCCCTGTACATTTTAGTTGCCTTCCTGAACAACATGAATGTTGCTTTCAGTGTGGTTTCATGCCTTCCTTGTTAAAAAAAAAAAAGTTGGTGGCACTGTTTGGGAAGGTTATGTGACCTTCCCACATGGGGACCTTGCGGAGGAAATTTGTCCCAGGGGACGAGCTTTGAGGTTTTCTCTCTACTTCCAGACTGCTGGTGCATGTGATAGCCTGGCCTCATGCATTTGTGGCCATTCCTTCCCTACCATGACAGAGGGTATCCCTCTGAACCATAAGCCAAAGCTTTCCTGTCTTAAGTTGCTCTTGTTGGAGTGACCAAAAAGAAAGGAAGAAGGAAGATAGATCCTTTGCCCTACACCAAAGAGCAATGCTTTGGACCACTTACCCCACCCCCATCCTCTGCGGAAGAGCTTGCAGGTAACTTAAGCTGGCCTCACAGAAGTCCTCTCTTTGGGATCTGAAATTGCACATGACTGGTGGGTGGTCCTGATGTTGCACTGGGACAGGATGTTGAGCCATTACTTGTGTTATGCCACTGAGGCACAGGAGTTTGAAGGAAGGTGTGCGTGTGCATGCCTGTGTGTGTGTGTGTGTGTGTGTGTGTGTGTGTGTGTGTGACAGAGAGAGAGACAGAGACAGAGACACACTGAGAGAGAGACAGAGACAGAGAGACACAGAGACAGAGAGACACAGAGAGAGAGCTGTCATGTGGGTGAAAGGGTATTTTGGAGCATGAATAAGAAGTCAGGTTAAAAACCAACATTGATGGTATGATGGTCCAGAGTTTCAGCTCCTGGTAGTGTCCAGCTGTGCTTCATCTATTTAATCTCTAAGAAACCACTGCTGCTACTGGAACCATTCCAACTTGCTTGAGGAATACCAAATGTTTATAAACCACAGCCGGCTAAGATGTATTCCAACCTTATAAAACATGATCTTGACAATAGTTCAGATCAAACCCATCCATCTGAGCCATCCTCCTGACACAGCCTGGTGCCCTTACCAGATACAACCTGGTGCCTACACCCAAACATAGCCTGGTGCTGCCATCCCCCCTCAACAGCCTGGTGCACTCCCCCAGACACAGCCTTGTGTCCCGCCCCCCAAGACGAGCCTGGTGTCCATACTGTAATCTCATCCTGCAATTTATTATTCTCAGAGGATGCAGAAAAGACAAACACAAAGGTTGTAAATATCACGCTGGAAGGGACCTTGAGGAGACCATGTCACCTCCCCATGATGTTGCAAAGAAAGGAACTGAGTACTGAGAGGGGAGGTGATTTGCCCAAGGTTGGATATTAGTTATCTAGGGTGGGGGATGTTGGAATGAAAAGCTGTTCTGATTGCCATTCAGGGAGCTGAATCAGCCACAGCCACCTGAGAGGAAGCCGGGAGCTGATTGAGGGACCAAATACATACTTTGCTTCACTTTTCTCTGCACCTGTTGGTTCTCACAGAGACAGAATCTGTGTGGAAATCTTACTGCCGGCAGTGACAGAGAGTTAGGTGACTATCCTGATCCAGGGAGCCTGGGGAGTGGCGGGGGGACTAGAAGACACTCATTCTAGGGGTCAGATTCAATTTGAGCAATCCCAGCATGCTGCTGAAAATCTAGCAACCCAGGCCAGGTTACAACAAGCATACACATGGCAATCACCTCGACTTTTCCCAGCAGGGGAGGAGAGCCCTACCCAATGTTGCATCTGAGCCACTTTCAGTTCAAGGAGGCTCATACAGTGGTTTCCTTTCAACTTTTTTTTTTATTCTAGAATTATTAAACACACGTAGAAATAGACAAAATAGTCAAGGGATCTTCAGACAAGCTTTTAGGAAAGCTTAATAGGTATATAAAACAAGCAGCTGCATGTATTGAAAGCATATAATTTGAAAAGTTTTGGTGCACACAGTCAAGATAATGAGTGTGCATTTTAAGCATCTCTTACCCCTCATTTTTTAATGCTCCCTTGTAATCTGTGAGCCCTGTGGTCTCTTCCATTGCCTTTCTCCACTCTTCTTGCCCCTGTCTGCAGGGGCACCTGCCCTCTGCCCCTAGTTGTCTTGAAGCCACCACAGTTACAAGCAGGGTGATAGCATCCGAGGACATATGTGTCAGACATGCATCTCTGCTCCCACAATCCTCCATCATGAAACACAAGAAAAAAAATCAAGGAAGTTTTCAAGATAGTGACTTGCAGAACACAAAATAGGGCAGGTGTGAGTCTAGGATTCTGTGACTACCCTGTTGTCAAACCCAGGACATAGAGTAAAATGTCCAAGCTCACTTCCGGGTTTAAAACCCCACAATAACTCACCAATCCCTGAGCTTGAAATTCCACCAACTCCTAGGCTTAACCCAAGCTCAGTACTTGAAATCCCACCAATTCCCAGCCCTGGAAATCTCTACCCTGGAAAACTTTTCCCCCAAGAAACCACATGTAAGTCTATCTCCTGCTCAGACTTCTCACCAGAGCAGAGGCAGCCACCCCCTTGGGTCTTTCCCAATAAATCTCTTGTATGAGGCTTGTTGTGTAGTCTGACCCTGTGGTATTCCTTGGATTCAGACTGCGAGGATACCTTTCCATCAGAGCTGCAACACTTCCACTCGGGAAACTTTTCCCTGCAGAGCTGTAACACTTACACATGAGGCTACACTAGTTCCAACTCAGTATTTACCAGTGTATCCTAAGTGCCCGGGTGTCACTTAAATTGTCTAAGAACTTGTATTAGTCAGGTTCTTCAGGGAAACATAACCAACAAAACACACACACACACACACACACACACACACACACACACACACACACACACACACACACACACGAGTTATTTGGAGTCATTTGATCATTTGAAGGAACTGGCATTAGTGGTTGTAGGATGGTGTGGTGGTTTGAATGAGAATGGCCCCCATAGACTCTCATATTTGAATATTTGGTTTTCAGTTGGTGGAACTATTTAGGCATTACGAGGTGTGGTCTTGTTGAAGGAGGGGTGTCACTGGGGATGGGCTTTGAGGTTTCAAAGGCCCATACCAGACCCAGACTCTCTGTTTGCAGCCTGCTTATGCACTGGGATGTAAGCTCTTAGCTACTGCTCCAGCACCATGCCTGCTTGCCTGCTGCTGTGCTCTCTGCCATGATGGTCATGCGCTCACACTCTGAAACTGTAAGCAGCCCACAATTAAATGCTTTCTTTTATAAGCTGCCTTGGTCGTGGTGTCTCTTCATAGCAACAGAACAATAACAAGACAGATGGTCCTGGTCAAGTGTGTACAGCTTAGGGTAACTGTATCCTGCTAACTGGAATTATGTCTTTCTTACCTGTAAAGATAAAGCAAACAACTGCAGCCTCTACCTTTACCCCACTGCTTCTAGGATGCTACTGGCTTGCATCTCTGGCAGGAGCATGAGTTAGTTATGGTCCTCCTACATCTTCTGGCCCTAGGCTGTGGCTGTGGGTGTCAACAGAGGGTTGAGTGCATCCAAAATATTTCAAAGCATCTTGTGTGACTTCCCTAGAAATAGAATGTGCCCCTCACCCCCAATCTGTAACTAAGCTCTAGCCATCCAAGCCAACCTGCCACCTAAGAGGCAGGGTCAGGCTGAGGCCCTCAGGGGGAGAGGATAGAAGTTGTACCTGCTAAATGGCTGTCCCTTTTGCTTTCTTCTGCTGACCTTTAAAACAAACCCCAAGGTACATCAGATGGAAGTAAAAATAGCCTTCCTTGGCATTGAATAATCTGGCTTCCCTTGACAAAGAGGTCATAGATTCCCTTCCTGGGTGGTTTCTTCTTTTTGATTAACTAGGCAAATCTGTTGAGGAAAGCACATTCAACTCTTGTGAGGAAGAAAAATGGAAAAGCTTGAACAGAGGACATCTTTTTTTAAAGCTGCCTTTTTTTGGGTGACTTCCATTTGATCTTCTAGAACCCGTGAAGTATAGATCTGTGGGTTGGAATGACAGCAACAGAGCTAACTGTTTTGTTTTGTTTTTCTTTTAAAGCAACTACAATGTACCAAATATGTCCTAATCACAAAGAAATTGAAGCCCAAAGTCACGAGAGGAGGATTCCGTGTCCTAAGTGTAATTTGAGGGGGATGCATATGAAGATACAGGCAGGGCTTAGCCCTTCATTCTGGCCTTGTTCTCTGTGGCTCTCAGCTTCTTTTCCTCAGCTTCAAAAGAGGTGTAACCAGAATCTAGGCCTTTCTTTGTGTCCAAGACCTCTCCCAACAGTAAATAGATTTCCACTGAAGTACTTCACTAATCTTAAATGGTTAAGGATGAAGACTTCAAAATCTTGAGAAAATTAAAATGATCATCAGGTCTCATGCCTAATTGTCACACTGAGTTTAACTTTGTAAAGATAACCTGACAGCTTACTGGCCTATTTCATTAATACTTTGGATTCTAGATAAAACTTTAATTCTGAGTCAAAATAATTTTAATGATACCATTTAATTTTTCCAATGCTAAGCCATTTCCTCTTGGTGGAGCCAAAAATAATTCACTCATTTTTCTATAGTCTATAGATGTAAGGAGCTTTGACAAGTCTTGATGACCATGTAATCATCACTGTAACCCATGGAATATATTTCCGTCACTTCAAGAAGTTTCCTTGTGCCAGTTTTTGTGGTTGTCAATTTCCCTTCCAGGTCCCAGATAGCATAGATTTTTTTTTGTCATTAAGTATAGATTTCTCTTATATACAGTTTTGTATAGATGAAGTCATATAGTATAAGCTAATTGCAATTGATTTCCTTCACTTAGCATAACATTTATGAGGTCTGTTCATGTGAATGTGAATAGTTCTTTTTTTGTTGCTCTGTATTATTATTCCCTTCTTAGGATATGCCATAATTTGCTTATCTACTCACCTATAAATGATGGTCAGAGGATGGTTGCTTCCACTTTTACGAGATGAGTAGGAGTGAAACTACCATGAATATTTATGTGCAAGTTTCTGTGTTACATTTCCTTGAGCAAATATTATGATATTGGACCTTATTGTACTTAATTGCATATTTCACTCCAATAAAAATTTACTAAGCTGTTTTCCTCAGTATTGACATCATTTTCCATTTCGTCTGCAATGAATTCCAGTTTCTTCACACTTTCTTCAACATTTAGCATTGTAAATGTGTTAAGGTCTTCGCTATTCTCACATGTGTTAGTGATGCTCCAACATGTTATTTATTTCCATTTCTCTAAGGATCTCTTTTCATGTGTACAGTGTTGATATGGACATCTTCTGTCTTGACATTTTTTCTTTACATATGTTTCCCTTTTTGATTTGTTCTTTGTTACTTAAAAAAAACAAAACAAAACAAAATAATACAGAATAGAAAGTAGCAGAGCACACTAAAGCTGGTATACTTTGTTTCTAAATATAGACACATAACTGCAGCTATCTATAAATGAGCAGATAAAATGCACGCATTTGTGTTGGGGAGATGGCTCAGCAGGTAAAGTAGTTGCTATGCAGGTATGAGGATCTGAGTTTGGATCCCTGGCAGCCATGTAAAAAGCTAGGTGCCGTGGATCCTGCCTGTAACACTGTTCTAGGAAAGCAAAAGCAGGAGGCTTACTGACCAGCCAGTCTAGACAAATATGTCAGCTGCAGGTTCAGTGAGAGACCATGTCTTAAAAACTAATCTGGAGAGCAATAGAAAAAAAATTTAATATCAACATCTGGCTTCCACAAACACCGATATGCACACACACACATATGAATGCACACACACACACACACACACACTCACTCAAAGTTGTACAAAAATAACATAAAATAAAATGTAGATATTAAAAGTGTGTTGCAATCATAAATATATTTGCCCCAATGTTGTTAAATGTGTACAAAGCAGTCCCCTTTACAACTGAAGACAACCGAAAGCCGTATTTTCCCATCCTTCCTGTCCTTCTCTTTATTCCCTTTCTTCTATCAGGACTAAGGATTGAATCTAGGGCCAACATATCACATCCAAGCATCTACCACTGAGCTGCCTCCCCTGTTCTCTCTTGACTTTTCATTTTGAGATCAGGTCTCCATCAATTGCTTAGCCTGGTCTTGAACTCACTCTGTCACCCAAGCAGGTATAAACTTCCTGCCTCATCCTCCTTCCCAAATAGCCAGGTTTGCAGGTCTCCCCCAAGGCCAATTCAGATTTTCTGTTGCTTACCCACAAGAACATTTGGTTCTATCTTGCGTACCTCTGAGATGACCTGTCTTCATTCTACTTCTTATGTTAGACCGACCTGGAGTTGTGCATCTGAGTGGGTCCACAGCAAAGCCTTCATCTCACCTGCTTGATTGCTAAGTGCTTGATTACTGAAAGTGGAAATCATCTCTAGCTATTGACATTTGGATTCATGAGAGTCGAAGGAAAAGCATGCTAGGAAAAAAAAAGTGTGATGTATGGCAGAGAAAAAGACTAGAGTAAAAATATAGGTGATTTTAGGCATCTTTAAAGTTCAGTTTATGTCCTTTAGTTGATTTCAATCAATTTCTTTTCAACTTGATAATAGTAGTTGTGGTTTTCAAGAAAGCTTTAGAGTTTATTAGCTGTATTGGTTTCAGAACTTTGTACTGTTTGGGGGAATTTCTTCCTCTACCATAGCCTTACAAAGAAAAAGCAATTGTCTGTGTGTGGTTTCAAAAGAAGAGGAACATTTTGTTCATTCCTAAGATTTCTTCACATCAAAATCGAAGGCTAAAAGTATGCATTTTATGGGTTTGAGTTGTTCAAGAGTTAGCTGTTTCTTGAATGTCCCCTGCCCTCAGGGTATATATAATTTCCCATATTAAGTATGGGACAGAGAGGGGACATGCACACCCCATCCCCCAATCCAGAGAAAGCTGTTTTTTGAGGTGCTGCTTAGCTATGTTAGGAGAATCCCAGCTGGATTCCCAAACAGACCTCCATGTTTCAGGGTTTAACACAGAACTTCACCTCTGTTTTATGGAAGAGTCAGGCATAGGTATTCCTAACTGGGAGGGGTAATCTCCATGGATAGGTAGCCTTGAGCTGCTTGTATAGATGAAGACTACAACTGAGATCCCAGTCCCTGTCCTGACCCACGGCTGCTGAGCAGGGACAACCACTGGAACTTGTTAGCATGTGTCAATGATAAGTCATGGGTAAAGAGAAACACACAGGACCATGTTGTATAGGTGGATTTTCTGTCAGGAACTCAGGCTCCAAGACAAATGTACAGAGGCTTATAGTAATTGTAAATGCTCAGTTGATAGCTCAGGCTTGTTACTACCTAACTCTTAAATTTAAATTAAGCCACATTTCTTTTTCTTTTTTCTTTTTTCTTTTTTTTCTTTTTCTTTTTGGTTTTTCTAGACAGGGTTTCTCTGTGGCTTTGGAGGTTGTCCTGGAACTAGCTCTTGTAGACCATGCTGGTCTCGAACTCACAGAGATCCACCTGTCTCTGCCTCCCGAGTGCTGGGATTAAAAGTGTTGCCACCACCGCCTGGCTAACCCATGTTTCGTATCTGAGCTTTGTCATGTGGTTCGTGGCTTGCTATCTCATTTCCTACACACCCTGTTTCCTCAACAGCTGGATATTGTCTCTCGAAAGTCCACCTTCTTCTTCCCAGAGTCCTTTGTGTTTGACTGTCTTGCCTATACTTCCTGCCTTGCTACCTGTCAGCTTTTTATTAACCAATGAGAGCAATACATATCACAGTGTACAGAAGGATTATTCCACAGCAATGTCAAATCTAAGTTACAACTGGTGTCGGGGCCTAAGCTTCCCATTCCTGTCCCAGACATCTCAATTCTGCTTTTTATCCCTGGCAAGGCATTAATTCCACAGTCAGGGGAAACTATAGCATTCCGGGTACTGCCAGGGCAGAAGCCATAAAGGAACCCTTGCATTCCTGGGTGGAAACTCTCCAGTGACCTAGTAATGGATCTTGGAAGCAGTTTTACAAGCCTGCTGCTGCCTTGAGTGAGAGTTTTGCATCTTAAATGAAGAGGAAAACAAAACACTAACACTTTTAGAAGGCCATGGCTAAAATGGGCCTTCCCAGGAAGCTAGGAGCTGTAGATCAGACAGAGCACTGATTGGCAAGATGTAAGGCCTTCCCCATTCCCCAGGTGAATAGCTTCTGAGCAATACTAATGCTTCTTAAGAAAGGGTGAAAATCCTGGGTAGAAGAGGTGTTATTGTCATCATGACAAAACTGTCACCAAATGTTACACATAAGGAATAGAAGGAAGGAGAAAAAACCCAATATTTATAGAACATTTATTAAATACTAAGACTCTGCTTGGCAGTGACCTCGCATATTCTCATTTATCCTACCTTATGAGGTAGATGTGTAAGTGCTATGAAAACTTATTTTATAACGTGAGGAAATGGAACTTCAGAGAGGTTATGTTGTGTGCTGAGTTCACAGAGCTGCTTGGGGTGGGAACCAGGATACAGAGGCAAGGCTGATGCCTCTGGACATTGTATACATAGAAATGCGTGGGACTTACCGGGCCTAGTGCACTGTGGGTGTAATTTATTCAGAAGTACTTATTAAGGTATAATTTCTTCAGATAAAATTTGTATTTTTAATACTTTGCTAAAACGCTTCTGGATTTTACAATAGAATTCATCTTTGTAATGATTTTATTAAATGTATAAACCTGTACAGCCATCACTCCAGCTCCGATTTTGAATGTTTCCATCCAAGTTTACTTAAAACCACCATAATTTCATTGATTGCATATATACTTTTAATAGACTTCAGAGGAGGTGCCATAGTTACCTTAAGTTGTCCACTTGACATGAACCTAGGGTCACATGGGAAGAGGGAACCTTAACTGAAGAGTTTTCCAGATCATGCTGACCTGTGGGCATGCCTGTGCAGCATTTTCTTACTTGCTAATTGATTTAGAAGGGCCTAACTCACTGTGGGCAGGGCTATCCCTAGGTAAATGGCCTGGATTGTGTAAGAAAGGTAGCTGAGCAAGTCAGAGGGATCCAGCCAGTAAGCAGCATTCCTCCATGGTTTTTGTTTCCATTTCAAGCTCCTGCCTTGAGTTCCTGCCTTGGTTTCTCTTGATGAAAGACTGTAAACTGAGATGAAACAGACCCTTTCCTCCCCAGGATGCTTTCTGTTATAGTGTTTATCAAGCAACAGAAAAGCAAGCTAGAACAGGAAGGAAGTAGATGTTGATTCAGGGAACAAAACCACCATTCAACTTCCTCGAGTAAAACAAGGATGGGTGAGATTTGCAGAAGGGCAATTCTAGAAATCACAGTGGCCAGAATAGTCATGTGATAGGCCTGTGAAGTAAGTTATGTGGGGTCTCCTGGGACTTACCAAATACTTACATGCATTTTTTTCCCTTTCAATGCAGTGACAAAATACCCAACAAGAAACCACTTAGTTGGGAGGGTTTAATTGGGCTCACGGTTTGAGAGTGTAGCCCATGACGGTCACATTGCATCTGTCTGTAGTCAGGGTGTGGAGGACAGACAAGTAGTGCAGCTGGGCTGCGGAACCTCAACACTGGCCTCTGGTGACCCACTTCCTGTAATGAAGCTCTATCCACTTCCCAAAAGTTCCAGAACCTTCCAAGACAGAGCCACCATTTGGGAACCAAGTTGAAAGAGACCATGGGTGGCATTTCACAGTCAGACCATGCAATTTTAAAACTTCAAGCCATCAGCGAGCTCTCACAAAGCTCCAGTTATATTCCTTCCTGGATGGTGACACATTTGGGCATAGGAAATTGAGAGGGTGCATATTACCCTCTCTTTGCCTACATCTGGTATGCTTTTCTAGTCATGACTTAAGCATCACATTCCCTAGGCAATGGCCTATGATATTTTCCTCCCGTTTCCCAAGTATAGCTTATATTCTCCTATAAAATCTTGCAGTTATTGGCGATTTATACCCCCCCACTCTATTGTATTCCCCCAACTTATCCCTGCTTCTTCCCCACCACAGTGTAAGTTGGTGACACAGGATTTTTCCCCATTTCAATAGTAAAGGTGCATGTGGAGATTTCACCTCCATTCTATTTCACCTGGAGAACTGAAAAGATGTAATAACTGCTGATTAGAACATGTTAAGAGTTTGCTAAGAAGATTGGCTACAAAATTTGAGAACCCATTGCTATTTAAAGGATGAAAAGTCATCAGTAAAGGATCTAAACTGATCTGTTTTGGATGTGCGCAGTGAAATAGAACAAAGAAGAGCTCATAGTTGTAGGGTTAGGGGATGGAGAATTGTTTAAGGTTTCATTTATACATATTACTTCAAGGGGCTGCTGGGAGTTCAGTTGGTAAAGAGGCTTCCATAAAAATCTGAATCTGGATCCCAACACCATCATAAAAAATGGTGTGGTGGCACATGTTTTCATCCCAGAGCTGGGAAAGTAGGGACTGGAGTCTGTCTGAGGATTGCTGGCTGACCAGTCCTGCCAAATTGGTTAGCTGCAGATAGTGAGAGACTCTGTCTCAATAAAACAGGGTGGAGATTGATTGATAAGACACTTGACCTTCAGCCTCCACACACAGTGTGCTCTCTCTCTCTCTCTCTCTCTCTCTCTCTCTCTCACACACACACACTCTCTCTCTCTCACACACACATGCTCTCACACACTCTCTCTCTCTCTCTCTCTCTCACACACACACACACACACTCTCTCTCTCTCACACACACATGCTCTCACACACTCTCTCTCTCTTTCACACACACTCTCTCTCTCTCTCTCTCTCTCTCTCTCTCTCTCACACACACACACACACACACACACACACACACACACACACACCATCTCATCAAGGTCTCCTAAGTCTCTAGATCAGTGGGTCTCAACCTTCCTAATGCTTTGACCCTTTAATGCAGTTCCTCATGTGGTGGTGACCCCCAACCATAAAACTATTTTCGTTGCTCCTTCGTAAGTGTAATTTTGCTACTGTTATGAATTGCAATGTAAATATCTGTGTTTTCTGATGGTCTCAGATGATCCCTGTGAAAAGGTTGTTTGACCCTCAAAGGGGTCATGACCCACATGTTGAGGACCACTGCTCTGTATTTTAGGCCTCCTCATGCAGCCCAAGATGAATTGAGATTTTATAATCCTCTCCCCTCTGCCTTCCAAGTGCTGTATTAAAGGGCTCATGCACATCACACACAGTTTAGAAATTATTTACCTTCCTTACCTCCTTAATCTTGGAAATTTTAATATTTCTTCAAAATATTTATGTGACAATGCTTTAAACAAGGATACCGGGTTTTCATTTAATCCAATTTAGCATAGTCCCAGGTGTCATTTTTAACATGTGTGCATGTGTGTATGTTGCCTGAGAAAGTATTACTTTCTTGTGTGATATTTGCGAATGCTCTGTTTGTAGCAATTAGATTTTCTCTTGGCTGCCATACAACTGTGTGTGATAACTAAATGAATGATCTGAAGCTTTATTTTAAATAAGAATGTGGATGCTAATAATGATTTAAGTTGTTGTATTTCTTCTCCTTCTCCTCCTTCTCCTTCTCCTTCTCCGTCTTTATCTTCTTCCTAGATAAGGTTTCCCTGTGTAGCCCTGGCTGTCCTAGTCTTAGCTCTGTAGATCCGCCTGCCTCGTCCTCCTGAGTGCTGGCATTAAAGGCATGCGCCATCACAACTTCTGTACTTAATAGGTTGGCCTTCAGTTGATTCATTTTCTACGTTTTCATTTTCTACGTTATCCCCCCCCCATGTGTGTATGTGTGCAACAGCGCATTTGCAGAGGTCAGAGGACAATTTTTGGGAATCAGTTCTTTCCTTCTGTCATCAGGCTTGGTGTCTGTCACCTTCACCCACGGTGCCATCCCAACAGCCCTAGCAGATTTGTCTTTGAACCCACCATTTGGTTTATCTTTGCGCACATCAGGTAAATTCCTCCCTCTGTTATTTCACCTCATGTGCTAAAGAATATTGCTTTCCTGTTGAGGGTTTTACTAATTGTTTTCTGGAAGACACTGTGACTACTGCTGATTTATATATCTGCTGGTTTATTTGATTGTTAAGAAGAGCAAAGCAGGGACCTTGCAGTCTGCATGGCAATTTGGGAAGATAAGTATCTTCATTTATATTCTTGAGGATTTGTGTCTTTTCTGATTGGTAGTTCCTGGAATTTCTCAACCTATTCTAAGGATAACCTGGAAACCACAGCAGACTCCCTCACTGCTCAATAGTTTTCAACTTTGGCAGCAGAGGTAGAGTAACAGTCTGCCACAGATGCCAGTGAGGTGCTCTTCCTCCATGATACTAGCCAGGGCTTCATTTCTCCTTTCTGTCCTTAGCAAAGGATTTTTTTAAAATTAAATTTATTTTTTTTTTTAAATTTCATTTTACATTCCAACCAAAGTTCTTCCTCCCACCCCTTCTCCTCCCCCCAGCCCACTCCCATCCACTCCTCCCAACAGGTGAGGGTCAACAAAGTCTGGGACATTAAGTTGGGGCAGGATCAAGCCCCTCCCCATTGTGTTAAGGCTGAGCAAGGCATCCCACCATAGGGAATGGGCTCCAACAAGCTAGCTCATTAGCAAAGGGTTTTATTCTACATTAAGTTGTGCAAGGCCTGGGCATTTGTGATATAACAGTTATTTGTGTTGGCCACCTTTTCTTCTGAGAACTGGAGATAGTACAAGGTCCCAGTGGGCACTTGGTGCAGCTTGGGGCCCTTCAGCAGAGTCACAGTAGGAAAATAGGGTGAGATGTACAGCTAGCAAAACTTCCTGCCACCCTTGGGGTTCATCCATTTGGCAAGAAAAGAGACTATCATTTTCAATCTCAATGGTTCTCCATTACCCCATTTATCATTAACCTTCAACTCCACGCAACCTGTACTGTATTCACGTGGACTCCAAATGCTTGGGTTGTCATTGACCTCATCAGGTCATAGGCATGCTATCACCACAGTTCCTTCTCTCATTTCACCTTTATTTATTCTTTCATGTGCTGTTCTTGTTTTTCACTATTTTTAATCTGTGACCCCACCACTTGCAGGCACCTTCTCTAACATATTAGATGTCTGTTACCAACTAGTGTCTGGGGTCCTCATGCTCTGAATAGAAACTGTGGGTAGAAATTTCCTTTGATGAAGGCTCTGAGCCCTTCCCTGCCCTGGGTTTAGTGGTTGGACTGAGAGACCCAGAGTCTGTAGATAGAGCCGAGAACCAGAGACCAATTGCTTCAGGCTGAAGAATCCAGACCCCAACTGCTCTTGGCACTCAGGTGCAAGGCTTGTTGTTCTAGGCTTGAACTTCCAGTAGCATTGGCACTTGGCAGCTGTTATAATCCTCAGCTTTCATCAGCAGTGCATCGTGGGAGCAGACACCAGCCAGTAAACTGAAAACTGCATCTGGTGGTATTACATTTGCAGACAGACCCTAGGTATGAGGGTCTTCAACCCATGAGAGACACAGTTATCATGTAGCTTTCTCAAGGTACCTATGGAGTATTCAAAGCAACTGGTGTGGGCATCAAAGCGGCCCTAGTGGGCTTCTCTGATGAGAGTCCTTCACTCCAGGCAAGCAGAGCACTAAGAAGGAAGGGCCTTGCAGCTAGCTGTGAGTTATGGAGTCAAGCTACCAACTCCCAACATCTGAGCTCATTTAAAGGGAAAATAAACGTTAAAAGGGGCGCTTGGAATAAAGACTTCATTAACATTGACAGTGATTTCATAGCATTTAACAACAGTCTAACAATAGCTGACTCTTAATCCAATGACCCAGAAAAAAGCAGCACCCTGCCTTCTAATCTATCTCTCTAATCTACACAATTCTTGGAAAATACAGACAATGTGCATACATGCGTGTGTGTGTACATGTGTGCATGAGTGTGTGTATGTGTTTGTGTGTGTGTTTAGGTTAACACCTATAGTGTTACACTATAGCCTTCATTCTGATTTTTGTTTTAATCACCTAACATTAACTTTTGGAGGTTTAGCCATGCTCTATGCATATTTAGTTCATTCATTGCTTCTACTTGCAGGTAAATATTCCACAGTTCGAGGCTCCAATTTATCTTTCCATTTTTCCTGATGATGGATAAATCAGGTTACATCTGATCTCTTGCTTCCAGAAGTACAATGCTGATAAACAGTTCTTTTGTACTCAGACAAGAACTTCTTAAAGAAATGAAATAAAAGGACATACACTCTTATTTTCACAAAACACCAGTTCAGGCTCACAGTCCCGGACCCACACTGGATGTGGTTTTCATGCCTGCACAGCCTTGCCAATCCCCCGCATCCCAGGATTCTGGTGCTTATCCGTGAGATGCACACCACGTGGCAGATTAGCATATTTAGCTTGCATCTCTTCTTATTAGCTTTGCTAGTTTTGGGCTTCCTTTTTTGTGAATTGTCTATTCGTATTTTTGGAATAATTTTTTGTGCTTAATAAAATTCTTTGCATTTCCCATCAGATTGCATTTTGTCACAAAAGCTACATTAACACATAACAATTAGCTGCTTTTCACAATTGAGTGAGTGCTTTCATCTACTTATGTTTCTACCTGCTGACCTTGGCTTTCTACCAGCTAGTAAAGTAACTTAATATGATTTCAGTGCAAATGGTTTTGGTGTATCTGTTGGTTTGTACAGCCATATTCTGGTAGACATGCCTTCCTCCCTAACCATTAAATATGTTTAAGGGCAGACCATCTATGATAGAGCTCTGAGAACTCTTGGAGATATTCTGGTAGTTACTGATCTAATACTGTAAAAGGAATTAAAACAAAACTATCCCTAAAATTTACAGCAGTTTCTCTATATTTAAGGATCTGTAGAGCTACTCATTTGTCTAAGTAATAAAGTGTTGTTGTTCCATACAGGAAAGGCTTTATAAACTGGTGATGAGTATCTATATCTATCTATATTGCTTGTATCCGTTTCATCTATATCTGTCTACCCACCTACCTACCTAATGCTGTTCAAGTTAGATTCGCAAATGATGCTTTGTGTTGCTCCTGAGAAGTGTCTTATTAAGGAGATTCATCTGCACCTACACTCTTCAGTACAGTCAGTCATTTCATCTGTTAATGTTACATTAACAGCGACTGTGCGCTTGCTCACAATATTATAGCACTCTTACTGTTTGATGGTTGTAAACACAATCCAAGCAATTATAGCCAAGGATGATATTTTAGAACTAAGCTCTGAAATGCTTTTTATTAGAAGTAGAAATTGCCCATCTTGACACTTTTGTGTGCAGGGTATTGAGTGAGATACTGATGCCTCTGCTACTAGATTGGCAAACATGATCAATTAGAATGTAGAAGTGATAGCCTTTACCCACTGACCAGCACTGCTGAGTGGCAATATATTCGTAGTTTAAACAGTTCCATCCTGAAGGTGACTCTTCGTGACTCAAGAAGTAAACAACCATGTAAGGTGTTGGTGGTGCACACCTTTAATCCCAGCACTCAGGAGGCAGAGGCAGTCAGATCTCTGTGAGTTTGAGGCCAGCCTGGTCTCCAGAGCGAGTGCCAGGATAGGCTCCAAAGCAACAGAGAGAAACCCTGTGTCAAAAAATCAACAACAACAAAAAAAGAAGAAGTAAACAACCCCCAAATATCAGGAAATCCCTGAAACTTACAAGATTCACTAGGCCCCTTGTTCCCTGATGTTGTATAAGCAGTAAGGACTACTGGAGGAAGGAGACTCTCATGCCTAAAGGAGAATCTCCAACTTGTTAAGCTGCCTGTGACTTCTGTAGAATGCCAAGATTATAGCTTTTATAAGTGGTCATTCATACTCCAATTCTGGGGAAGGCTTTTCAATGATGCACCTGCCTTTAACTCATGCCTATGCCTGTAAGTGAACCTTAACCCACACTCTTGTGAGTAACCCCAGTAAATTTACTGGTTGAGTAAGTTGGACTTTGATAGAATTGTTTCTTTGAAAGATTACATTCACTGGGACTTAAACCCAATTTAGAATCTTGGTGAGCTTCTCAGAGTAGCCTGTGTTCTGGAATCCATAAATGTAGGATCCCACGGATATTAGAAGATTCTGTTCTTGGTGTTTAGATGTGTCTAGAATGGCAAGACTCTGTCCATCCTGTTTCCAGTCAAATTATCCCAATGATGCTGTTGTCTGTGTGGTAGATACAGTCTGTGTGGTAGTCACAACACTGTCAGGTGATTTCAGTGGGAACTGAGGCCTTCCAGCCCTCCAATGAGAGGACTCTCTGTTTTCTCCTGAAATAAGTCTATTCACCATCACCTTCCTTGACCTTGGTACTTATGCCTGAAAGAAAATGCAACGCTGACATTGGATTCTAGAGACAGGTTTGTTTCCTGTCTTTACTATTCAGATAAACCAACTGGATTTTTGAACATATGCCTGTCATTGGGAGCTTTTTAGTGTTGTCTTTAAGCTCTTATTCAGGTACACCCATCTTTCGGTTCTAAGAACATGATGGGACAGCCCTACCATGGCACTCATGCTTCTCAGCCATAGCCTTTTTGTAGTCAATCTCTCCGAGTCCCCCACCCTTCCTTGTTTGTGAACACTGAGGTACACTCACTTGTACCTTGCAGACTGTTAACAATGATTAAATGAAAGAATAGCCCTACACCCCTAGCACTTAGTCAAACACATTTTAGGTCCTTCGTTCGTTTTATTTCCTTGGTGATCACAAGAGAAAGTGGGTTGCTCTGGAGGTGGGAAGTCAGTGTGACTCCAAGTCGGGCCTCCTTCTCAGATTTCTGTCAGGTACTCTCAACCGCTTTCCTATTTTGACAGATGCTAGACTCTCTTTGCAAGCCTAGTGCTGTGACAGTGCTACTATGCAAATGAAGCCTTTGCAAGAGTTGCTGAATGTCAGCAGACAGCAGTCAGCGCTTCCGCCAAAGACTATTGATGTGCTATCTGTTGCCACTGCTGCTCAAGCCTTGTGAGTACTTTGAAAGCCAAAGAGATTCTGGGGTTGCCAAGGCAGGGCTCATTGGCACTGCAGCTAGGGGAAACAGCTGGAGCTAAGGGTAGGTAAGAGATTCAATGACTGACTCCAGGATTCTGGGATGCAGACATGGGCTGTGTTTCTTATACCCCAAATGACAGTAATGTTGGGATAGAAGAGTAAACAATTCTCTCTTTAGGTATGATGTGAAAGTATCCTGTTTTGTCCATATGGAGAGGCTCTTCTTAATTATTTTGCCTGGATCACTTTTCCAAGCCAGGGCCTCAACATCTAGGTTATTGCCCAAAGGTGCAAGGAGGTGAAGCTTGTTTAAGCAATATGCCTTCCTAGAATGTTCAGGCTGAGTCTGAGTCCTGAGAGCAGGTTGGACAGTGGTGTTAGGTTCTGGTCAGAGTATGAAGGATCCACAAGTGGGAGTTTCAAATGCTGAGGCCAGGGGAAGATGGATGTCTCAGCTCAAGGAGGGGAAGAGTTAGCCGGGTGTTGGTGGTGCAAGCCTTTACTCCCAGCACTCGGGAGGCAGAGGCAGGTGGATCTCTGTGAGTTCGAGACCAGCCTGGTCTACAAGAGCTAGTTCCAGGACAGCCTCCAAAGCCACAGGGAAACTCTGTCTCAAAAAACCAAAAAAAAAAAAAAAAAAAAAAAAAGAAAGGAGGGGAAGAGTTGTGATGACATTGAGTACTAATGCAGCCCATTGATTCCATTGCTAATCTCTTCCAGGAAAGAAATGCACAGAAATGGTGTTTAATAGCTGTTTCAGCATCCCCTGACTAGCTGAGTTAGCATGTTAGATATAACCTAAGGTTATTACCGCAATTATTATTTCTTTAGTATTTGTCATTACTATTATTTAAAATCTGGTAAAAGCTACATTGTATATGAATTGGTCTATCAGCTTAAAAAATCAGACAGAACTATACAACTTGCTTGTATTGTATAATATATATTATATAAAAGTGTTTCTGGATTTTGACTTTGGCAAGTGTACTGTTAGAAATTACTGTGTAACAAACAACTACAAAAGAATTCTCCACTGTATAGAATAAACATTTGTCTGTGGGTTGTGAGAGATATTTCTGCTTCAAGTTCCCAGACTCCACATGGCGGCTAACAACCATCTCTAATTCCAATTCCAGAGGATATGACCCCATCTTCTGGTCTTTGTTGGTACTATACATTTATGATATGCATATATATATATATAATATATATATATATATATATGTAGATAAAACAGAGAATAAAAACACATGAATCTTTTAAAAGACTGTGGTGCAGAAGCTGCTAGAGCTCCCTTCAAAGTACTAGAGGGAAAACATTTGTATGAGGCCTCTGAAGGTCTCGTATAACTGACATCCTTTCTCTTTTGTATATATATTTGGCCAAAGAAAGTCACATGATTAAGTACAAAGGCAAGGGGAGACGATATGTGTTCTATTGATGTAAGCACAAGCAACTTGCTTTATCCCCACCTCCAATCTCATAATATAGAGCATGAATACATGGGAGGGTGGCCAAAAACTGAGGGCAAAGATACTAGTCAGGAGTTAACAAGGAGAGCCTAAATTCATTGAAGACCTATTTTATTAAATAACTGTCCTGATTATTGGCATTCAGGTCACTTTATGATTTGCTGTACTGAACCGTGGCCCAATGTTTCCCTCACATCCCCACAAGGCCAAGCACAACGGGTAGGAAACATGGCAAAGGTTAGGCAAGAGCTGAATCCAAAGTGTGGAATTTTGTGCTTTTAAGATAATTGTTCTTGAAGAGTTGTATGCATTTCCAAAACCTTCAAATCATTAGGGTACAGCTTATGGAATTCTCATGAACTGAACAAATGAAGTGTAATTAGTGTCTAAGTGAGTCATCAGAGCCAGTATCTAAAAATCCACTCGGTGACACCGTCTAGCTATTATCTCCTAAGGATAGCCACCATACCAACTGCTAGCACTGTAGGTGATGTTTAGGAGTCTGTGGAGCACACCCTGTCCTCTCTGAGGCTTCTCCCATGTCAGAAGTTCCCCTGCTATTCAGCACCTTCTGCGATCATAGGTCCTCACAGATCTAACACCAGGCACTTTGACTGCCATGCGCCAGTATGATAGCACTTAAATATGATTTAATCTTGACATAGCAGAGTAGATGTATTCTTTATAGTGATATGTTATGTACAATTATGGGATGGAGATGGGGATGAGGAGGGTGAGGGGATCAGCTCTTCAGATCTTCTGTATCTCCACTGAGGGTCTTAATCTACTCATTTTGTCACTTTTGGAAGTGGTATCTTAAAATCTACAACTATAATTTTATAGGCAATTCATGTATCTTCCATTAGTTGTCAGTTTCTTAGCCACATATTTAAAGATGTTGCTATTAAATATGCAGCTTCACTTATAATCATTATGTCTGTCTGACACATTGGATCTGTTATTATTTTAAAAGGTCTGCAGCCTATCACCCTGTGTGTGTGTGTGTGTGTGTGTGTGTGTGTGTGTGTGTGTGTATGTGTATATGGATGCATGAATGTATGCAGGTATGCAGGCTAGACGTATATACTGGGCATCTTCCTCTGTTACTATCCTCTGACCTGTCTCTGCTTTCCCTGCCCCACCCTTTGCAGTGCTGGAGTTACAGGCATATGCTTTTTACATGGGCCTTGGGGATATGAACTCAGGTCCTCATTCATGATTTTACAGCAGGACCTTTACCCACTGAGCCATCTCCCCAGTCCCCATCATTCTGTTTTGAAGAAGAACTAAAGGAGAATGGCATGTCCTTTAGATATAGAACTTGTGTCAGGATGGTGTGTGCTTTCCTCTAGACCAAAGAAGGAATCTTCGTTCTATGACGTTTGTATAGGTCAGGATCCTGAAAGAAAATAGCTATCATGATGCAAAATCTTAGATGTTTGGAGTTTACAGTATAATGAACCAAGTGTGGACAGAGTTAACACATGGAGGTTGACAACAGAAGAGCAGGAGTTGACACTAGACTTAAAGACAGAAGGGGAAAGAAAGAGTCCCTGGAGAGTAGAAGTGGTGGGAGCATTACTTCCCAACAGCAGCTAAGGCTGTTGAGGAAGAGGACGTGGTAGGGAAATGAGAAAATGGGAGAATGATTGGAACAGAAATAAATGCTTCTTCTCCCCTTCTACCATTACCATTGGCCAACTCCAAATGGAAACCAAAAAGAGAAAGCTGTTTACTAATTCAAACTACTGTGTTTAGCCACCTTTCAGGACACAGACCAGAGCAGGTCAGGGCCCCAGCATTGAGGAGAAAATGGAATACTCAGGGTGGTTGAGAGCCGAGGTCCACAGTGCCCACAGTGCTTGTAGTGGGAGAGTAGACCATGGGCATGTCCCAGTTCTGAAGGAAGACATGGGAATTCTGCCTCTGACATCTACCTGTGGTTACTGCTAGGGAACGACTCACACCCTGTACCTTGTTCTGCAAGTGTGATGGCAATGTCTGACTCATGGAGCTGTTCTGTGAAGACAGGATGAGTGAAGCGTGTGGAATTTGAGCGAGTGCTGGCTACGGTGCACATCACACAGTGGCATTTTTATAGTCCAATGATCAGAAGTCATGCTTTTTAAAGCTCTGCAGCATATGTGACAGATGGCTCTGATGTTGCAGTAACCTTGAACAACACAGAAAGGACTGGCTGATAGGATTCTGTTGTTTGGACAGAAAAGAGAAGAGTCCCCTCCTTGAGGAGGTTAGTGAATCGAATAGGGCCCCAGGAGGGCAAAGTGAAAGCATCAGCTATTGCACTTTGTCAGAGGACTCAGATAAGTGCTTTATCTTTTCCCTGTGTACATGTGGATAAATGATGACATTAAAATAACACTTCCATAAACTTGACTGCTAACTGTGGATGTGAGGAAACCAACAACATGAGGAAAAAGACAGAAAAAAGTAGTTTGTTCAAATGCATTGTTTGTCATCATTCATGTGTATCCGTTACAAGTCAAATAACACTGTCATCTTGTGTAACATGACTACAGTTAGTACTGGCTGGGCTTAGATGTGGATGCTTTTATCCTTTAAAATTCTATCGTGCTACATTTGTATCCAATGCACCATGATTGCTTTTGCTGCCCCCCATCTCCTCTCACCCCTTGCCAGTCCCTTTGGTCCTCATTTTCTTCCCAACTGGTCTCTGTTTTATTCCCATGTCCTTCTTTTCCTATTTCTTTCCAGTCTCCCTGCAGGCAGTCACCTGCTGTGTGTATATGATTGTAATAGTCACATCACATCAGCTGACAGTGTCCCCAGGTCTCCCTTCCGAGGGTTCTCACAGTCCATCCAAGCCCTCCCGTCTCTTATTCTCACCATTTTGGTCAATGAGTTACTGCTCTGACCCTTGCTCACCACCTAAAGAGGCTTCATTTTATTAGGGCTAGAGACTCAGCTCATTTCTTTTTTGTTCAGCTCTCAGTCTCTTGGCCTTATAGGATGACAATCAATACAAGTTAAAAAAAAAAGTTGAACAGACGTGTATTCTATTACTACCCAGGTTGCTGAGTGAGTCGGACTTAGAGGAGTTTCTCAGTAGATCAGGGTAGAACATTTGTCCCTGTAGACCTTGCCAAAGCATTCTGGGATCCCTAGAAGAGGACTCCTTTGTGCCACCGGAGAATGGTGTTCAGAAAAGGATGGGGGACAATGCTGGGAGCAGAAGAGACCTCAGTAAATATTCATAGGTTAGTAGTTTGGGGTACTTCGAGACTCATGCCTCCAGTTTGTCCCTTTAAAATGCCCCTAACCCTCCCTACTAGTGTCAGAATGCTGATGTATAAAGTAAACACCACCCCCTCTGGGCCATCTCTGCAGAATTTCTTTGCCCACAACCCAGCTTCCCTGTTGTCTTCTCAGTAGCTGAGTCACAAGAACTGTGATGGCTCTAGCCAATTAGGAACATGTTCAGCTGAAAACAAAACGAAGGCTGACTAGGAGATAGATGTTCTAATACAGAGCTTGTCTTCCTAAGCCTAATAAGCACACTGGCAGGCACTGCAGGGCTGGCACAGTTGGCCTGGGGTGCCCTGAGAACCCAGCTTTTCCTTCACATTCTCCTTCCTAATTGGGTATTTCTCCATTTGTGCTCTTATCAACACATGCCAAAAAGATGGTTAGGTGACCTCTGGGCACAGTGTGAGCGTCATAAGCAGGAAGAATGGTGTGTGGTGGTGGAGGTCCATTTCAGAAAGACCACCATTTGCATCCAGGCAGAGGGACGACTTTGAGTCCCTTGCCTACATTTCATCGGTCATATCTGCACCACTGGCATGCCATGGTATACACGGGGTGTTGGGAAGTCATGTATTTTTAGTAGGCTGTGTTGCCAACCTGAACAAATCAGGCTAGTAAGGAAGAAAGGTGGAGGCTGGCAACGGGCAGTGGGAGGGGAGGAATGGCCTTGGTAGATAATAAAATAGAGTCAGTGTTGGGACCTGTAATGTTGTCATGCTGCTTTCCCAATTGCCTCTGTGTCTTCGCCCAGATTCTCAAGGTCATTTCCATACGGTGGCGGGGGCAATAAACTTTTCTGAAAGACAAGCATAGACCTGTATTCTATCAGTGCCCCTGTTGCTAGGTGTTGGGGCACA
The DNA here is from genome assembly GCF_003668045.3 of Cricetulus griseus. Classification (NCBI taxonomy): domain Eukaryota; kingdom Metazoa; phylum Chordata; class Mammalia; order Rodentia; family Cricetidae; genus Cricetulus; species Cricetulus griseus. Next base: position 212,739,749 of record NC_048597.1, read on the forward strand.
CAGTGCTTAGACATGTCCCAGACTGCCCTATTGTGTGAACAGGCAGGCATGCATAGTCTACTCTGAGTTCTTGCCCTCTCTATATAACCCGGTGGGTAGTTTCAGGCAAAGATGTTGGATGGAAGCCAGCAGGCATTTTAGCTTTCCCTCACTGGTTTTAAAACATTACAAATAGAGTACATGAGCAAAAGACATTTGTCTGCTCTGCAGTGAGTGTTAGAGACTGGAGCTGGGACAGATGCTTCATTTTGGAAATGGAAACCAACTTAATTGTCATTACAGTGAAAGAAAATGACTACTCTAACTTTGGTGTCTTTGAAAACCTGTGTATAAATTCTGGCCAGATTAGGGAAACTTTCACTGTGCCATTTGCCTGGATATTTCTCTAAGCCTCTGTCCCCAGAATACCATTTCTGTCTCTTTTTTCCTTTCAGATTAAGAGCTGACAGACACACCACCCCCTTTTATCACACTAATATGAGTTAGAAAAACCAAGGCACCATAATAGTTTTGCTTTGCCTTTGAAGAGGCCCCTGAATTTCATGGCCTGTTCTACACACATCATCTATAGAGCCCAGGGCAGCCTTGAACGTGTGAACCTCTTCCCTCAAGTTCCTAAGTTTTGAAATCTGATCCCCACAATCAGTTGGTGGGGGCAGGAATGGCAGGAACACCAGGAGGCACAGGATTCAATCTTGACTACTAGTGGTCTGCTTTTGAGGGCAGTAATTGGTTAAGGGTGCTTGTTGGGTATCTTTGCTAATGCTGAGACTAGCCCATTGCACCTGGAAACGCCTCATGGAGCCTGCTCCTTGCTTAATTTACAAGTCCCAGTGCTGTTGACATCGCTAGTCATTTGTTGCCTGCATTCTGCTCTGCTCATCTTTTTCTCTGCTTATAACTTCACACTTTCCCACTTGGCCATAGTTGAGGTCATTCTCAATTCTCTTTTGACCTCATGTCCAGGTTCCAAATGTAGTTACTGATTCAACATGCCTTTCTTCTTGTTCAGGTGGAACCTACACACACCCATGAGTAAGTAACCCAGGTCACTGGTCTCTTAAGAGAGACCAGCATCCTGCTTCCTTTGTACCAGTTTGTCTCCTCCTCATTAATTCACACACCATTCTGCTCAGAATAGAGCAATGGCCAGATCATTGCTTCTATTCCAGCATTTAATTTCCATTCCAAAATTAGCTGGATTGACAGTGGGTCTTATATTCAGCTTGTTATGGTGCCCCCACATTACCTGTCCCAGCCCCAAATCAGAAGACAAACATGTTCCCTTGATTTTGCTTTGCAGATGTGTAATTAGCCTTCTTCCTTCTTCCTGAATCCTTGTGGGTATTTTTTTCCCCTTCTATTAACTCTGCCGTTTGGTCTCTGAAAGGGTTTTTCTGTAAAACCTTTGTAGCCCCATGACTTCTGTTCCCCACCTGTCTCTGCTTGAGAATTAGCCACTCAGAGGTGCTGACTTTCTCTGCTATCTTGAACCTCTTTTCTAATCCCAACCCCTCTGCCTCTGTCACTGGAACATCATTCCTAATCCCCTTACCTGGTTTTAATTTCTCTATTTTGTCCCTTGCAACAAAGCTGTGCTCTAATGAGGTGGAAACCTGGGGAGGCACAAAGCCCCTGATGACAGCAGGCACTTGCTGTGTCTTTATTCTTGATTCCACCTCTGCCTGCCAGCTGTCCCCACCATTCCCTGCCTACTGTGGCTTCCTTAACAGGAAGGGCCATGTCCTATTTCTAGACATGGTTACTGTTGACAGCACTTACTAAGTTCTTCTCCAGTTGATCAGAATGGATGGAGAACAGGTGGCCAGCTTCCTTGGCCCCAAGACAGGAGGTAGGAAGGCTGAATTTAAAAATCTGAACTCTTTTTCAGAATTTCAAAGTGAACACCATCTCCAGTTCCTGAGGCTGATCTGGAAGAATGAAAAGCAAGGCTATAGATAATAGTCACTTTGAAGGATGGAACTGGAAGAAATGGAAGCTGAGAATTCATAGAGGCTTCAGTTGAAGCTCAGGCTAGAACCAGCTGTCTCTAATCAGATGCTTGTGTGGCTTGAAGTGGGTACATTCACCGTGCTAAGCCTTGTAGCTGTCTCTGTACCAGTTTCTTTCCAGATTTAAGATGCCCAGAAATAAACCATCTGGATCATTCCATCTCATTCAGGGCATCAGCCAAGCCTGTTTGTCATCTTCTACCTCTCACCCCAGGGTGTTCTTGTCACTAGGAATCTGTTCCCCATGGTGTTCTTAGTGTCTGTGTTAAAATCTCCCTCCCTCCCTCCCTCCCTCCCTCCCTCCCTCCCTCCCTCCCTCCCTCCCTCCCTCCCTCCCTCCCTCCCTCCCTCCCTCCCTCCCTCCCCCCTCTGCTTTATTGCAGTAGAACTGGGAATAGTGGAACATTTGACTTGGACAGTGATGTTTTGATAATGTGCACACTGTGAAACTATTGAAGTTTAAACTAACTCCCACATCCGTCCTCCCACGTATTTGCCATCTCTGTGTAAGAGAGGTGAGGGTACTTACGATCTCTTCCGAGTGGGGCTGGAGACATGGCTCCGTGGTTGAGAGCATGGGCTGCTCTTCTAGAGGACTCCCGTTTCATTCCCAGCACCCACATGGTGGTTTGAATTTATGGCTATCTGTAACTCTAGTTTCAGGGCATCTGATGTCTTCTTTTGGCCTCCCTGGGATCTAGGCACAGACATACATGCAAGCAAAAATACCCATACACATAAAACAAAATAAAAATAAAGACTATTTTTAAAAAATCTCCTTTAGCAAAGTTCAGGTACCAGTATGATGGGGTCACCATGCTGATCTCAGATCTCTTTCTTAATGAGCTCATTCTGCTACCACATCTCTTCTAAACACCAGACTTGAATTTGTAAATTGGCTTCATACTATTTAAATACTGAGTCTCCCTGTTTGTAAATTGCTCTGGCAGGCTGTGGCAATTCTCAAATACACTGTGCTTCATAATCACCCAGAAGCTACTTAGAACACACTTCTGTTTTCCAGAGGTCTGGTGGGACTTCTCTAACATATTCAAAAGGTCAAAGGGCATGCTGTTGCTGCTGCTGCTCGTAGTGGTGGTCTAAAGCCAAGCTCCTAGAATCTTGACAGTGGTATGAGCTGAGATTTCACATATAGACATGAGTTTAAATGGCATCTCATTCATTGACTAATTGGTCAACTTATTCACAGCTTAAGCACTGGTTTCCTCTTAAAATGGAACAAAATTTACTTGTCATGGTCAAGGCCTCCTAGCACCAATGCCTGGAATTCTGTTAAAATTCATTTCCTATTTCTTTGTTCTTTGCTGCTTCCATTTGAAATCTCCTAGGAAAATAACCAAATGGTTGATTTGTTGTGTAGAAAGCAGCTATAATCTAATAAGCAGAATGTCTGGGGCCACGGAATACACTACCAACAGTTTTTTTTTTTTAAAAACCTGTAATTTTAGTGGGTTGAATGAAAACATTTCTGAATACCCAAGAAAGTATTGCGCAGGGGCCTTCCTGCTTAAAACTCTCAAATATAATATATATTTCCCAGAAACAATACAATTTGTTATACACCTACACCAGGGCTGTAGACAGGTCTTCTGTTAGAGGAAGAGTTCAAAGATTCCTATGTTCCAGATCTCAAGCTCAAACTCTGAAGTTGTACATATCAGAGCTCTTGTTATGATTTGCTTCATTGGGCCCTCTTAAATTACATTTAACTCAAATTTGCTTTAAAATTTGAAAAATCACATAAACAAAGAAACCACTACCAAAAACCAAACCAAACCAACCAACCAACCAACAAAACTCCAAACTTACCTTTAAAAAGCAACAACTTATCTCATGGACTCCTTGTTTTAGAGACTTTTGTTATATTTAATGATATTTTTAATGTTTCTTTGAGACTTTCACATAATGTATTTGACCCATTCACCTCATGCCAACTCTTCTCCAACTCTCCAACCTCCTGCCTTCTCAACATTGTGTCCTCATTGTGTTCTAATTTGTGTTGCCAAATATTCATGGATGTAGGGCCTTCCCTGGAGCCCAGTGGACCTACCATGGGTCACACCCTAAAAGAAAGCTCACACCCTCTCTGTCTCTATGCCTGTCTTTCAACAGCTACCAATTGCCAATAGCTCCTTAGCTAAAGGTGAGACATTGTGCCCATCTCCTCCCCTACAATGCTGAGATTTTGTTTGACTTGAGGTTGCATGGGTCTTATGCATGTTGTTGCAATTGCTGTGACAACTGCCCCATCATCTCTAGCACACATGGTGTCCTTATAGTAATCTGCCTTTGGTTCTTCAAATTCTTCTGCAACTGCAGCTTCCTCCTCCTGGATGTTTACAGACTTAGACTTCTTACCTTCAGGCATCTCCTACCTAGACAAGCTAAACATTTCCCCATCCTGACCTTAATCAATGCACTGAGGTTCAGGGCTGTTGTATATGTCTGTCCATGGCCATTCTTCATACCCTTGCCAACCCTAGTCAGATCAAGGGAAAATAACTATGCAGGTCATGGTAGAAATTGAAATTTCCGTCAACTCCAATTGTGTTGGAGTTTTGATAGGGATTGTATTGAATGTATGTATTACTTTAGGTAGGATGACCATTTTCACAATATTAATCATACTGGTCCATGAGCATGGAATATCTTTCCATCTTCTGGTGTCTTCAATATCTTTAGTGTTTTGAAGTTTTTATTATGCAAGGCTTTCACTTCTATAGTTGGACTTATTCCAAGATTTTCTTGGCAATTGTTTATGGTATTGCTCCCTTGATTTCTTTCTCCTTGTATTTGTCATCTGTGTATTGCAATGCTATTGGCTTTGTGTGTTAATTTTGTATGCTACTACTGTGTTGAATGTGTTTATTAGCTGTGGGAGTTGTATGATGGAGTCAATAGGGTCTTTTGTGTATAGATTCATACCATATGCAAATAAGGATACTTGGCTTTTTTCATATTTTTATTTTCTTTTCTCCTTCATTCATCTTATTTCTGTAGCTAAGATGTCAAGTATTATATTGAACAGGAAATGGGGAGATATGGACATCATTGTCTTGTTCCTGAGTTTAGTGAAAATGCTTTGAGTTTTTCTCTTTTTAGCATAATGTTGGCAGTAGGCCTCTTGACTTTATTATGTTGAGATAACTCTCCTGTATCCTTAGATTCTCGAGGATTTTTATTGTAAAGGAATGTTGGACTCTGTCAAAGATGGTCATATGGTTTCTGTCCTCGAGACTATATAGTGAATTATATTTATTGAGTAATGAATGTTAAATCATCTTTGTACCTTAGGGATGGAGCTGACTTGATCATGTTGGATAATCATTTTGATGTGCTATATTGCCTTGGCTGTTGTTGATTGTATTTTCACACGGGAGTTTAGGCACCTGTGTTTGGGATGATTAGATCTAGTCCCAGATTTCTGAGTTGTCTTTTTGGATGGGTGTTTTGTTTCTTGGTTTCTGTCTCCTCTTTGTTTTATTTTTTTTATTTTTTTTTGTCTTTGTGGCCTGGATTTCTGGCAGCCAGTGTGAACTCTGGTCTACTTGAAGGTCTCTGTCCATGTTGTGAGTTGGCTTTCTGGAGGTTGGCTTGACCTTTGGTACAGCACAGGGCCTCTGTTCTTCTGATTGGTGTGACCTACACCTGCTTCTACTGGTATGGTCTGCACCTGAGCAGCTGAAGTCTGTCCAAGCTGGTGTGGCTTGTGCATGCTCTGACTGATGTGGCTTGTGCCGGTTCCGGCTAGTTTGGCTAGCTCCTGAGTGGCAGGTTAGGGCTTTTTTTTTTAATTTAACATTTATAGATTCTTTGTGGGTTTCACACCATGTATTCCAATCTTACTTTTCTCTCTGTGCCTTTGCAACCACTCCTCCAAAACAAAACAAAATTTAAATGAAAAACCAAAACCAAACTAAACCAAACAAACAAAAGAAGAAGACTCTCTTAGTGGAAGCTTTAGCATGGCCCGTTGAGTGACACAGTTCCTTTAGTCAATTCATCTTTACTTGCAAGTGTTTCTTGTCGAGAGTCATTGGTCTGGCTCAAGGCCTCTGGTTTCTGCTGCACCACTGGAAGTGGTCTCCCACTGGAGCTCCTCTAGGATATCCTGTTGTTGTCCTGAGTCATGGGCATCATGCTGTTTGGATCAGTAGATTTGTCCCCTTCACATATTCCAACAGTTCATAGATTTGGTGGATGTTGGGGTAGGCCAACTCATAGCCCTGGTTCTGGGTGGTAGCAGGATTGGTTAGCCCACCAGCTTCCCTCGTGGTCACTACCTAGGTGATCTCTCCAGTACTGCCTTGGCTAGCTTACCCCATGCAGCCTGCAGCAAGGAGCAGGGCCAGTTCTCCTGCTCTCAGGTTCTCAGATCTGGCCCACCCACACTTATACCACCATGGCCAGCTCTACTGTTTTGCCCAGGTGAAGTGCAGGGCTCTCTCTCCTTATTGCTATAGCGGTTATATGGGGGCGGGCGGGGTGGGGTCAGCTCTCCCCATCTCATGCCCTCAGGGTTCATCCTCAGCTCTAGTATGCTGCCCAGGTGGGGTACAGGGCCTGCTCTCCTGTGTGCTGCAGCTGGTGAGGGGCAGGGCTAGTTCTCTCACTCTTATGTCCCTGGGGCCAGATGTCTCACAAGGGACTGAGGGCTGAGAACATCTTTCCCTCACATCCATGCAGATGAAGTAGGGGGCAGGGACAGCTCTGCTGCTCTCACCCTCAGGGTCAGCTCACCTGAGTCTCCAACAAGAGTCAGCTCTAGTGTGCTGCCCAGGTGGGGTACAGAGCTCACTCTCTTGTGTGTTGCAGCTGATGAGGAGCAGGGCTAGCTCTCCCATTCTTGTGACCCCAGGGTCAGTTCTCTCATTTGCTGCAGGTGGCAGTGGGTGGGGGGAGCATTCTTCTCTTACCCATGCCACCACATGGGAGGTGGGGGAGGTAGGGTCAGCTCTCCTGCTCTCACATCCTCAGGTTCTGCTCACCTGCATCCCTGACTACAGGGTCAGCTCTAGCGTGCTGCCCAGGTGAGGTACACATCTGTGGCAAGGGGTGAGGCCCTCTTTCCTAAATGCAGATGCCAGCTCTCCCCTGCCAGCAATCCTGCTACAGTATCCAATGAGGGGCAGGGTCAGTGAAGGGTGGGGCTGGATCAGCACAGCATGGTTCCAATGACCTCCCTGGGCTAACAGGGGCCATGGGCATCATCACAGATCCTAGCTTCAGTAGGACCATGACCCAGACACAGCCCTCAGCAGCAACTTGGGTCTACCTAGACACCACCATGGCCCCAGTGGCATCAGAGACCACCCAGGTCAATAAGAACTGATACTTTTGCTCCCGATTGATCCCATATGTTCATAAAGCTTTCCCTCTGAGCCTTTTGTTTGACTTATTTCAGTTTTCATTTTGAGTTTTGCTTCTATTCAGCTGTTCTTCCAGATTTTTTAATTAAATTATATTTTCGTATCTTGAATCATTTTCATTATTTCATTCAACTGTTTGTAGCTTTATGGTGTTCATGCTGGCATTTATTCTTATCCTCTTTGAGTTCCTTGAACACATTTGTAATTGATATTTTGAAATCATTGTCTTGTGCATTAGACAAGTTGCTTTTCTTCTGATGAGTGGATTACTATTGTCTTGCTTGTTTATGTTGTTTGTCTTTTTACTATGGGACCTAGGCATCTGGAGTTAGATTGTTGGGGGTGCTTCTTAGTTTGGATATCTGGTCTCACCCTTGTGTAGTTGGTGTTTGGGTCTTTATTTGCTGTTACTCTAACTTGTCAGTTTATCGACAAGCTGAATGTTGCTTCACATACAGTTTTGGGGGCAACTCTGTGTTGATGTGGCCATGGGGTGTCTTATGTTGTCCCAGCTCAGCTAGGCATAGGTACAGCATCTTCGTTCAGGAAAAGAATTGTCTGCGGTTTTAGAAGATTTCTGCTATCAGTCTTTGGAAGTCTGTAGAAGGCTTGCTGGCTTCCACAGGCTGTCCTTGTGTGGCAGAGGTTGTGGTCACAGTGAGAGTAGCAGTGAGATGCATGTCTGTGATGAGGGGTGTGATCATCTTTCCCTAGTGCAGATGCCAGTTTCCCACTGAGGGATGGGATCAACTCTCTTGTCACAGTATCCAGTGGGGACAGGACACAGGATGCTGCATAGTCCTCATATGTGTTTGTGGCCAGTCTGGAGGTCCCTGTCTGGGGTCAGAGGCACAGGATATCATGTGGCCCTGGAGTATCCTAGTATGTGTTAGTAATGGATTGTCCTCGGAGTCCATCTCTAGTCCATACTAGGATACCTCACTGTTCCTGGTTAGCATGGTAAGTGGAGTGGTTGCAGATGGGTGAGTAGATATTTAATCAAGATAAGAAGAAAATGAAGGAATTTCTCTGAAGATAATAATGCTACCAACAAGTGAAATAACATGGATGATCCCCCAACCCCACCCTTGATTGTGGAATAAAATCTGCGCACTGCTGTCACAGGCTTTCAGTTTTCTGTCTCTAGTTCGATACACTTTTAGGTTTTCTGTGAAAAGGTCAGACAGGCCATCATTGCGTGGCCCTGGAGGCTAAGAAGCAAATTCAGATCCAGAGACTATGGATTTCCACCGCTGCTTCAGTAGTTAGGTCTCCTGGGGCGGCTCTCCAGGCTATGAAGTAATGTTGACACATCTTCAGAAAAAAGGAAAACTCTGTGAGTGAGTGGAGTAAACTGAGGTTGCGTCTTAACATCCTGAACTCTTAGGGCTCAAGAGAATGTTTTGTGATGGACGTTGACATTGTTTGCCTTTCCTTTTGCTTTTAAAAAAAGTTAACTTAGAATTACAAAACTAAAAAGAATAACTGTTCATAAAGTTCTTGGGTAAAATATACTTTCACAAGTATAATCGCTTAAGGGCTTGGTATATTTTTCTAGAATTTCCATATTTTTTGTAGAAGCATATAAATATAAAAGTATAGAACGTATATATTTAATATCTTTTTGATTTATTCTTAGAAATTTCACACATTTGTACAATTATTTTGATCACATTCATCCATCACTAACCATCTCCAACTCCCTCTAATAGTGCTCCCTATTTATTTTCTTATCAAATTAATGTTTTCCATTTTTTGCCATTGATAACCCCAAAAATACAACTAGTGTAATGATAACTCTTTCCTCCCGCTGCCTAAGTTCTGCCATTGCTTTAGGGCTCCCTTATAACACACAGAGACTTAATATTAGTTACAAAGCTGCTGGCCAATGACTAAGATTTCTTATTGCTAGCTCTATCTTAAGTATCAACCATAACTATTAATTTATATATTTCATAAGAACTTATTGAGGATGACAGCCTCACATGTCCTCTCTTCCTGGGATCACATGGCGACTCTCTCCTCTTTACTACATTTCCCAGAATCCTCCTGGACTCCTAGCCTCAGCTATCTTGCTTCCCTATTGGCCAACAGTGCTTGATCAATCAACAAGACAAACATACATAGAAGGACCTCCCCCATTAAACTAGTGCTACTTATATGTACATGGTGTGTGTTCATCTCCTGAGGCAAACCTACTAGTAGCTATGCCCCCAAAGGAGAGTAACTCCCTCTCCCTCAGCAACCATTCACTGTCAGTAGTTCCTCCACCAAGGGTGGGGCCTTGATGACTCCTGTTGGAATTTTGAATGGCTTGGTCTTGTATAGGTCTTGTGTAGGTAACCAAGGTTGTTATGAGCTGTTGTGTGCAACGGGCATGTCTTGTCCTGAAGTCAAAATTTCATAGCTTTCCCTATCATCATCGGACTCTTACATTCTTTCTGCTCATTCTTCAGCAATGTTCTCTGAGCCTTAGATGGGAGGAGGCTAATAAAAAGACTCCTCTACAGTTAATCTCTCTAGAGCATATTTTAAATACAACCGTATATTACATGTAATATTCTTCCATTGTTCTGTTCTTATGTCTTAGGAAAATTTTTACCATCAATATATGTATATCTGTTCCTTGACATTGATGAGAGATTGGCTTTAGAAACCCCCACAGACACCAAAATGCACACATGTGTAAGTCTCATATATAAAATACTGTAGTGTTTAAATATTATCTATGTACACCTTTCTGTGCATCTTATGTAATCTTTAGATGATTTATATTAGTTATTATAGCAGTTACATTGGACTTTTTAGGGATTGATGACAAGAATAAAGTGTCTATCCATGTCCAGTTGAGATGCATTCTTTTCTTAGGTATTATTTTATCCCTGGTTCATTGAATCCAAGAACACAGATCCCTGCTATATGAAGGGCTGGCAGAAAATTATCTTTCTGTTTAGATAGATACATACATTTGATAAGTGTAAGCATGTGGGGGCTTGTAGTCAGCAGTGTCTGTACACAAGCATGAAGACTCAGTCCCTACCACCGGCACCCATGTAAAAGCCTAGGGTGTGCCTGTAATCTCAGCATGTGGAGGACACAGATAAAGAGGATCCCTTCAGCTCAGTAGCTAGCCAGTCTAGCTGGATCTAGAAACAAATGGAAAACAAGAAAGTTTTTTTCTCAGAAAAACTAAGAAAGTTTTTTTTTTCAGAAAAAGGATGAAAGATGTAAAGAAGAATCAAAATGAAATGGTAGAACTGAAAAGTGCCATACTGAAAATTTTAAAAATGCAATGGGCTTGATAATCGAAGGGCAACAAAGAAAAGAGAATCTGTGGGCTTTTAAAAGAGAGATAAGCAGAAATGATTAAAGAGCTATATTGGCGACACATACAGTTAAATAACAAACAGAGCCTTACGCACCTTTGAGATGAGAGCAAAGTATCCTTCATCATTGTCACCAATATTTTAGAAAGGTAAAAAAAAAATGAAGAAATAATCTCTCATGTCTTCTAAAACTCTGTGAATGATACAAACACAGAGAGGCAAAAGTTGATGAGATTCCAAACCATATAAAACTAAAGAGCCCTATTTCCAGATGCCAATATGCTGAAAGGGACTAGCAATGGGTCCTGCAGTGAATAGCTCTGCAGAGATCAAGGGGTCTGGTTGTACGTGGCACTGCACCATTGCTACAGAATAAGAGTGCAGAGTTAGTTATTCTGTTTCCATGTCTCTACAAATAAGATAAAATAAAGGAAACTGTGAAAATCTGTCTTCACAAGAACCGTTATGAGAGTACTGCGGAAGAAAAGTTTTCAGATGGGAAAAGAACAGTGATGGCAAAATGGACCTTTGAATATCATTAATGAAGCAAGAGTGATGGGGAATCCAGACATGACAGGCTGCTCCTTTTATCATGAAAGTTTGATGACAGGAAATGAAAGCTAAAACGTTTCTGATGTGGTTCACAATGCCTATAAAATTAATTGTTAATATTTTTTTGTGTGAGACATCCTAAGCCTGCTCTCTACCGCTGAGGTGCATCCCGTCCCCAGCCCTTAGAAATGTGATATTGTAAGACAATTATGTGTCAATGGACATTCAGAGACTTCAGTGACACCAAGGTTCTTACTTTCCACCAGCTGCGATAAAGTGTTCATATTGTCAGATTGGTAAATTATGACTGGGTATTTAATTTTCAGAGCAAGCATTAAACTAAGTTTACACACACACACACACACACACACACACACACACGCAAGCACACACACACACACACACACACACACACACACACACACACACACACCTATCCTTCAAAACAATACATGTACATGATGGTGGAAAATAAAAAGTGGAAGAGTTGGCGGACAGATTATAAGAGCCAGAATAGTGTGAAATTCTGTGAAACCGCCTCTCACAGAAATGGCTGCAAACAAGACTTAACAGCGGCAATATGGATAGACATGCTAACACAGAGGGGGATTTCTCATGATCTCACATCCCTGGACAAAGAACTAATGATTGCTGAGAGAAGGAGAAATAACTTCTCCCAGGGTCCCCTAATTGTCTGATGCAAAATGGTCAGCCCTGAAGCCATATACACACAAACAACAAAAGGGGTGAGCACTTTGTATTTTTATACTTGTAGCTTTTTATATTTTTGTTATTTTGTATTTTATACACAAACACACACACATACAAATAATCTAGGAAATAAAGGTTGTCAGCCTGAGAGTGGGGGGCATTGAAGGAGTTTGAGGAAGGGGCTCTGGAGGGTCAGGAGGGGAGAATGGGAAAGAGGAAAGTGATTTTTATATATAAATATATAAATTTAAAGCATATAACATCTTTAAAAAATCTTCAAGAAATTCACAGGAAAGTAGGAAAGGAGAAACAAAACAGAAAAGGGAAAAATTTAAGATTATAGGCTTAAATCTTAAAAATAACAAGAATTATATATCAGAATATACCTAAAATACATTCTCATTGTGGTTTTAATTTTCATTTTATTATTAACTAGTAATACTGAATATACATTCTTATGCTTGACATCACAATTTGATCTTCAGCATAATTTCTATTCATTTCTTCTGCCTATTTTCTAGCTTTTAAAAAGTTTTTAAAATTAGCATATGTTAATTATACATAATGGGTTTCATTATGGTATTTTCAGACATGTACATGATGTATTTTGATCATATTCACTCCACCATTAACCTCTTCTCCTCCCTCCTCCTGTTCTTCCTCTTCCCAACTAGACCTTTTCTGGTTTTTAAAATTATTATTATTATTATTATTATTATTGTTGTTGTTGTTGTTGTTGTTGTTGTTGTTGTTGTTGTTTTGTGTGTGTGTGTGAGACCTGATGTGGTTCATCAAGGTTACTTACAGTACGTGGGTGAAGGATGATTACAGATATGTGGGTAACTTACTAGTGGCTATAACAGTGAAGAAAATGTCACTTTCTTCCTCTGTAAAGATCAAATGCATGTAAATCCTCAGTCAGGTGTGGTGTCTCATGACCAGCCCAGCCCAGTTCAGTTCTTCTGCAGTTAATTACAGCTGTCGTGAATCAAGGGTACAATGACCATGCCATGCCTGGATGGTGGAGTTCCACAACACCCCACCCCTCCTCCAGCTCTCAGATGATCTGTCGTTTCTTCCATAGTTGTCCCTGGGCCTTGGAGGGTGTTCTACAGATTGCCTGCTTAGGGATGAACATTCAGTAGTCATGTATTCTCAGCACTTTGAGCAGTCATGAGTCTCTGTTCTCTGTATTCATGTCTGTTACAAGACACAACTTCTCTGACAAAAGCCAACAGGGGCAGTAGTCTATGGGCAGAAACACAACTGTTTAGAAGGCAATTTGATGGGCAAATTATTTCCATTTTGTAAAATAACCATGGTGGCTTCCCTACTAGAGTTTATGATCTCCCTAGCTATGTGCTTTTGACCAGATTCATAGTGCCAGATATGTTAAAAATGCATCCACTTCTTGTGGAGTGGGACTCAAACCCTAGTTGGTTTTGTTTTTATTATTTTACTTTGGAAGTTTGAAAGATCTGTGTATATTATGGAAAATGAATCCTTGCCAAATATATAGCTCAATATTTATCTCCTAGTGTATAATTCATGTTTAAACATTATCCCCTAGTTTATACTTCATGTTTTTAGTGTCTTCATAGCATCTTTCACAGAACAAACAAGTTTTAATCTTGGTGTAATGGGTTTAGCACTTTTACAGTTTAGGAATTTAACAGCTTTCTTTCAATAATTTGTAAATTCAAATTCACCAGATTGGAAGTTAGAAAGTATAAAGACAGCAGCCCAGACTCATAAGGACTTCAGAAGCATATATACACAACTGTGGCCCACATTGTTTTAAGAAAAGTATACAAATAAATTCCACAGAACATGGATGGACACTTAACAAATAGACTACAATAATCAATAATTTCTTTTTACTTCCATCACACCATTGAATGGATGTACCATATTTCATTTATCCCTGTATCCTCTGAAGGATTTGAATCATATTGTAATTGTGAAGAAAGCTGTTAAAAATACCCATGGGTTTTAGAATGAACATACGATTTCACTTCTCCTAAGAAATACTTGGAGCTAGGTGCTGGTGGCGCACACCTTTAATCCCAGCACTTGGTGGCAGAGGCAGGCAGATCTCTGTGAGTTCGAGGCCAGCCTGCTCTCCAGAGCGAGTGCCAGGATAGGCTCCAAAGCCACAGAGGAACCTTGTCTCAAAAAACCAAAAAGAAAGAAAGAAAGAAAGAAAGAAAGAAAGAAAGAAAGAGAGAGAAAGGAAGGAAGGAAGGAAGAAAGAAAGAAAGAAAGAAAGAAAGAAAGAAAGAAAAGAAAGAAAGAAATGCTTCGAGTGGCATTGTTGGTTCACATAGCTTTCTAAGTGACTGCTGAGCTGCTTTCCATAATTGGTTGCCCCATGTTGGATTCCTGTAAGCACTGTGCATAGAACCTCATCAACTACACCTGGTGTTGGGATTATTTTAAAATTTTCTCTTTTATTGTGGGTGAAGTAGACTCTCACTGTGTTTGTTGAAGGATGTTTGTCTGTAGTGGGAATGGAGCCCGAGGACCATGCAGACAAGTGCTCTCCTACAGAACTATATCCCTTTCCTCAGTGTGGTTTTAATTTTCAGTTTTCTAGAGTATAAAGACCTTGTGAAATGATTTTCATGAATAATTGTTTAACATCAGTCTGTTTTCTTTGGTGTAGTATTGTTTCAAATCTTTTGCTCATTTTTGTGAGTTTCTCATTTTATTGTTAATGCACTGTGAGTGTTCTTTTTATATATGGGACAAGAATTCCATGTTGGAAATATAAGTTGGGGGTCCTTCACCAAGCATGTAACTTGGCTTTTCATTGTGTACACTGGGTCTTTCACTGGAGAGCAGAAGTGCATAGCAAAAGTTGTGTGTTCTGATGAAGGCCAGTTAAGCCATTGTTTTATTTTTTTTCTCTTTTTCTTTTTTTTTTATTAAATTATTAATATTTTCACATGTACTTTCCCTCTCCCTCTCCCTCCCCCACCCCCATTCCTTCTCCCCCACCTCCAACCTACCCCCCACCCCATCCACCCGCCACTCCCCAGGCAGGGTAGGGCCCCCAACCAGGGCTCCACCAAGTCCACCAAATCTTCCTGTGCTGGGCCTAGGCCCCTCCCCATGTGTTCAGAGACAGAGCGAATCCCTTCAAGTGGGATGGGCTCTCGAAGTCCCTCCCACCCACCAGGGCAAAACGCCAGTCCACCTCCAGAGGCTCCCAGGAGTGCAGGGGCCTCCCCATTGGCATCCATGATCAGGGGGCTGGATTAGTCCTGTACTGTCCTCCCAAAGAGCATCTGGGGTCGATATGCTTTCCCTTTTTCAGGCCAACTGTTTCTGTGGGTTTCTCCAACCAGGTACAGACCCCTTCGTTCTTCATTCCTCCCTCTCTTCAACTGAGTTCCAGATTTCAGCTCAGTGTATTTCTGTGGATGTCTGTCTCTGCTCTCATCAGCCACTGGATGAGGACTCTGGTCTGCGATGAGTCCACGGAAAGGGCGCCATTGTTTTATTAATTGTGTTTTTGACTTTGGAGTTGAGAACTTGACCTAACTCAATACCAGAAATATTTTCCTTTAAATTTTTTCTTAGCTTAGTTCTTATTGTTAGGTATATTATGTATTTTGTGTTGATCTTTTTCATACTGTGTGAGGTATAAGTCAAGTTTTTTTTTAAATATAGACACTCAGCTGTTACTAGCTCACTGATATCTCCAGCTATAACAACACATTTTTTCTTTAATATTTTCAGTGAGTTTTTATTTTTCACCTATCCTATCATTTCATTTCTACAACTTTAATTCGGTTAGCCCTCAATTTTAGGACTTTTCAGTATGGTTGTTTTTATTTACTCAGTTATGCATTTGCTCATTTAAACATTTAGTTCACATTATTTTTTATCTGGTCACACACATGATTTTATATTCTAACTCATGATGGTTTCTATCTTTGTGCATTGGCAATTTTATACTGTGGTGTCATGTTCACTTGATCTTATTTTATGAGATACCCTGAGATGCAGTTGCTGTCACTTGAGGGCTGCTTGTATGTCCCTTGAGAATCTGACCCTGATGTGTGTGGGGGTGTGTGGGTCTTCTACCCCACTTTGATTTAGGTTTCATTTCCCTGTTTTGATGATGGCCTTGATATTTTTCCCTCAAGTAATGCTGGCTTTTGCTCTTTCTTGGTCCTCATTCTAATCACAGCTTATTGTTTCCACCCTGCCTTCACCTAAACTAAACTACCTAGTGTTGGGCTTTGCTTTGTCATGAGCTCAGCCGCAACTTGAAAAGATTGATTATTTGGTTCACTTAGGATCTAGTTATATTTTAATGAGTGTGCTTGCCAGAATATTTATTAGCCTCACTGAAGACAGCAGGGATTTGTTTTATCCCTTTATATTTTCTTTATATAGTACTGTGCCTAGAAATGGTCACACATGTCACATCTGATGATGAGAAGCATGTTATTTAGAGTTGAGCCCAAGTAAGTCTCAGTTGTCTTTTGCTTGCCTTCCCCAAATGCACTGCTAGTCAGTCAACTTCAGAAGGACCATAGAAAGAAATGTTCTGAAAACAAGTCACGTGGTTTTCATTCCTCCCTTGGGATGCAGAATGGCAAGTTCTTTTTACTCAGTCATCATGACAAACAGAAAACTCTATCCCATAGTAAAAAGCACCCATGACTTCTGGGGATTTGGCTTCTATGAAAGGCAAATATGGCTAACAGCTGGGAGTCTGGAAACTGCTCCCTACTGTAGAAATGTAAGTCTCCTATCTTAAAGAAGTCCCAGAGGGCAACGAAGAACTTACGCCAGGGTGGACTCTGTCTGCCATCTTGGAAGTGTAGTCAGAGCACAGAGCTATAGACCAGTTCAGGGATTATGGTTCTAACAAGCAGGATTGCTTTCTTCTGAATGTGTTTTGTGTTTGGCCTTTCCCAGGAACCACCTTGTTCAGCACAGAGCTGAAATTTCTTTCTAAATCTAAAACCACATCTTATTTTCTGAGCAAAGAAGTGCTAATCCATTGAGTGCTCATCTGCTTTGGGATTTTATTTTTTTATTTTTAATTTTTTTGCAGATTTTTTGTATTTGAATTAGAAACAAGATTGTTTTACATGACAATCTCAGTTCCCTTCTCCCTCCCGTCCTCCCCTACCACCCCCCCCAACTAAAACCCTACCTATCACATATCCTTTCTGCTCCCCCTGGATGGAGAGGCCTCCCATAGGGTGTCATCAGAGTCTATCGTATCCTTTGGGATAGGGCCTAGGCCCACCCCTGTGTGTCTTGGCTCAGGGAGTATTCCTCTATGTGGAATGGGCTCCCAAAGTCCACACCTATGCTAGGGATAAGTACTGAACTACTTCAGGAGGTCCCATAGATTTCCGAGTTTCTTCACTGAAACCCATGTTCCTGGGGTCTGGATCAGTCCCATGCTGGTATCCCAGGTATCAGTCTGGGGAACAACAGTTCACCGATGTTCAGGTCAGCTGTTTCTGTGGGTTTCACCAGCCTGGTCTGGACCCGTTTGCCATCACTTGTCCTTCTCTGCTTCTGGATTCCAGTTCAGTTCAGTGATTAGTTGTGGGTGTCTGCTTCTACTTCCACTAGTTGCTGGATGATGGCTATAAGTCAGTCATCAATCTCATTATCAGGGGAGGGCGTTTAAGGTAGCCTCTCCTCTGTTGCTTAGATTGTTAGCTGGTGTCATCTTTGTAGATCTCCAGACATATCCCTAGTGCCTGATTTCTCTGTAAACCTAAAATATCTCCCTCTATTATGGTATCTCCATTCTTGTTATCTTCTATTCTTTCCCTGACTCAAACTTTCTGCTCCCTCATGTCCTCTGCATCCTTCCTCTTCTTTCCTTCTCATTCTCCTATCTCCTTCCCCATTCTTCCCATGTTCTCAATTTGCTCAGGGGATCTTGACCCTTTCCCCTTCTCCAGGGGACAAAGTTTGTCTCTTTTAGGGTCCTCCTTGTTTACTAGCTTCTCTGGCAGTGTGGATTGTAGGCTGGTCATCCTTTACTCTATGTCTAAAATCTGCATATGAGTGAGTACATACCATCTTTTTCTTTTTGTGATTGAGTTACCTCACTCAGAATGGTTTCTTCTAGTTCCATCCATTTTCCTGCAAATTTCAAGATTCCATTGTTTTTTTCTTCTGAGTAGTACTCCATTGTGTAAATGTACCACATTTCTCTATCCATTCTTCCGTTAAGGGGCATGTAGGCTGCTTCCAGGTTCTGGCAATTACAAATAGTGCTGCTATGAACATCATTGAACAGATGTCCTTGTTGTATCAATGTGTTTCTTTTGGGTATATGCCTAGGAGTGGAATTGCTGGATCTTGTGGTAGACTGATTCCCATTTTCTTGAGGAGTCGCCATACTGATTTCCACAGTGGCTGTACAAGTTGGCACTTCCACCAGCTGTGGAGGAGTGTTCCTCTTTCTCTGCATCCTCTCCAGCATAAACTATCATTGGTGTTTTTGATTTTAGCCATTCTGACAGGAGTAAGATGGTATCTCAGAGTTGTTTTGATTTGCATTTCCCTGATGGCTAAGGATGTTGAACACTTTCTTATGTGTCTTTCAGCCATTTTGGATTCCTCTATTGAGAATTGTCTATTTAGCTCTGTACCCCACTTTTTAATTGGGTTGTTTGGTGTTTTGGAGACTAGCTTCTTGAGTTCTTTGTATATTTTGGAGATCAGCCCTCTGTCAGATGTGGGTTTGGTGAATATCTTTTCCCAGGCTGTGGGCTGCGGTTTTGTCTTGCTGACTGTGTCCTTTGCCTTACAGAAGCTTCTCAGTTTCAGGAGGTCCCATTTATCAATTGTTGATCTCAGTGTCTGTGCTACTGGTGTAATGTTCAGGAAGTGGTCTCCTGTACCAGTTAATTCAAGGGTATTTCCCACTTTGTCTTCTAATAGGGTCAGTGTGGCTGGGTTTATGTTGAGGTCTTTGATCCATTTTGACTTAAGTTTTGTGCATGGTGATAGGCTTGGGTCTATCTGTAGTCTTCTACATGTCTGCATCTAGTTATGCCAGCACCATTTGTTGAAGATGTTCTCTTTGTTCCAGCGTATATATTTGGATTGTTTGTCAAAAATCAGGTGTTCATAGGTGTGTGGGTTAATATCAGGGTTTTCAACTCTATTCCATTGGCCTACCTGTCTATTTTTGTGCCAATACCAAGCTGTCTTCATTACTATAGCTCTTTAATAGAGCTTGAAGTCAGGGATGGTGATGACTCCAGAAGTTCCTTTATTGTACAGGGTTGTTTTGGCTATCCTGGGTCTTCTGTTTCTGCACATAAATTTGAGAATTGTTCTTTCAAGGTCTGTGAAGAATTTTGTTGGGATTTTGATGGGGATTGCATTGAATCTGTAGATTGCTTTTGGTAACATTGCCATTTTTACTATGTTGGTCCTACCTATCCAAGAGCATTGGAGATCTTTCCATTTTCTGGTATCTTTTTTAATTTCTTTCTCTAGAGAGTCAAAATTCTTAAGGTACAGGTCTTTCACTTTTTTGGTTAGTGTTACTCCAAGGTATTTTATGTTGTTTGTGGCAATTGTAAAGGGTGATGTTTCTCTGATTTCTTTCTCCACCAATGTGTCATAGGTATATAGTAGGGCTACAGATTTTTTGAGTTAATCTTGTATCCTGCCATTTTGCTGAAGGTGTTTATCAGCTGTAGGAGTTACCTGGTAGAGTTTTTTGGGTCACTTATGTAGACTATCATATCATCTACAAATAGTGAGAGTTTGACTTCTTCCTTTCTGATTTGTATTCCCTTGATCTCCTTTTGTTGTCTTATTGCTCTAGCTAGAACTTCAAGGACAATTTTGAGGAGGTATGGAGAGAGTGGACAGCCTGTCTTATGCCTGATTTTATAGGAATTGCATTGAGTTTCTCTCCATTTAATTTGATGTTGTCTGTCGGCTTGCTGTATATTGCTTTTATTATGTTGAGGTATGTTCCTGTTATCCCTGATTTCTCCAGGACCTTTATTATGAAGGGGTGTTGGATTTTGTCAAAGGTTTTTGGCTTCTAGTGAGATGATCATGTGATTTTTTTCCCTCAGTCTGTTTATATGGTGGATTACATTGATGGATTTTCATATGTTGGGCCATCCTTTCATCCCTGGGATGAAGCCTACTTGATTGAGATGGATGATTTCTCTGATGTGTTCTTGGATTCAATTTGCCAGTATTTTATTAAGAATTTTTGCATCAATGTTCATGAGGGATATTGGTCTGTCGTTCTCTTTCTTAGTTGTGTCTTTGTGTGGCTTGGTTATCAAGGTTATTGAAGCCTCATAAAAAGAGTTTGACAATGACCCTTCTGCTTCTAATGTGTGGAATACTTTGAGGAGAATTGATATTAGCTGTAACTTGTCTGGGTGTGTTGGGTCCTACTGTGGAGTTCGGATCCGGTGAGGAGATCCCTGGCATCAGATGTCTCTGAGCAGGGCCGCCCCTGCTTTGAGATTTTCATCACAGCATTGTTCTCTCTTCCCATGAAGCAGCAGAAAGGACTGGAGTTTCTAATTAAGATAACACTTTCTGACATTTTCTCAGTGTGGAATGTTGCTGTAGGTTACCAGATGAAATACAGAGTGTCAAACCCCACTACCACCACTGCAACCAACAAAACACAAACAAACAAACAAACAAATAAGCAAACACTAACAAGGTGGATCCTGGGAAAGACCAAAATATAAATCACATTGAGAAAAAATCCTGCTTATTAAAAACATGGCCACTGAACTGGTGCTGCAGCTCTCTACCGACTACAATTTCAAGATGGCACTCAGAGTCCACGCTGGAATCAATTCTTGGTTACCTGAGCAACAGTAAGAAAACAGCAACCTTAGTCAGAAAGCATGTGTGGTGGTTTGAATGAGAATGTCTCCTATGAGCTCTGATGTTTGGTATTTGGTCCCTGAGTAGGTGCAGCTGTTTGGGAAGGATTAGAAGGTGTGACCTTACAGGAGGAGGTGTGTCATTGGATGTGGGCTTTGATTCTCCTACTCCCAGCATCCAGTTCCTGCCATCTACTGCCTCTGCTCCACAATCATGGACTTTTATCCCTCTGGAACCCTAAGTACTAGTAAATTATTTCTTCTATAAGTTACTTTGTTTATGGAGTTTTATCACACTAATAGAAACGAATGCAATTTCAAAGACATTTAAAAAAATGGATTACATTTTACCTCATTTGTATGAGTTTTTTGCCTCCAGGGGCATGCCCAGTGGCAAAGGAGGCCAGATGATGGCACCACAGTTCCCTTGGAACTAGAGTTAAGGACAGTTATGATCTACCATGTAGGTGCTGGAAACTAAACCTAGTCCTTTGCAAGAACACAGAACAACAAGTGATTTTAACTGCAGATCTCTCTCCAGGCCCTATGACAAAGACCTTTACAAGTTTATCTTGAATATTTATCATGCTTCTGCAAAGGTGGAGCATGATAACCATACTGGAGTTTGAATCTCTTTCTCATTCCTGAGTGTAGACACTTGTGCTCTGAATATTCCTGGACCCCGCTAAGGATGTGCAGAAGGTCACCTGACCTCCTTCTCTAGGGAAGGAGACTGAGCTCTTCTAGGACTGAAGTCTTTATGCACAGCCAAGCAGGAGTCTGAGAAGAAATTGTCAAAAGGCTTGAACATGCAGAAAATATCAGAGAGAAATATCTTAATCTTTGGCCATTTTTTGCTCTCTTGGTTTGACACATAGTATGTTTAGAGCCATGGCATCTATAGGTGGCATATCTAGGGGAAAATTATGAATAAGAAGCTATCTCCTTCGAGCCCTTCAGTAGCAATTTTCATAATCGTCTCTGGTTTCCTTTGAGCAAATGTCTTATAACTTAGTAATCTTTAATGCGACAGAAAAGTATGATGTCTACTTTTCCCTAGCTTTAACAACATGAACATTTTATTTCAAATGAAGCTATAGATGTGGCCATATGATAGTTGGAAGAGTTAAACATAGCTTCCTTGTGTGAAGTGATCTGTGTGGCCCTATCCAGACAGAAAGCTGTGTCTGCAGATCTGACGTGGCCTTTCCACTGGCTCAATATAGTGTAACAGTGACAGATGATGCGAGGGGAAACAGTGCTGGTGGGTAGGATGTCATTGCAGCTCATTGTCAAAAGGCCTGGGCAATTTAAATACAGCCTATACGTTTTTTGCAATATCTTTATCTTGTTTATATTTTATCTTTCTTTAAATGAATTCTTTTTTTCCCCACTTAAAATAAACTTAGCCTTATGCTAAGCAATATAAACATATGACTTATCAAGTTTGGAATCAACTTTGGTAAGTCATATGTTTGTTTTAAGGAAACACTAAATTATAAACATTTTAAATTTAAAAATATTTCTGTGTGAGCAACCCCAAATCAGCAACATAGCCAGGCTTGTATGCACATAATAGTTTGAGAAATATTGGCTTATATTAGGGGTCTGTAGACTTCCAATGGCTGCCCATAGAAATCAAGTTTTATGTGCACAGTCCTGTCCTTTCATTACTGTGTTTCTTGTCTGCTTTTGAGCTATAACAGTAGCATTGAGAAGGTCCGATAGAGACTGCATGTCCCACAAAATCAGACATGTTCAATAAGTGGAACTTTAGAGCAAGGGTGGCAGGTACCATCTTCGTTTGATTTTGTTCATTTCCATGATCAAGTCTGTCTTTATGGATGTATATATGGTAGGTGGTGCATATGTGTGCATGTGTGTATACAGATGCATATGTACATATGTGTGTGTGTGCATGAGCGGGCCAGAGGTTGACTATATGTATCTTCCATTATCTCTACCTTATGTATTATTGAGTCAGGGTCTCTAAAGTGAACCTAGAGCTCTCCTATCAGCTACTCTAGCTAGTTAGCTAGCTCCAGGGATCTCCTGCCACTGGAGTCAGAGTTTACAAGTGGGCCACCATGACTTTCTGTCTTTTTAAAATGGGGTTCTGAGTATCTGACCTTCAGTCTCCACAGTTGCAGGGTACATCCACTGAGCCCTATTCTTTTTAAATTAATTTTTATTTAAATTAAAAACAATCTTATCTTACATACCAATCCCAGTTCCCTCTCCCTACCATTCTTCCATTTCCCTCGCTAACCCCCCCATCCCACCCTTTATCCACTCCCCAAGAAGAGTGAGGCATCAGATGGGGGATCATCAAAGTCTGTCACATCATTTGGGGTAGGACCTAGCGGCCCCCCCATGTATCTAGGCTGAGAGAGTATCCCTCCATAGGGAATGGGCTTCCAAAGCCCATTTGTGCACTAGGAATAAATACCAATTCCACTGCCAGAGACTCCATAAACTGCCCAGGTCCCCCAACTGACACTCACCTTCAGGGGGCCTGGTTTGGTCTGATGCTGGCTCCCCAGCTTTCAGACTGGGGTCTTTGAGCTTTACTTGCGCAGGTCAGCTGTTTCTGTGGGTTTCCCCAGCGTGGTCTTGACCCCTTTTCTCATCACTCTCCCCTCTCTACAACTGGATTCCAGGAGTTCTGCTTAGTGCTTAGCTGTGAATCTCTGCTTTTGCTTCCACCAGCTATTGGGTAAAGGCTCTATGATGGCCATTTAGGTGGTCATCAATCTCATTATAGGGGAAGGGCATTTAAGGTAGCTTCTATTGTTCATGAAATGAGAATGCATTGCTTTTTGTGAAGACTGGACTAAAGAGATCCCGCTTGTGCAGACTGGGCCCTCAAGGTTGATCAAGCTTCATGGTGTCTCTGCTGGTCTGAGGTAGATGCACTTTGATCTGCTTTGGAGACCAGCTGTTTCATTATTCCACAGCAGCTGGACTGAATCCCTGCCCTTTTCCTTTTCCCCATGATGAGGATAGTAGCAACACAAAGTGATGTTTGAAACTTGAAAGTTAACTGAAAAAAATCCAACAGGGGGTGTGGCTGCCATCTTATCTGACATATCTGTGTACCCAGAAGGTGTGGGTGGCTTCTGTTGGAGAGTGCTGGGTATGTGAGCAGTGCTCATCATGTAAAGTAGAGGACAAAACCATGGAGTTTTGTCGCCCAATGGTATACTGTCTGGAAGTTTTGTTGTTTAACCATATTGTGGTTGAAAACTAAAATAAAACATTATATTCTACATATCTATATCTATATAGATATCTTACATATAAGCGAGTAAGCATTGACAATTTGAGCACCAAAGCAAAATGACTATGTGTATTAGCAATTGCTCTGGAAATACATTTTAATTCTCTCATTACTGTGGTTGCAATCATCTGATGCATTAAGATATTTAATATGTGTCTTATTAATGAGATAAGCTATTATGTTTAAACACGTTTAGCATAAAACTTTTTCTTCAAGATGTTTGTGGATTGACTGACTGAATTATGTATAAAGTATTGAGGTGTTACAGAGAAAAAAATTGTGTGTGTGTGTGTGTGTGTGTGTGTGTGTGTGTGTGTGTGTGTGTGTGAACTGGCTGGGGATGGTAGGAAAGTTTTTATAGAGGAAAATTTGTGGGTATTGATGAATGAAGATGAGCTTTCTCAGAAGAGAAGCAGATATTGCCCATAGCAACATTAACCTGTTGAAAGCTTTTGGGAATAGGTTATTTGGTGAAGATGTTTTGTGAGTCTTTGCACACCAGCCATACATTCTCATGAAAAAGATGCTTCTGTGATTTGAGGTAGAGAATATGTAAGTATATGTTCTTGTTTTCATTTTGGGACAGGTTCTCAGGGAGCCCAGGCTGGCCCCAATCTTGCTATGTAGTTGAGGATGAGTTTGAATGTCTGATCCACCTGCACCTACCTCTAGGATACTAGGGTTACAAGCATGTGCCACCATATCCAGTCATGGAGTGCTGGGGATTGAACACAGGGCTTTGTGCACATTGAGCAGGCACCCTACCAACTGAGCTATATCCTTAGCCCCTCCTCTCAGTATTGACTTGACTTATCAAACTATATGTGTGGTGAAGAGATGGAGGCTCAGATTTAACAAAGGAAACAAGACTAGACCAGCTGCAGGACTGCTGGAAGAGTTTCCTCCCCAGGTGACTCTGGAGGCATCACTGTCTCCTTCACATCTGCTCTTTACATGTTGACATAGCATCGCGCTAACCTCTCCCTCATAGCTAGTTCTCCATCTGTCCCTGCAGCATGAGCAAGGGTCCTACAGGGCTAGGACCCAGTGTTCCTTAAGCTCAGCACTTGCCACTTTCTCAGGACAGCATTTATTTTATGTGTTTATTCCAAGGACTCTGTATCCAAGAACAGAGACCTTCATAGGATCCTTTGCTGACATAGGTCATAGGCACAGTTTATGGGTTACCAAGTTTGGCAATCATACCATGGTGCTATAACCAAAGGGTAGCAGGGAAGTAGGGTCAAGGCAGAAGTATGACCCTTATAGTCTAACCAAGGTACATGAGTGATACTTTATGAATTTGTCAGAGACATATGTCTTGGGTCCTCATGAAAAAGCCTCTGGTTATGTAGCCTGTGTGTTGGAGGTGGTGTGGGATGATGAGCCAGCATCTCTAAGATCAGTGTTATCTGGAGGAGGACTGAGGTGGCTCAGCTAGGAAAGCCCCACAATGGCTTCAGCCACAGTCTAGCAGTCTTCCTACGTGTCCTGAGATTTTTGCACCATAATAAGGTCCAAGTGTTCTTTATATCTTTTTCTGAACTCCTTCAGTTTCACGTAGTTCACAGAACCCTTAAATGAGGAAGTGGCAAGGGTCTTACAGTCATCTGCTTCAACCCTCACATTCTATTTCAAGGTGGAAACTAGGGTCCAAAGGGGGCAACTGCATTATTCAAGACTGGCCCCCAAATGTTGCATTGTCTCCTTCTTCTCTGCCCTCCCCCTTTCTACTCCTTCTCTTGTTTCTCCCCATCTCCTTTCTTTTGGAAAATACATATTAAATAGCTCTTATATATTCTACTAGGTAGGTGGGAAGTGTCAGTGAACAAAATGGCTTAGGATTCCTGTTTTCACAAATCCTATATGCCTTTGTGGGTGGTAGACAAGGAAGAACACACACATAGGTAATGATATCATGGATGCAATTGAATGAGTGTGATGTGGAACCACCAGAGCAGAATTACTACGGGTAAGAAAGGGAAAGGATGCAGTTTTCAGCAGAGCCTATGATTTATCTAGAGTGGACATTTGAAAAAAATCCTGGTGCAAAGATCCCAAGGTGGGAGTCGGTCTGATGGGAATAGCAGAGAGCCCACAGAGACTGGAGCAGGCAAAGGAAGATTGGAAAGGGGGAGATGAAATCTGGGAAGTAGCAAGCTTGCAATCCCTTGTCACACTGTAAAGGAACTGGCTTTTATTCCAGGCAGGGGAGGAAACCACTGAAAGGCGTTCTAGCACTGGGATAACACAGCTTGATGGTATTTATGGAGGATCAGTGTATCTGCTGTATTAATGCAGATAATAAGATGGCGATTGGAGGATTGGGGAATCCAAATGGGGTTCTTTGCACAGAAAGAAAAGTGGTTGCATTTTGCATGTGGATTGAACTATGCTGTGATAAAAAAAGGAGAGATGGGACCAATAATTCCAGAATTTTTGGCCTCCATGGCAGGGAAGATGGGGACACTCTCAACTGGGATTATTAAATCTTGCTTCTGGATGGAGAAGGTTTGGGAGACAAGACCAGTTTAGTTTTCATCACACTGGATGAAACATTCAGGACGAGGTTAGCAGGCATCAGAAGCCCAATTCTGGAATTAACAGAGAGTTCTTGCCTGAAGATGTAAATTGTGAAGTGAGTGTTGTATGTGGAGTGTCTAAATACACAAGACTAGATGAAATCAAGATAATGTATACAGGAGGGAGAAAGAGGCAATGGCGATTGTTAATCTTGATTGTCAACTTGATGGGGCTTAGAATCACCATGGAAACAAAGCTCTAGATAAGTCTATGAGGGATTATCTGGATTAGTTTATTTGAACTGGGAGACCTATCCTGAATGTAAGTGGTACTATTCCATTAGTGGATGTTCAGGACTGAATGCAAGGGGTAGTAACTGAGCATGCTCTCTACTTTCTAACTGTGGACATGTAACCAGCCACCCTGCTGTTCTATGCCTTACTGGGTAGAATACACTACTTTCTGGAGCCAAAAGACCCTTACTTCCTAAAGTTGTCTTGTTGAGTATTTTGTTGCAGCAACGAGACAAGTAATTAATTCATTGACCAAGGTCCCAACCCTGACACATCACAATTTTAGGATTTCAGGAAGCAGAGATGCCTGGAAAGAAAACAGATAATAAAACCTAGAAGTAAGCAGAAAGCCAGAAGAATGTGCTGACCTAGAACCCCAGGGAACAGTTTAATTCCAACAGGGGGAGTGAGGAGTTTTTAAACATTGCTGATGGATCAAAGGAGATGTGGACAGAAGGTAGCATTTAACATGCCTAGGAGATGTAACTGGGAGAGCTGCAGTGGAAAGCTGGGTTGGAATGGATTTCTGCAATGCCAGTGGCAAGGTCAGAAT
Organism: Cricetulus griseus; assembly: GCF_003668045.3. Lineage (NCBI taxonomy): Eukaryota > Metazoa > Chordata > Mammalia > Rodentia > Cricetidae > Cricetulus > Cricetulus griseus. The sequence continues at coordinate 212,767,259 of NC_048597.1, forward strand.
CCACCCTGGATGAAACCAAGTGAGCTGAAGCTGCTTTACAAAACCTTTGTGCTGTGGATGGAAAGTAATTCCTCTGGCAATGGCGTTAGTCATAATAATAACTATTATGAATTGTAACTGTACTGATGACAATAATTATAACATCAACTAAATTTTCCAGTGAACCATCTATATGCCAAGGACTTTATTAAAATGAGCTCTTTGGTCCTGAGAACCATTGAGTAAGTAGGCGTTTCAGTTCTTATATTTTTAGAAGTCAGACTATGGTTAGGAGATTCGTTTTATAGAGCTCGCATTTGTATTCATAATGGCACTGGGATTTGAATCAAACAGATCTGATACTATAACCTATGCTCAACCTGCACCATCCTTGTGTTTGCTCCAGGGAACTTTGAATGACTGCTGTGGATTTCAGAGGCCTTCTTGGGAGGTAAAGTCATTGGTCGTTTGAGATGTCAGCGGTATGCTGGGTTTAAGTGATTGGCAAATTCCTGATGGCTGTCTTTCCTAACTTTGTGATCTAGAAAGTTAAGTGTTATATGGAATCATAGAGAATGGGTAGAATATCTATTCTCCTGAGAAAGTGAGCTCCCTTTGTGCAGATTTCAGTTTAACTGTACTTCAGTACCCTGGATCTTACAGGTGCAGCCCTTGAAGCCTTTGCCTGGATGGAAATGAGTTGGATGCTGTCTCATTTCATTCTTGGAGCATCCAAGATGAACTCAGTTTTGGATTGTAAATGATAATTCAAGAAAACTATGTGAAATCTATGTCCATGAACACACCAACCCTTTTGTATTCATTTTGGTTCAGGCACTATTAGTTTTACCTCCCTGCTTAATTATATCCTTCACAGTCAGTGTTTCAGGTATTCATTTTCATCAGAGGATTACATGGTCTGAAGTTGAATAGCATTACAGAATTTGTTATAAAAAGCAGGAGTGTATACTTTCTACCCATTTCTATCAAGGGATGATGCATTCTGGGCAAGTGCTCTATTGACTAAGCTACGACTTTTGTAATGAGTGGAAATTTCCACAATCAGAGTTCATTTGGCAGTGTCTACTATTGATGCTTTTTCGTATTTCAAGTGAGGCACTGGACTGTTGGCATTTACTGGGCTGAGGGTAGAGATCATGTTAAATATTCTATAGTATAAAGATGGTTCCCCAACAAAGACTTGTCTAAACCAAAATGTCAACAGTGCTGAGACTGAGAAAGTCTTTTGTACTGCATCTTTAGAGGACATTCCATCCAGAAACTTCCATGACCCAAAGCATCTATGTTAGGACATTACATCCCAAAGACTTCAATGAATGGACAGTCTTTCTCCCACCACAAGCTCTATTCTTTACTTTGCAACTTTATTGTCAATTATATGGCTGATGCAATATGATACCAATGCATTATGATTCCTACAAGGTCAAGTACTAGACCAATTGTTAAGTAGGCGAAAATGTTGGAATGGCCGAGATTTCCCATTAAGTCACTTGGCTAGGGGATTGTTCTGTTTGCTAGAAATGAAGTCTGCTCTCTAGGGTCACCAGACACAGCGAGCATATGTTCCATCCATTTCTTTTTCTTTTCAGTGACAAGGGTCGTGTCTTTGTTCTTGAAGCCTTTGTTCTATAAAGTCACTCTACTATCATAGTCTGACCCCTTGGGTGGCAGCTGCAGAAGCAGCAGCTCAAAGGCCACTGGAATGATTAATACATCTTTCTTTGGACATATGTAAAAATATAGACCACAGTGACTGGATTTTCCCAGCCACAGTATTAGATTACTAGAATAAGACAACCTCTGTCTAAAAATCTTTTGATTTTTAAACTTATTTTTCATCTTATATGAATGTTTTACTGGTGTGTATGTATGTGCACCTTGTGTATGTATATCTGAGGCAACCATAAGAGGGCATGAGATCTCCACAGAACTGGAATTACAGGTGGTTGTCTGCTCCCATGCAGGTGCTGGGAACTGAACCTGGGTCCTCTGCAAGAACAGCCAGGGTTCGTAATAGCTGAGCCACCTTTCCAGCCCCAAATCAAATTTTTTTTTTACCTTAAACCTCCCTTAAAGCAGATTATAAATAATTCAAAATTAGTGTTTAATGTTCTGTTCTGTTAGAAAACAATTTTTCAAAGGGAAGAAGAAAACAGAACTGATTCTTGTTGACAGTGTGTGGTATGGATGGCGCTGGTATTGGGTAAAAGTTCATTTGGATGCTCAGCATGCCTTCAGAAAACAAGTAAAGGACTAACATATTTGAACCCTAACGCATGAAACCATTGTCTTTTAAATTGTTTAATTTCTTGTATAAACCACTCTGTCCCAAAAGGATGACATTTTTAAAAACTTGTGTGTCCCAGTAGATGACTAGAGAGAATTTAACAGCCCACCCTTCAGCATGGGTCCATTTCTGTTGTCACATTTTGTGATTTTGCGTATTTTCTTCATGTGCTTCAGCTAACAACTTTCTCCCGTGGGCTTTGTTTTGATCTATATATACTCTGCCAGAAGTGATCCCTGGATATGGATTTTCCATCTCTAATATTGAGGAGTTCCGGTTATTTTGACTTGGCTCTTTTAAGTCAGGTTCGTTTCTCTATTGTTAATATCTAATCATTGTTCTCCATGGATACTCATTGTCTTAGTTACCGTTCTATTGTTGTGAAGAGACACCATGACCAATTCAGCTTATAAAACAAAGAATTTATTTGGGACTTGTTCATGGTTTCAGAGTTTGAGTCAGTGGCCATCATGACAGGGAGCATGGCAGCAGGCAGACAGGCATGCCACTGAGGCAGAAGCTGAGAGCTCACTTCTTACCTACAAGTTGGAAGCAGAAAGCTAACTGGAATGACATGGGTTTTGAAACCTCAAAGCTAGCCCCTAGTGACACACCCCTCCAGCAAGGCCACACCTCCTAATGCATCCCAAACAGTCCCGCAAACTGAGGGCCAAACATTCAAGCATATGTGCTTTGAGGGCAATCCTCATTCAAAGCACTACACTCACAGACCAGTCTACATAGGGAAGGTCGTGGCTCTGTTACATCTCTGCTCTGCCACTAACTGATTGTGGAGAAAGTTCACCCTCCCCGTGCCATAAATTGCTCATCCATACAAGAAAATCAGCCGAACAGCCATGAAAATAGATGGAGGGAACGCAGGGCCTTTTATGTGGGTAGAAAGTGTTATGAAAGAGATAGGAACTGTGGCAAGCAGCACCAAAAAGCTAGGGACCAAGAATTATGTTTTAAGGAAAAGAAAATTCAAACTTAAAATTTCATTCAGCTGAGCATAGGGTGGGAAAGAGAGAAGCAACTCTCCAACTGTCTCTGCCTGGAGTGTGCTATAGCCACACATTTGCTCCAACTGTTTCTCTGCCTGGAATATGCCACAGCCACACATTTGCTCCTTGTTTAATCTTTGTCCTGATAGGGGACATATGGGGCCACCTTTATATTCTATAAGAACATATGTTTACGTCATGTTGTAAGAAGGAATCTGTACATACAATGTAATTAGTGCGGCACATAATTCTGCAAAGAGTTTCTTTGTTGTAAGTAGATATAGATATAATCCAAATGGCCACACAGGAGGAATGTGAGGCTAACAGCTTCGGTGTATGTGAAACCCCCATTACACAGAAAAAGATGACAATGAGGGAAAGGTGTAGGAAGAGATAAGGAGAGAAACATTAATACCATGGATCTCACAGACAAGACTGGCCATCTGACCAAAGGAACAAGGCTAAACTCTTTTGTTTCTACTTCTCACACAGTCGACTGGTCAGAGATGAGATGGAGGAGAGATGTCAATCCCATCTTCTCAGATTGCCAGCTGAATAACGTGTGATTTGAAGATTCAGTTCTTGCCTCTAATGATTGAGTTCTTGGTGACAGACATCAGGAGCAGCTCCTGTAGTCTCATTATGGTCCTACCACACATATTGCAGCTAATTCCTTTGTTAGCTGATCTATCATCTCTCCCAGCCATGTATAATGTTGCCTAGTTGCCAAAGATGAGCTGGTCTCATCAGATTCCTGGCAGACAAAGATGCAGAGAAAAGAGGAAAGAAGGAGAAAGGGGGGGTACCAGAAGTAGAGACAGGCTAGAGGTGACATAATATGACATAATGGCACTTTGGAGTTATCAGGACATAGGCATTCCAACATAAAGAATCTCAGTTAGTCAAATAGGAAGAACAGAGAGAGGGTGAGGTGAGCACAGCACTCGTGAGAGACTTGGGAGATCATGCATCAGATCTCTAAGGTTATGGGGATCCTGTTAATTTTGTAGCTTCAGGTCAAGCATCCTTACTGTATCCCCACCACACATGTGCTTATTCTTTGGGGGGGTCTTAATTAATATCAATGTAATGCAAACAAATGGACCCCTACTCCCCACAGCAAGCTTTTTCTAAGGGCTGCCTGAAACCCAGATACTGTGTTTAGAGATACAGATGCCATCAGAGCTATTTGGCTGTAATTGATAAAGCTGAGATTTGCCTAGGGGCTTCTATTTGCACATTTCTCATCACTTAGTCTGTGAGAATGAGTGACAGTGGCATTCCTGGCCCTATGGAGTCCACACTGTAATTACGGCCAACCAATGAGCTATTAATACCTGATCAATTCTTTCTAGTGTTCATTGTTAAATCTGTGTATTAAGAGGCGACATTCAGGCATCTTTCTAGAGTATGTTTGCGTCATTTACACTGGGAGGCAATCGCCTCTGAAGAGAGGAACCTGAATGTAGTGTGAGGTCATATCTGCAAAGGACTGGCATTCGAGGGGTTACCAACTTGAATCCAGGCTCCTGGGTTTCTTGCTTATGAATTCCTCTCATCACGAGAGAGCCAAAATGGTGGGAAAGAGATCTGGCAGGTGGGAAGTTTATCCCGGGGCACCTAATAACTTAGGTGGTATGACAGGAACACCACGCCACAGATGACTTCATTGATTTCTAGGTCCAGTCATTCATTCTCTTGGTTATCACACATATATTAAGAACTTGTCATGTGCCTGGAACACAACCTAAAAATCTCTTCTGCTTCTTTGAAATTCTCCAGCAATTCCATTTCCAAAAAATACTCATTGTGCTCCATGGCCAGATGTGAGACCAAGAGGGTGAGCAGGAAGACTTAATTTTCAAGCTGTGCTGGTGGCTGGGAAAGGACCAGGACTATTAGATTTACTCTCTTTGCAGTGGCCAGCTGCACAGTGTGATCTTGTAGAGGCAGCATGAGCATGCGAGTCAAGCCCATATGTCAGGAGTTCCCTGTCAAAAAGACAAGTTAGTCAGAGCAGGGAGTCAAACCTGGCCAATGACTGTCTAATATTTAGGAATAACAAAACTATATTTATTCCTTATTTGTGTGTAGGACCACACATGCTATATGGGATATGTGTGGAGGTCAGAAGGCAACATTCAGGAATCCATTCTCTCCTTCAACCATGTGGTGGGGAGAAAGGAGGATTGAACTGAGGTCACTCGGCTTGGCAGCAAGCACCTTCACCCACCAATCTACCTCACTGGCTCAAATTCAGAAAATTTAAATGAGTCCAAATAATAACTTTATATTCACTATAACCTCACTTCTAAGCAGACCTCTGTAAATAAAATGAGATGGTACACATATAAAATATTTATCAAATGGTATTAATATTTTTACTGTTTATACAGTAAATAGATTTCCTATTAGTAAATTTTATTTATTTATTTATTTATTTATTTGTTTGTTTGTTTGTTTATTTATTCATTATTGAGACAGGGTGCCATACAGCCCAGGCTGGCCTCAAACTCTCTACATAGCTGGGGCTGGCCTTGAACTCTTATAGGCATATGCATGCCCCCATGCTGACCTTTAACACTGTATCTTGAAAACTTGTCTGTATTGCTAAATATTTTTACATTATAATGACAACATTCTGCACATTGCATTAAACTGTTTAACTCACATAACTATTTCTATTGATTTTTATTAGCTGTAGATAGTAATTCTGTGACTGCTGTTTGGTTTTTGATTATTCATATGGAACTTTCTGAAGCTTTTGATCCATGTTACAAATGTTTTCTCTTTTTAAAAAAAATGCTAAAGTACCAAAGTGCACTTACTTCTTCAGCATCGTATTTTGGCCACTGACAAAGGGTCCTATCCCCAATGCTGTGTATTAGTTAGTGACTTTCCCTCTGTTGAATCAGGTACTGGGAAGAGCCCATTATTAAAGGTTTATTCCCCTCCTCTGTGTGCTTTCCCAAGAAAGACAGAGAAGAGCCGGTTGTCTGGAAAGCTATCAATGCCTTCTGTGTTCTCTGATTTGACTCCATCTTGCTGACAAGAGACATTCTGAATGATTGTGCTCCCCTCCATCCCAGTACCCTCAGGACACTTGTCTTGATGGCATACTGATTTCCTCCTTACCCTCTGGCTGACAAAGAAGTCAGAATGTTCTTGAAGATGTGATACGACTTGAAGCTGCTGACTGGGACTTAGGAAAAGCAAAGTTATTGCAAATTCCTTACCTGCTCTGCGTTTTGACCCTGACTGAAATTGAGGTAGGGGCCTAGCTCCTATCTTTCAATTCTTCCAGATGCATAGGGTCAATGGCCAGCAGTGTCAGGAGATAGTTTTTGAAGTCTATTACACACGCCTTTTGTTTCTGAATCCAGCTGTTGTTTTTGGAAGAAGTGGGTGTTATAAAAGTGCACCTCTGGACAGAGATTCACAGCTGGCTGGAGATGGGCAGACGCTTGCTGTCTAGTCTGTGTCTACACAGACAGGTGTGTCTGCATTGAAGGCAGGGTTGACTAGGATGGCAGCACAGCTTGGGGTATCTGCTTGTTGGGATGAGCCAACAATTTATAGAATGGAACCAATTTCAGAAGCTGGAAGAAGGTGACATGAAGGTATAGAACACTGTAGTTAGATAATTAGGCATCAAACACTATTTGTAGTCTGACAACACTGGCTGGCATGGGGGGGATGGTGGCAATGCCATAACAGATGAGTCTAGCACAGTATGGAGGTAGGTGGGTGGAGTGACCTGGCCATAGCAATCAGTATTTCAGGGGAGGCTTTGAGATGGTTGTAGACAGCCAAACATGAATCTAGGAACTGGGATGCCAGTTACCACCCAAAAGACACTGTTGGGTAATGGAGTATTGGGGCTGTGGATAACCCCTGGCTCAGACCTGACTTAGTTCTTAAACAAGCTGGTTATTGAGGCATCAGAAAAGGCCCTGTTGTGTGATGAAGTTAGGTGTTGGGTTTGGAAGCTGTGCTGGCCTGATTACAGATTCTGAAGACAACACCAATAATGCTCTGTCTTTGTTGGGGAGCACCATGGCATCTTTTGAGTGTGCCTACTGCTTATTTTAATCTATTGCACTTATATTCCCTTTTTTGCATGTATCCTCTAAAAGCAATCAATCTCTCACTGAAGACACAAGGAGCCAAGGCCCAGAATGCATAGCAATCCTCCTGCCTCAGCCTCCTGAATGCTGGGCTTACAGATATGAGTCACTATGGCCAGTTAGACAATTTATCTTTTCCAAGGCAGCTGCCCATGGTAGAGCAGCTCCCTGTCACAACACAGTGCCGTGATAGAAAGACTTGGTGCAAAGAGAACTTGGAAAGCAAAAGGAAAGGCTTTGAATGTAAGGGAGTATCATTGTTGCCTTATCCCTGCTTTGGTGAAACACTCTGCTCCTCAGAGGCCCTGCAGTGGTGAACAGTGGACAGAATACAGATTAGGAGGTCACCAAAGCCAGAACATGCATTCCAGCCAAAGCCCGTGTTAACAGAAACATTCTACTTCCTTGTCTATAAACCAGTATCTAACTGCTTTCAGGGTTGTTTGGTGTGTTAGGAAGTAGATATGTTCTGTAGAGTGAAAACGACAGACAAAAACTACAGTTGCTGAGTATAAGAACAATTTAAATGCTGGGTCATCGATGGTCCTCCACCTCCAACCCCAATCTTGTCCAGAACTGGTGCTCAAGCAAAGAGATGTTCTGAGGTGCCCGAATTCCCAGAACTAAGCCAATAAAAGAGCCATGTAAGGGTTCTTATAAGCCAGGGAGAGGGAGGAGCTTGCCTATAATCAATCCAGTGTGTTAATTAGGGTAATAGTCAAGGGAAGGAGAGAGGGGAGAGAGGGAGAAGGCACTGGTCAAACCTAGCTTCTAGCTAAAGACTGCTTGGCAGGATTCTAGAATTTTCAGCACACTTTAATTCATGCCAATACCATCCGAGCAGCTGAGCTTTTGCATTAGCAAATACATCTTTCTTTAAAAACGTGGTGGAGTCCTCAAAGCAGTTGTTCTTTGCTCCTCGGTGTTCTCCAAAAGCCTAGTTTTCATGGACACTGACATGGTTGCAGCCTGGACATGACTAACAGCACAGAAGGAGTTCTCGAATCTCTACGTCTGTTCACACTGGCTCTTCTTCCCTTCGTCCATCCCTCCCCCTTCTATGCTCTCCAGCATCTCCCTCACCTGTCCATCATGCTCAGATCACAGGACGACCTGCCTACTTTTATCATGACTTATTAGGCTTCGGTGGCTGAGAATGAGGCGGGTCTTCTAGAAGTTTGAAAGGCAGCCTTCCTCTTGGCTGTCCAACTCACTGTCTTGTGAGATACTGGTGGACCCTGCATGTGTCTGGCATGAGTGTGTGATCTCTGTATAATGTCTCCTTTCTTGTCTCAGAACAGGCAAGTCAGTTCTCTGATCTGTTCCACTTACCTCAGGAGGCTCCTGTCTTTGCTCTTCTTTCATGCTATGTGTTGAGAGAAAATGTAAAGGTCTACTAAATGCAATCCACCATTCTACACAACACTCTTTGTCTGTCTTTACTACTTCAGCACCAGGGTGAACTCTCCTGCACTCTTGTGGATGTCTCAGACTTCATCCACAGCAGTGAGCATCCTGCTGCACCCGACTGTTATCAAGCCTTGGATGAACGAGCTTGCTCTCATATGCTGTTTTTCTTTGGATTTGTTCTATGACAGGTGTCCTTGTTATTAAAGATCAGTGTGAGAGGGAAAAGGTTTCTCCATGGGAAGAACACCACATGGTTTTCCAGTTTTGTGCACTGAAATCTTTGGATGACTATTTATGTTTCATAATTCCACAGTGTCCCTTAAAAGGGCAAGAGTAAACGGCAGGGAGGCCGTTAAAGGACACAAAACTCCAAGTGGTAGAGCGGTGGTATAAGGAGATTTCCTTTTTGTACGTTTAGAGATCATGTGATTCAGGAATTATTGTTTGAGCCTCTTTGTCTTATGCATAAAATCAAAACAAATATGTCTGCCGGGGAGTGTTTGAGAGGGAAAAAGTGTGGTGAGCTAGCTATAAAGTATGGATACATTTTCTTGGTATCTCAAATAAAAAAGGGCTTTGATAGTTTCCTGGCTTTCTACATCATCTTTTCTTTCTTCTCTCTCCCTTGATCCATGAACATTTAATGTGGGAGGTTAGGCTTTAGCAGCCTCTTGGCAGACCATCTGCTAGATGATTTCTAAGATTTGTTCAAGATACAACGAAAATGCAAGAGACCAAGGCACACAGATCACACACACACACACACACACACACACACACACACACACACACACACACACACACACGTATATGTGTGTACATGCTCATAGACACCTGGACATGAAAAGACATTACCACATGTGCACACAGACTCCTTTCTCCTCTGAACATCAGAGCTGTGATTTCTTCAAGTTATGTGAGGAAAAAAAGTTTGATTTTTCCCATGGCTAATTATAACTCCACCTGGGAAGTGGAGCTGGCGCTATTGGAGCTGGTGCCTCCAGGCTGACTCAGGAGTTCATGGTGGAAACAGGACACCCCTGCCGAGACAGTGGCTTTTTAGGGATAGGACTCCAAGGAGAGGGCTTTGACATTTTCCAGTGCTGGACTATATGGGACCAACCCTTTAGTGCTGTTTCCACCACTGTGGTTTTCTGTGTTATTTTATGGGATGGCTGAGAAGACAGTGATCCCTATTTGTACCCTTGGGATGTCCTGTCATCCTAATAGAGGCAAAAGCCAGCCTGCAGGGCAACTTAACAAGCTCTTAATTGTCCAGAAAATTGTTACCCAGGTACTGTGAGTAAAGATCTCAAATCTCAGATAGTTACTGCTTAACCTAGACCTGTATGGTTCAAACCAGATGTGTATATCTATGAGTATGTAGGCTAGGTTCCAAAATCCTTTCAACTTAAACAGAAGATTTATATTTTTTAATGATATGTGTGAGTATATGTGAGTTCATGTTGCTGTATAAACTGGACATGCAGGACCCACAGAAAAGTGACTGCTGAACTTACAAAACAAGAAAGACAATCCTGGAGGGTTCCTGCTTCATGGAGAAGTCTTCCAGACACACTGTGGCCTATAGGCTGAAGAAGGATGCCCCAACGTTACAGAGGAACTTTGGGTGATGGTCCAGGTAATGAGATGTCTCTGTTAATTCCAGAGTTTATACATTATCCTTCTGTAGTCTTTGATGGAGTTGAAGACAGATAGTTATGGTTATAGTTTTTTTTAGTTATTATAAAAGATAAGTTACATATAAGACTTTAGACTCACAAAGATAGGATAGATGATAGAATATTTTCTTTAAATCTTGCTAAATGTTAATGAACTAAATATTATAACTATAGTTGTTACTTGATAACTGTTTTGTTATGTATTTTACTATGTTAATGTTAACACCCTTCTTTTTATTTAGACAGAAAAGAGGAGATGATGGGGAGGTCCTTCTGTGTATATGTTTGTCTTATTGGTTGATAAATGAAGTACTGTTGGCCAATAGGGAAGCAAGATAGGTGGGACTAGGAGTCGAGGAGGATTCTGGGAAATGTAGTAAAAAGAAATCTTGTGATCCAGGCAGGAAGTGACATAGCAGGCAGACCCAGAATATAAGCAAGGACAAGCAGGAAATTGTTCTCTTCCTCCTCCTCCTCCTCTCTTCTCTGTGGAGTTGCCATGTGAGCCCAGGAAGACAGGATGCTTGCCGCCAGCATCCTCAATAAGTCTTATAAAATATATAGATGAATAATTATGGTTGATACTTAAGACAGAGATAGCAGATAAGAAATCCTAGTCATTGGCCAGCAGCATTGTATCTAATATAAGTCTCTGTGTGTTATTTTGGGCACCCACATGGCGGCGGGGCTTGGGCAGCTTGGCAGAAAGACTTATTGTTACAAAAGCCCCTGGAGATGGAGTTCCAGAAAGTTGTGTGCTTCCCAACATGAGTGTTGGGAACCGAACTCTGTTCCTGTGCAAGAGTAGTACAATCTCTTATCCTTTTAGTCATTTCTCTAGCCTTTCATTTTTCATCAGGTATTGAAGTTCAAATATGAGTTCAGATCAGGAGTTGGAAAGTTAGCTGTTGGATTACAGTTGCTCTTCATTTGAATTTCTAGACTCTTGGTCCAATGGATCCAGACAGAGTCAGATTCAAATCCCACTAACTATTTTTGGATCATGAACAGCATGGGCTGCAGTTGTACCATCATCTATAGTGTGAACCTTGATCAGCACAACCCCTGAGGTTCTTATAGAACAAGGGGGAAAGTCACCAACAGCTGCCTGGACTGGAGTGGGTGCTGGCAATTGTCCTTCTCCCTGCCCCGTCACCACTCCAGGCTCCCTTTGTGGTGTTTCCTTTGGATAACCCCTTCAGCATATAACTGTTTCTTTTTAGCTTTAAATTGTTTAGGACTCTTTCAGTTATTTGTTCAACTGTCTTTACACTAATTGAGATCATAATGGCAATTGATGTACATATCTCATGGATTCATTTAAAAGAATAAATGCTACATTACAGTTAAAATAGTATGGGGGCTTGGCCACTAGTAGGTAAATATACATTAGTGAAAACTATCACTTTCCTCATGAAGAGGGAAAAAAGGAAGGAAGGAAGGACATATCTTGAGTCTCATGTCAACTCCATCTGTTATTGTCCATTGAGGGCACAGTCAGGGCACACCTGTTCATCTCCAGTAGTCACCATCTCCATTCCCACCACTACAGAAAATTCTTCAGCCAGCTACAACTTGACTATATTCTGACCTGAATTGCTAATTGGATTTGTTGAGACCATTCCCCAAGATAGTGCAGTGTTTCTGGAAGTTTCTCCCAATGTTTGACCTATTCTCCTGTGCTTAGGGAATGGAGATGAGGATAGGGCTGTTAACATTAAAGTGTGTGAGCTAAAAATCTCCCTCTGACCAAGGAGCAAAGCATGTCTTCATTTCAGCCTTTTCTGGCTCTACCTTCAGATAACGACAGATGCCAAGAACATTTCCCCCAACACACCTATGGCAATGTAGGACAGCATATGGTTGCAAATTACAGCTCTAGGTGCCAATTTCTCAGATCCTTGCGTTCTTTACTTACTGATAACATTGAAACTCTGATCTTTCATCTCAAGAGAACACAAAAACAATAACATTAATAAGAAGGTAGAAAAGTCTATATCTAAAAATACATTTGTGGCATATGAAGCATGCAGATCTTTTCACATGCATATAGAACTGGCCTATTTAAAAGGAGAATATTATTTACAAATGCTTTCTTTGTGGGCATTCCTTAAGTTCAGTATGTAGAGAATAGATGCGTATCATATGAACAGTGAAAATTTTCCTTCTATTTCTTTATTTGTACAATGGAAGTCAAATTGCCATTTTAAACAGCAGGAGAAATGAACGTGGCACTTTGCAGGCTAAAGAAGGTTTAGTTTTACATCAAAGAAGGTAGAACATTACAAATCTATCTCGATTGCTTCTTGCAGGGTAGAAATAAAGCTTGATTTCTTCATCATTTTGAAGGAAAGAACATCAGGCAGGGGCAGCAGTGTTACTCTGCATTCTAAAGCAAAAACATGGCAGGGGATTTTTAACTTCTAAGGGCTGTCTAGGAAGAGGTTCCATAGGTGAGAGGTGAGAGAAGTATGGGAAGACAGATTGAGGGGAAGCTGTAGAGCACCAGGGGCCTAAGTTGGCAGGAAGCTGGTGTCAGAGAAGCATCATAGCCAGCATTAGAGAAGCAGAAAGGATGCATTTGTACCACAAATGTCAGTTTTCAATTTTCAGACAAATGATTTTTGTTTCCATTCCATTGCTTCAAACCTCAAGTGATTATTGTCTACACAGAGACAGTGTTCATGGTGCTTTGTGTGGTAGTGGGCTAAGGTGGTTTCCCTAGGAGTGGATGATATGTAAGAACAGTTACAGGAGGCAGAGACACAAAGTGCACATTGGAGATTTGGCCGAAGAGGGACCTGAAGACAAGATGACCATGACATAGATTCAACTCTATGGCTAGCCTAAGAATCATTTCAAAGGGCAGCAAGAGAGATGGAGGGGAAAACATGTGGACTTCTCACGCCAACTGTAGAGTCAAGGCTTTTATGGTTCTGCTTGGCAGTTAAATACTAGATAATTCCTAGAAGGGTGGGAGATGTGGGTGCCCAGAGGCAGCTGTTGTGTGTTCATGGGGTGGGGACACCAGATGAGGTGATCCACCCATGCTGGTGCCTTTGCGTGCAATCTCGAGTCACCATTCATTGTCACAACTATTTTGTGTAAGTCATCAGGCTGAAATGTCCCACAGCCTTGATGTATGCTTCTGGCATTTGCAGAGACAGAAGAATATGGCCTATTTCCTTATCAAACATGAGAGCACCCTGACACACCTACAACAAAGGATGGGCTAACAAGAAGAAAACATAACAAAGGGAAGCTCAGTGCGACACAGAAGACTGCACAAAGGAAGACCTAGGAGAAAACCATCTGACGTCATTCCTAGGTACATGAAATGGGCATCTGTGCAGGACTGTGATGAGACAGGACAGTGCAGACTAATGATAACAGATTACCGGGGACTTAGCATAGCCTGCCTGCTGAATCTCTAGCCTTTGTTGCCGTCCTTCCTTCTGAGTGCGGGCCAGGACACCCTCTCCCCTCAGAACTGGATTTGGGGAAGAAAGAGTCTAATTTCTGTGATGTGCTGTGGGGGAAGAGAAATTCTAGTTTCTGATATATTCCTGGGAGGAAGAGGAGTGGTGGACAGGAAGGCTGGAGGTCACACTGACTTCTGAACCCATGCAGTTAAAGAGCTCAAGGTGCAGAGATGCTGGACCTTCAGGTGTCGTGTTCTGAATCACAACATGGGGAACTTTTCTGTACCGCCACACTGGAAGCAATCTACAAGAATGACATGTCTGGTTAGGGGAGAACTAATTTTGTGGATAAAAAGAGGAGCCTTTTCCCTCCCCTGATAATGAGATTGATGGCTGACTTATATGTCACCCGGTAGCCCTCATCCAGCAGCTGTTGGAAGTAGAAGCAGACACCCACAACTTATCACCGAACTGAACTGGAATCCAGATGCAGAGAAGAATGAGTGATGGGCAAAGGGGTCCCAATCTGGTGAAACCCACAGAAACAGCTGACCTGAACATTGGTGAACTCTTGCTCCCCAGACTGATAGCTGGGATACCAGCATGGGACTGATCCAGACCCCAGGAATGTGGGTTTCAGCGAGGAAACCTCGGAAATCTACAGGACCTCCTGTAGTACTTATCCCTAGCATAGGTGTGGACCTTGGGAGCCCATTCCACATAGAGGAATACTCCCTGAGCTAAGACACACAGGGGTGGGCCTAGGCCTTATCCCAAAGGATAAGATAGACTCTGATGACAAGGCCTTCCTATGGAAGGCTTCACCCTCCCTGGGAGCAGAAAGGATATGTGATAGGTAGGGTGTTAGTTGGGGGTGGTGGTGGTAGGGGAGGAGGAGAGGGAGTGGGAACTGGGATTGACATGTAAAACAATCTTGTTTCTAATTCGAATAAAAAAATGCAAAAAAAGAGGAGCCTTTTATAAAAGACCGGTTACATGGTACTTTTTTTTTTTTTTTAATCCTGTGCTGTAGACTTCTTTGCAGGGCCGCTATACAGGGCTCCTTCCTCCTATTCTGTACCTCAGTTGGAGCTGGCTTGGAGCAGGGAGTGGAGAGCTGACCTCAGCCTCACCGAGTTGGACTTGTGTCTAGCTGCAAGGCCGAGTTCAGGGCCACTTGCTGTATATGCCTTCAGAATTCATTTGTTGACTGGCCAGATCTGTGAACTCAATGATTTAGTCTTTACTAAGGTGAGATTTTCAATGTTTTCAATGAGGGGGAAAGGAAGGGGGAGAGGGAGGGGGGAGGGGGAAGAGGAGAGGGAGGGGAGAGGGCACACTACCTGGCAAGTTTGTAAGGCATTTTTTTGACTAATGATGTGGGTGGGCCTAGCCCACCATGGGTGGTGTTACCTATTCACAGTTGACTTGGACTAAGTAAGAAAACAGGCTGAGTGAGCCATGGGGAGCATACCAGCAAACAGCACTCCTTTGTGGCCTCTTTGTGGCTTCAGTTCCTCCCTCCAGGTTCCTGGCTTGAGTTCCTGCAGCAATTGTCTTCGATGATGGACTGTATGTAGTAGGCTGAAACAAACCATTTCTTCCCCAGGCTCTCTTTTGGTGAGGATATTTACAACAGGGAAGTAAACTAGGACAAATTCATTCTTTAAAGTTTACAGTGGGGAATCTGAAGCTAGTGTCTACTGTTTGTCTTGCTTTGTTCCTTAGTAAATATCTGGGGAGTTTTCTTGTCTCAGAATTCAGTAACTTAGCTATGATTCTTATCATTTCTCATTGTTATTACTTTTTACTGGAACATTCTGTGTATTTTTAGAATATAGATTGTTTTACTTTATTTCAAGGAATGTCTCTTCTATATATTTTAATATATTTTTGTCCCATTATTGAATTTTCTATTTTGGTAATGATAATATGCCTTAGACTGGGCCTTATTTTTTTTCCTTTTCATTTATTATCTTTCCCCCTTGTTGTTTGAGGCTATTGGTCTTTTCTGCCTATGCCCACTGTGATTACATTCTTACATATTTGTAATTGTTTTCAGCTGTGTCTATTATGCTCAATGTTCCACCACAGGTTGTTCTGGTTTGTGACTGATTTTCTCTGTGATCGTGATTTTCATCTTAGCCTGACACCGCCCTCCCCCAATCATCTTGCTTGGTCTCATTCATGTTGTCTCTAAACCTACAGAAACATAACAGCATAAAGTATTTATTACCTGGGGGCTTTCTTGTATGTTAAGTGTTTTAGCAGTTTCGGGGGAGGGTACTCATGTATTTGACCTCTGGTTCTCCTCCTTTCTCACTCTGATTTGGTTGTGGAATGTTCTTAGAATAATTCACCATTTCCTTCCAATTTCTTTTTGGAATAACATGGACAGATGTAACCAGAATCCCCATTTGTCCTAATGGTGTAGACAGATTCTTCCTGAATAATCACTCTATCAGTGACTTCATTGTTTTCCTTTTCTGAGCTACTGTGTGCATCTGTGTTGTGTGTGTTTCTGTGTTTTCACATGTGTGTGTTGTGTGTTCACATATGTGTGCATGTGGAATCCAGAGGCCAATGTCAGGTATCAACCATCATTCCTATCCACCTTATTTTTGAGACAGGGTCTCTCACTGAAATAGGAGCTCATCAGATTCTATAAGCTGGCTGGTCAGTGAGGTTTAGGGGTTCTCCTGCATCTGTATCCCATCCTTTGCCAGCTCTGGGTTACAGGAGGAGGCAGATGCATTGAGATTTTTAAGTAAGTTCTGGGGTTCAAACTCAGGTCCTCATACTTGTTCAGCAGGTTCATTGCCTGCTAAGCCATCTCCCTAGACCCAGAGCTACTTTTGAAATTGTGAGCTGTACTATTTTTCAACGGTCTGGACTGCTGGGAGAGATTCTGGAGAGTTCTGCATGGGTTGACCTTTTGCCTCTAAAGGGCCTGGTAGCTCTATTCTTTGGGAGAAACTTTCAGACACCCTACATAATGACTAATGATCCTTGGCTGGTTAGAGCTGCATATTTTCTTGCAGAATTGAGTGGGGATGGGTTTATCATGTTTCTTTGCACCTTTCTTCCAAGTCATCGTGGGCCATGCTAACATGAATTTGCTCATCCTACTGTTTCATCTCACCACTTGTACTCCCTCCCTCCCTTCCTTCCTTCTCTCCCTCCTTCCCTTCCTTTCTTCCCTCCCTCCTTTCATCCCACTGAATCTACTTAGTTCTGCCCATAGCTTGGGTGTGGAGCATCTATCAAATCCTGGGTAGCCTCTTAGAGCCTTGAAGAAAACTGACTCTCCATCTCCCAGCAGCCAGAAATTGCCCATAACTCCCTGGATATGGGTGAAACTCCATGAGCTCTTGCCCATCTATGCTGTTATTTCGCCTAGCTTGATCTTGTGACAGTCTTGTGCATGCAGTCTTAGCCACCGTGAGTCCATGTGTGCAACTGTGCTGTCCTGTCTGGCAAATCCTCTTTCACTGTAGACATCTACTCACTCAGGCTCTGGTGGGCAAGTGATTTGCCCAGAGTCACCTCCCAGCCCAACACTAATGTTGGTGATTCAGTCTCCTGTGGGAATTCCAGATATTGAGGAATATGCTAACTGAAGGTTCCACCAGAAATGACTTAAAAAAAATTCTTTACAGAACAGCCAAAAGGCTTGAAATCAAAAGGTATGTAAAAACACATTTTCCCTCCCCCTCCATCTTCCTTCAATTAGTGTTAGGTTAAATCTACCCTTTATCATATGAACACATGTGATGTTCCCAAGGGCTTTAACCTCCTTAAACTTTAGATGTAAAAAAAAAAACCCTTATTATGCAGATTCATGGGAAAATTAAATGAGAAGACATATTCAAAACATCTGTCACCCACAGAAGCCCTCTCTGGTGCTGGGAAATGGTTGTTCCTGCCTTCCCAACTCATTTCTATACCTCCTGCTCCACCTTCCTTTCTGATCCGCAGACCTGGATGACTTTCTGAGCTAATAGGATAGAGAACACATTGTTCAGTGAGAGAAGGAGTCTGGGAGCCTGAGACACAGCTTCCATTTCATGGCAACCTTTTCACCGTATACCATGCTCTCCACCGGAAGGAAGGAGTGGAGATTTTGTGATGGGCAGGCAGTAAGGCATCTGCTTTCAGATCTGCTCCCTAGACAGTGTGTGCCGCTTTCCTTTCAGAGCAGCTGGGTGTGAAATGCAGGAAATTATCAAGAGTAACTGGACACTAAGCCAATTATCTTTCCAGGGAAAGTACTTGACAAGGCCCAGAGAGGATGGATCATATTAATGAAACTAAGATACCTAAAGCCAGGATGCTTGGGTTGAGGTGATGGCAGTGGGTTATTTTCATCTGGTTTTGCACAGCCACGCACATGGGAAAGGGGTTGCCAGGCTAAAGACTTCCTTGCCAAGAAAGGCAAGGGCCTGACTGGACTAGAATCAAAAAGCTTTGCAATTCCTTGAGACTTGTTCATAAGTGGAACATGACTATGATGACCTCTGCTGACTGAGGTGTCTTGTAAAGGTCATTAGAAGAGGTAACTGAGAGGTCATTTGAGGGGCAGGTAAGGGGCTATGATGATCAGTTTGTAGCTGTGGAGGTGATGATGCAAGATGAGTTCTTGGAAGCATCTCTGCCTCTTCTCATGGGGAGATGATGAACTGGACCAGCTGTGGATAGAGGCTCTTGCTCTGTGATGCAACCATTGCTTTTCCCACAGGAGCTGTCTGGGGGCCTGCAGGAGGGCTGCTGTGTACAAAGACCCACAGACTACAGCAAACATAACCATTCATTAAGTAAATCTTCAATAACAAGAGCTAAGCATGGACCAATTAATTTTTGGTTAACCAGTGGATCACCTGGTAACCCCATGTCTTGCTCCCAAAAGTATAGAATCACTATTAGTAAGATTTGGTTGTTTTGCTGTTATTTGAATCAGGGCTATTAGCCCAGGCTGGCCTCAAATTCCAAAGTAGCCAAAGATAACCTTGAACTCCTGGTCTTTCTGCCTCTATCTACCTAGTCCTGGAATTACAGATGTACATCATCACAGCCATTTTATATGGCGCTGAGATCAAACCTGGAGTTTCATGCATGTCAGATTAAACACTTTACCAACTGAGGTATATTCTTAGCATCAATTGGGTTCTTAATTTAGTTTGCACAAATACTTTCAATGTTGAGAGTGTTAAAGATGTCAAGTACTATAGATTGTTGTGTGGGGCAATAACATGCCCCTATAAATGTTTTATCTTTCTTAAGATATGGGGGTTCTCCTAAAATTTGTATGTTAAATTCTGTAGTCTAGTATCTTAGAATGTGGCTGAATTTAGAGATAGGATCTTTGAAGAGTTAATTAAGTTGAAATGAGGCCCCATTAAGGCAGGCTCCACTCTAATAACATATATTCTGACCATGCTTTCCCCATGATGCCTGCTTTATAAGGGTGGGAAAGGTGGACCCAGATGTGCACACATAGAAGCAAGGTGAGGAAAACACAGAAAGTAATTTTATGTAAACCAGAGATAAAGGGCAGGAGTGGAACCTTCAGTTGAAGTCCTTCTAGGAGCCCTGGTCAACGGCTGTTGTGTGTGCTCTCAGTCTGTTCTGTAATGTTTTATAAATGTGTCTCTCACCAATGAGCTCACTCATGTTTCAGTGTGCCTGTTCATGCTGGCTTCTCAGGTCTTAGGCCTTTTTCCATCTCTACCTCAAGTCCTCGAGGATATCCACCTTAAAATGTATCTTTCTTTCCATGATAAAGTGTAAATATCAGGGGTGGTGGTGGTGAAAGTTGGGAAAGAATTTTAACTCTTAGAAGTTCTGGTTGGATGTGAGGGACCAGAGATAATTTCATTTTGAAAAAAAAAGTATGTTTTTTAAATATCAACTTCCTACTGATAGACATTTGATAACACAGCCACTACTACTTTCATCAGGAGTGTGAGTGCCTCCTGGGGAATCTTGTGGTTGGTGATAACAGCACACACACATACACACACACACACACACACACACACACACACACACACACACACACACACACACACGAGGGAGGGAGGGATGGATGGAGGGATGGATGGATGGATGAAGGGAGGGAGGGAGGAAGGGAGGGAGGGAGAGAGGGAGGGAGAGGAGAGATTGGAGAGAATAAGTCATGGTTTTCCAACTAGTCTCTGCTCATTCTTCTGTAATTTATTACCACAACAATTCCACATTTACTTACCTGAACACCGAACACTAAATGTTATAAAATTATTTTAGAGTGAATCACAACAGAAGAATATCATGATCCATTCATTTGATAAGCATTTATTGAGTGATTATAATGTATTGGGCACAGAAGGGCAATAGAACTGGAGATTAAGGTACAGGACACAGATACCCGAGTCCACAAATACAGTGTGGGGTGGTAAATGCTACAGTGGTGAGTACGGGTGAGCTGTATGGACAGAAGAGCATATTAACTCATTTAGGAGATGCAGGAGATGTTTCCAGGAAGAATGAAGTGTCCTCTAGAACTTAAAAAATTAGCTTGTGTGTGTCTCTGTGTGTGTGTGTGTGCACACACGCAGGCACCTACATGTATACAAACACATGCAAGTGCATGTATGCACACTTGCATAAAGGGAATTCCAGCAGAGGAACAGGATGTGGGAGTTTGTTGTCCTCAGAGAAGTGCAGTCTGTGTGGCCCAGGCCAGCCCATGATCTCTTAGAAATTCTTTTATCTCCACCCCCCCCACATCTCACCACAGGACACTGGGTTACAGACATATGCTAAAATCGTCCTCTGCATGGATTCTGAGGGGAGGGGATCCAACTCAAGTCTGCATGCTTCCTTACTCACCGAGTCATCTCCCCAGGCCCGTTACCTTTTATATTAAGCTACCTAGTTTAGAAAGGGTTTGTTACCCTATAATAGCTAATTGATATGAGATACTCATCTCTAAGATAATTGAAAGTGAAAATTGCATAAATACTGAGAAAGACAAAGCAGGAAGAATGGAAACGATGGGGCACTGTGGGACTTCACAGGTCAGGCTAAGGGAGCAATAGGAACAGACTGAAGGCTGCTGAGCAGAGAAATGACACGATCTAATCCATCATGTTATGGACCAAGGCAAGGGAATTAAAAGGTAATGAACCAGAGGAGTGATCAGTTAGAACAGGAGAAGTTATTAAAAGTCAGAAGTCAGAAAACGGGACTGTCAGGGACAGCTAAATAGTTATTAAACAGGTTTGACATAGGAACACGGTCCGAGAATGTACATAGGAGACAAATGGGATAAGGCATTGGAGAGAAACATGATGGCTATGCTGGGTAGCTGTATGTCAACTTAACACAAGCTAGAGTTACCCAAAAGGAGGAGGTCTCAGTTGAGAAAACGCCTCCATAACATCCAGATGAAAATTAAGGCATTTTCTTAATTAGTGATTGATGGGGGAGGTCCAGTCCGTTGTGGGCAATGTCATCCCTGGGCTGGTGGTCCTGGGTTCTATAAGAAAGCAAACTGAGCAATCCATGGGGAGCAAGCCAGTAAGCAGCACCCCTCTATGGCCTCTGCATCAGCTCCTGCCTCCAGGTTCCTGCCCTGTTTGAGTTTCGGTCCTGACTTCTGTCCATGATGAACAGCGATATAGAAATGTAAGCCAAATAAACCCTTTCCTCCCCAACTTGCTTTTACTTGTTTTGTTTTATTTTTCTTTCATCACAGCAATAGAAATCCTGACTAAGACAACAGGAAACAAGTGGGACAGACAGATGGAGTCTCAGTGGAAGGAAGGAACAGGAGCTGAAGAGTCATCCCCAGAGTGACCTAAGTTTAAACAAATTAGATTGTCAACAGCAAGCCACTTGACATCACGAGCTGGTTACAGCAAGATGAACACAGTTGAACACAGTTGATTTTGGCTACGTTACTGAGATAAAAACATATCTAGCTCTCTCTTACCTAGCTTATCCTCACCATCAAATAGATCATTCTGCACAAATGTGGGTTGTTACAAAGTAGCTGACAGCTAGGGAAGCCACTTAGGTTTTATAATGTTTAAATAGCTGCAGCATTTTCTTGTAACATGTCTTTCTTCCTATCTCTGCTCTCTTAGCAATGGCTGTGGTGGAAAGAGTGGGGGCATTAGACTTACAGTCCTAGGGTGGAATTCTGGCCCTGCTAATTTCCTGGCTATGGAGCTCTGGGGAAATGATTTAGTGGTTTAGCACCTTTATTTTCTACTCTCTTCATAAGAAGGAGACTATTTTGTTTCAATTAGCTATAGCTATTGTAACAGAGTACTTGCAAAGTTCAATGGCTGTTTGCACCTGATTCAATCATAAGCGGCTTGCACCTGATTCAATCCTTGGTACCATTTGGGTGGAAGGAGAGAGCTGACTGGCTGTCCTCTGATCACCATATGTGGGCTACACACACACACACACACACACACACACACACACACACACACACACACACCAATAAGATAATGTAATATTAAATTCAATGGCCTATACAGTAAAAAAAAAAAAAAGGTACGTATTCATTACCTCTTCATTCTGTGCAAGCCTGGGTGTTAGTTCCCTCTGCATCATGATCAATGTGACATGGATTTAAAGGAAAAAAGATTTATCTTTTCTGAGTTTCAGAGGTTCATTGGTCAGCCTTCTTTGGAGGAACAGAATTGATAGAATAAAAATATATTACGAAGGGAATTTATTTGATTGGCTCTCATGGGGTGTGGGCTGGGTGTGCCAACAATGGTTGTGTGAACATGAGAGGCTGTGAAGCCAGTATCACTCAGTCTCAGGCTAGCGGCCTCGGTAGCCCCAATCTGGTACTGAGGGCATGTAGGATTCCTGGAGAGCCACTGGTCTTCAGTAGATTTTGGAAGGCTGAACAAACTGGGTTCATAAATCAGTAGATAGCAGCAGGGTCCAGCATACAGTAGACACACTCGAACTTGAGTGGCGATGGCAGGCAGGCATACGAAATACAACAGCTTTTACGTCTGACCGCCTTATGTCTGAATTGCAGCTGGAAGTTGCCATCCACTCTGGAGAAGGATGCCAGGTAATCTTGTTGTAAAATATTATTTTAAGGTGTGTTACATTCGTTTATGCTCTGGAACATTTGTTTAATGATGTAAAGATGTGCTTTTGTTTGTGCTGCATTTGTTTAACTCTGTGAAGCTGTGATTCTTTGCCTGTCTAAAACACCTGAAGGTCTAATAATGATCATGTTGTGGAAACCCACAAAAACATCTGACCCCAGCAAGTGGGAACTCACAGACTCCAGACTGACAGCTGGGGAACCTGCATAACACTGAACAAGGCTCCCTGAATGTGGGTGTCAGTGGGGGGCTTGTGCAGTCTATGGGGCTGCTGGCAGTGGAACCAGTATTTATCCCTAGTGCATGAATGGGCTTTTGGAGCCCATTCCCTATGGATGGATACTCTCTAAGCCTAGATACAGTGGGGAGGGCCTTGGTCCTGCCTCAAATAATGCGACAGACTTTGGTGATCCCCCATGGAAGGTCTCACCCTCCCTGAGGAGCGGATGGGGGGGGGTGGGATGGGGAGTTTGTGAGGGGAATGGGATGGAGATGGAACTGGGATTGGTATGTAAAATAAGATTGTTTTTAGTTTAAAAATGAATTAAAGGTCTGAACGGCCAATATCAAGTCAGGAGAAAGGGTAGGCGGGGCTGCAGACAGAGTGTAAATAGAAGGAGAAATCTGGAAGAAGGAAAAGAGGAGCAAGAGAACAAGGAGAAGAAGACACTAGGGGCCAGCCACCCAGCCACCTAACCACCTAGCCACAGAGTAAGTGTGAAAGTAAGATATTACATAAGTAAGAAAAGGAAAAAGCCCAGAGACAAAAGGTAGTCAGGATAATTTAAGTTAAGCAAAGCTGGCTGGAAATAAGCCAAGCTAAGGCTGGGCATTTATAAGTAAAAATAAGCCTCCTTGTGTGATTTATTTGGGAGCTGGGGGGTGGGTCTCCCAAAAGACCTAAAGAGTAAAGAGTAATAAGAATAAAAGACAACCAATAACATAGTCCTTCTGGGAAATACCCTGGCTGCCCTTCAAGGAGATGTGTTCTGGTTGGTTGTCTCCAGATCCAATCAAGTTGACAGGCAATATTAACCATCATAAGAGGTATTGGTCCATCATGGCAAGCAGGACATAGCAGAGCAGAGAAATTCACATCATGACCACCAGGAGGCAGAAGGAGGAGGCTACAAGACCCAGGGCAAGATACAGCTCCAAAGACACACCTGTAAACACCCCTTCCTTAGACTAGAGCCTACCTCCTACTTCTCAGCACCTCTCAAAAATGCCATCAGATAAATGGACTGAGCCATGCACAGAGTCAGAGCCCTCAAGCCCTAAATCACTCCCAGAAACAACATCACAGACACAGAGGTGTCTCATCTTCTAGGCATTCATTTCCCCAAATTGACAATTAAGATTATCTACCAAAGGTATTTAGAGCTTGGCTCACTGGTATGTTCATGTCCAGTTGAAGGCTTGTTGGGGTCTTGGTCTTGCCTGGGGGCTTTTTTTTTTTTTCACATCTGGGCTTCCACTGCAGCGTCCATCTCTGTGGTCCATCTCTCATTCATCTTCCGATAAGAAAGCCTGTGTGTGTTCTCAACATGGTGGCTGGGTGGAAATGCGCCTGATACTTCTCTAGCCAAGGCTCAGAACCGACAGAGTTCTGCATCTGCAGCACTCAGCTGACCAAAACAAATCACAAGGCCACCCACGAGTCAAATGTATGGAGCCTTCCTGCCATGGGAGGAGCTATGGAGACCTTTTGCAAGGGGGCATTTGCAGAGGCCCAGCACTAGGTTCAAATATAGGCTAAAATAATTTATTTCGGGGAGAAGTCACTTAACAGAAGAAGCAGATGGCCGCCACAGGTTGCTGCTCTAAGGATCCCTGTGACCTGACAGGACAAGCCACCTGCTGGACCCGAGACCTAAACTCCTTCCCAGTAACGTCCTCATCTGAGGACGCCCTTTGGGCGTGGTCAGCGCTACAGGTGAGGGCAGGGTGGGTATCTCACTACAGGTATTCATTGGCAGTGCTCACTTTTTAAGAAGCATCCACCCTGTTAACCCTGCTTACTGGGGAAATTTTACAAGAACATGCCTGGAGGTGTCTAAGGCAGCAGCCAGCACACAGATATGCGATTCCTGTGTCGACATCTCCCTTCCCACGAAAAGAAGCCGAGTACGAGACCAGGCACAGTTAGAGCCTCCAGGTGCCCAGCAATAGGATGCTGCTGCAGCAACACAAGAGCTGAACTTTTCAATGCATGCGTGAGCACTGCGTACGCCTGTTTCATCAGGCAAGTGTTTTCAAAAGGAATTTTCAAAGGAGCGAAATTATAGGCCTCCCTTTTAGAAAACCTTGCCAACGCCGCGTCTGTCTTGCTCTTCTTTCTTTTCTCCCCCAAGAATACATGCTGGAATGGTAGGACTTCACCTTCTCCTCTCGAGGGGAACAATGTGTTATTTTGGTCTGCCTTTGATCACCAGTGATTCACTTTAAAGGCACTGCCGCTGGGAAAGTGCACAGGAAGCCGAGCTGCAATCAGAAAAATGACTACATAAAAATGGCTTCCTCTGTCTTTCTGCCCTTATTTCCCTAGGAGTTTTCCCCCCCACCTCACTTCCTAATCCATTGGCCCCTTGAGAACCAGCCTGACGGAGAAGGTAGACTGTGTATTATTTATCTGGCAGTTCTCACCAATATCCTCTCTGAGTTCTGCCAGGAATTAACTGAGTTGAGAGTATACCGCTATGTAATTTGCCAAAATGGCGTTTGACTTAAGACTGCCAAGCAGCTGAAGTAAGGTCTTTACCTTAAAAAAGTAGTCAGAAACGATACATTAAATTCCTTTTACCGCAATGGTAATTTTATGAAATGTATAGAGAACCTGAAAAATTTGTCAGAACTCTCAATGCAACTACCTGAATTTTGTGATCCACAGGAAACAAGCGGAAAAAACTTGTGGTCTTTAAAATAAAAGTCCAGAGCCAGCACGATGGCTCATTGGGTATGGGCGCCTGCAGTCAAGTCTACAGCCAGAGTTTCCTAGGGCCCACAGGATGAAGGGAGGAGACTGACTCTCAAAAAGGTCCTCTGACCCCCCACCTGCGCCCTGAGGCAACCCCCATCCACCCATGCTCAAATCAATACTTGTCAAAATTATTTGGGTAAAAGTTTAATTTGTGATATCTTTAGATTTGTGGCAAGGTTTTAAGGATGGCCAGGGGTGTCTCACTAATCACCCATTTCTCTTGTGTTAACCGATGACATCACCAGGGAAGAACTGGCTTAGTTAAATGACTTACAACAGAATCCAGACTTCATGTGAATCCCCCTGAACACCCGCTCTTTGTTCCCAGTACAATCTAGGGCATCATGCTGCACCTAGTGACCTTGTCTCCTTGGTAGCCTCTGCCCTGTGATGATTTCTCAGTCTGTCCTTGTTTTTAATGATGTGGGGAGCTTTGAGGAGGGCTGGCGGGATGTTATAGGGCTGCTATAGAACCTTTGGGTCCTCTTAATACTTTACTTGTGATTTTATACTGGATTATGAACTTTGGGGTGAATGTTACAAAGTTGCCCTTCTGGACATTCTTGTCATCATGTTGATGGCTCATGACATACATTCTTGCCAGTGGCAGCACTGTGTGCAGTACTGAAATACTGGAAACCAAGGCTTCACCACAGGGGATTGGCTTAGCACATATTTTTGCTTTATCTTGTTTTTTTTCCCTCAGTTTTTAAAATGAATTAAATGTGTTCACTGACAATTTTGACCATATGCATGATCCACAATGACCACTCTTACACCACAACCTTCCATTTCCCTATTACTTCTGTAGTTCTCTCCCTACAGATTTCTTTCTCATGCCCATGTCTATTTTTGTTTTGTGATCAACAGAGTTGCTTAGATCCTTCTATGTGACCATGGGTTGGGAACTATCCTTTGGAGCTTAGATACCCAGGAGAAGACAATGATTCTCCTTCTTCCAGATTCTGTCACTTGTCAATAATTCAGCAGTAAGGGGCAGGGCCCATGAGTCCTTCTGCCTTCTAAGGTTGATTGTTTACACTGCCAGTTTTGTGCCAACCCCATGCAGGTAATCACACTCATGAGTTGATAACTGAAATGGCTTATCTAGTCTTATCTAGTCTCTATCTTCTGGCTCATACATATTTCTCACCCCTTCTTCTGCAGTGTTCCCTGAGCCCTGAAAAGGGTAGTGTAAATGTCTTGTTTAGGACGGAGCCCTCAATTGTTACTTATTCTCAGTATCTTGAGCAGCCATGCATCTCTGCACTGACTACCATTAGCTGTACAGCGGCTTCTCTGATCAATGCTGAGAGTAGTTCTTGTCTACAGATATAAAATAGATATTTAGAATGCACTTTATGCTACATCAATTTAGTTAACCAACATGTATTAGTTTCCTTTCCTATTTTTGTGTCAAAAGATCATGAGCAAAGCAACTTATGAAATAAATGATTTCATTGGGCTTATGGTTTCAGAGGAATAGAGTTTATTATGGCAGAGAAAAG
Source organism: Cricetulus griseus (assembly GCF_003668045.3). Classification (NCBI taxonomy): domain Eukaryota; kingdom Metazoa; phylum Chordata; class Mammalia; order Rodentia; family Cricetidae; genus Cricetulus; species Cricetulus griseus. Next base: position 212,794,804 of record NC_048597.1, read on the forward strand.
GCACTGTGGCGGGAACAGTTGAGAGCTCACATCTTGATCAGTAAGCATGAGGCAGAGACTACAGTGGGAATGGCCCGAGTCTTTTGAAACATCAAAGTCTACAGTGACACATCTCTTCCAAAAAGGCCATACCTCATAATCCTTCCCAGATAGTTCTGCCAACTGGAGTCCTAGTCGTTCAAACCACCACACAACTATAGTAAGTTTCCCACTTGGGCTCATGACCTCGGGCATGGGTTATTAATCAAGCTTACAATACCAGGCATGGGTTCTCTCCCATAGAGTGGGCCTCAAACCCAATCAGAGGGCAGTTGCTTATCCCCCATCACCGTTGTGGCACTATTGTGTAGCTGGGCACAGCTTGACTGCCAGTTTGGTTTCTTGGGTTCACAGCATGCACAGCTGGGTAAGACCATTGCTCCCCTCCAACCCCTGCCCACTGCATAGCACCTTCTGGCACTTGGTCAACTGTGAGGCAGTTTCTTCTTGATTGCTAAGGATATTAAACATATTTTTAAGTGTTTTCTAGCTATTTGTAATTTTTCTTTTGAAAAATCTGTTTATTTCTGTAGCCTACCTTCCCCCCCAAAACCATTTATTTTCTTGGTGTCTAATTTTTTGTAAAGTTCCTCATATAGTCTAGAAACTGACCTTCTATAAGATATATGGCTGACACAGAATTGTTCCCATTATGTAGGCTGCTTATTCACCTGATGTGCAGTTTTCTTTGCTCTACAGAAGCTCTGCCTCAAAAAACACAGGGAAATTCTTGCAATCTCTTAACTGTAATCCCCTCTAATATAAAAATAAAAAAACCCAGATCACATACTTCTAACACATAATAGGTCAGGATATGCATTACTATTCCAAAACATAGGGAAGGGAGCAGAGTGAGCAAATACTGGACCAGTGCAAGATAGAAAACCAGCTGGGTAAAATCCAAACTCTGCTTCTCCATGTCTGATGGCAAAAGACACTTCAGGTGTCTAACTCCTTTCAGCTCTGTTGATTGCAGCACACTTCTTTTTCTTGGGTTGGTTCCACTCCCTGTTAGCAGCTCTCCTTGGCAGGTATCCCATGGCTCTGGCATCTCCAACATCTTGGGTTCTCCAAGGCAATCCAGGCTTCACCTTCACAGCTTCATGAAATGGCCTCTCTGGGCCTCCATTCAAGGACACCTCTGACACAAGCCTGTCCTCAGTAGCTTTCATCAGGCACAAAGGCAAATTCCATAATCCCTTTCTTCTATCATTGACTCTTAAAGCCAGAACCATGTGGCCAAAGCTATCAATTTCTGGGGCTTGCTGGGGCTGGAACATGGCCTCCTTGTTCAATTACATCTTTACCAACTTTCTGTTTTCTATGGTTTTCTTCACTGTTGGAATTAAAGGTGTGTGCCACCACACCTGTCTCTATTTCTTTTCCCAAGTTGCTAACTTAACTGGGTATAATTTTGCCCTGAGGCCACTACTCCCTTTTTTCCATTTCTTAATCTGTTTATCTTCTTGAATCCAGGACTTAACTCCATTCCACTTCCTGGTGCTCCTTTTCTCCTCAAATATGTTTCCTTGCTCAACTTCCTTCTTTTCATTATATATCTTCATTGGAGTTACCACTAATAATCACATGACAGAGTCTATACTAGGCTGTTTTGGGATTTCCTCTGCCAAAGGAATTAATGTAAAATTCTTCATTTTAGCCTAAGACAGACTTTTCAGACAAGGACAACAAGCATCTACATTCTTCACCAAAATATCACAAGGTCAGTCTCTAGGCTACACACTAACATTCTTCTTCTCTGAAACCCCTTGATCCAGGCACCCACAATTCAAATCACACTTATCACCACCGTATTTCATGCTCCTACTAGTTTGGCCTGTTAAACAGAACTTAAAGCATCCCACTGCTTCTCTAATCCACCATCCCAAGGTCCATAGTCCTTCAAACAAAAGCATGGTTAGGACTGTCACAGCAATACCCCAGTCCCTGGTACCAACCTGATTCGAGAATTTACCAAATGTATAATAACCAATTTACTAAGGGGTGCAATGAAAAGACAAACTCTCGAACAAACTCAGAACAAAACAGAAGCTGTTGCTGATCCAACCACTGCTGATCCCATGCCACCTCTCCACAGCTTGGTGTCCCCCCTTCCCACACCAAGCAGGAGCCAGAGCAAGAGAGCAAGAGCAAGCTTCTGCTCCAGCTTTTCAATTGCCATGTAGCACACAAGGCCACACCTTAGAGCTTGCTGCCCCAAGGCTATTGGCGGAATGAGTTCCCACAACACTTCCCTCTTTTGTCTAAATAAGAAGGTTCTAAACCTAATACAAAACTACATACAATAAGAACAGTTATTAAGTATTGTTCAGGAGAAAGAAACAACCTGGTCATTTTACATCAACTTGTCTTAGTTAGGGTTTCTATTGCTGTGAAGAGACACTATGACCACAGCAACTCTTATAAAGGAAAAAAAAAACATTGAATTTTGCTGGCTTTCATTTTCAGAGGTGTAGTTCATTATTATCATGGTGCAACATGGTGGCATGCAGGCAGAAATGGTGCTGGAGAAGTAGCCAAGTGTCCTACATCTGGCAAGCAACAGGAAGTGAACTGAGACACTGGGTGGTATCTTGAGCATATATGAGACCTCAAAGCCCACCTCCACAGTGACATACTTCCTCCAACAAGACCACACCTGCTCCAACAAGGCCACAACTCCTAATAGTGCCACTTCCTATGAGAAATTTGGGATGCCAATTACACTCAAACTATCACAGGGTCTCATGTAGCCCAGGCTGACCTTGAACTCACTATGTAGCTGAGGATGAACTTGAACTTTTGACCCATCTGTCTCTGCCTCCTGTATACAGGAATTGCAAGTCTGTACCACCATGGCTGGTTTATATGGTGATAGGAATCATACCTAAGTCTTTGTGTATGTTAACAAGTACTGTGTTCACTTAACTTCATCCTCAGTCCCACCATATATTTTTGTCATAGGTATCTTCTAGCCATTACAAGTTATGATATCAATTAATATTTATTTCTCTAAAAGGCAGACTGCAAAGCAGGATATGGAAAGGCTTCCTTTAATACTTTAAAATATCTACACATGCATATAGTCTTAGAAACTCATACTACATCATCATCCTGAGCCTGCCTTTGACTGCCCAATGGTCTGCTCCTTGGCTCTGGTTTAGCCTTCTCTGGTGGGAGCCAGTGTCTATTGCTGTATAGAGGCATACCTCTCCTGAGTGTATCAGTAACCTTTGTGTCCCTGTAACTTAAACACTCAAGAAGAAAAGAAAAACATTGTAAAAGAGGAAGGGTATGTATTGGCTCACCATTTCAGATGGCTTGACTCCATTCATGGCAAGGAAGGGGGACAGAGCAAAGCATCACATCCTGACCAAACACAGGAAGGATTCAGGGCAAGTTATAGCCCCAAGGAGATACCCCAAATGACCTACTCACTCCAAGTAAGCACTGTTTCCTAAATTGCACCACTCCCAATAATGCCATCATTTTATCAATATAATAGCCAAAAGATTAATCCATTCATTAGATCAAAGCCCTCATAACCTAATCCTCTCTTCAAACACACTCAAAGGGGCTCTTTACTGATCTTCTAGGTGTTTTCTCATTCTAATAAGACATACAGGGCTGACCATTGCAAAGGACTACCAGCTCACATCAGGAAAATACCTCTCCTCCTGGGTAAACCACAAACTTCTCAAAGATGTGCTCTGCATACTGAAGCCAGTGGTGCCTCCTAGATTTATTGTAAAGAAAAATGGTAACACACATCTAGACAATACACATGAAAACATTTGTGTTCAAGCGTAATGATAGATGCTGGCCAAATCTAAAGAGTTATTAAGAGAACAGATGTGATGGGGATGGCAGATGATCTTGGGGAAGGGATTCTGCTGAGGCAAATCCTGTTCTTCCTTTAAGTCCCTTGTGTGCACATATGGACATCCTCCTCCATAAATAACCTCCTGCATGTTGGTTTCCTGGGCTCACAGCCCAGAGCCCTTCTTCTCTACTGATGTCAATGAGAGCTACTGTCTCTGTAGTCTGTGGATGGAATTTAGTTCTAATCAAGGCTCCATTTGGGTTTTGATTTCTGTGCTATGCCTTCCTTGGAGCTCTGATGTCCTAAAGAATAAGATGATGTTTTGTGAGTCCTGGTATCTAAAGTGGCATTTGGCTCAGACTAGATGCTCAAGACATCTAATTAACGAAACTAAGAAATCTTCCCAAACACCAACACTCCCCATATACTTTTTATCCGTCATTCCTCTCTACCCTCTTAATGAGTCTGGCACATCTTTCTCGTCCTCTGTTGTCTAAGCCATTAGGACTGGCTACTAAGAGCTTTTTATCCACCTCTGGCCTTGCTGTGCTTTCTGTCTCAAGTATTCATCCGGCTCTCCAGCTTTTATTCTCTGGCTCACTCTTTTCTTATAGTTCACGGTTCAGATGGTGTATATTATTAGAGAGGGTTCTGGGACCATCCTCTATGGGCCATTTCCAAGTGACTGCTTAGCTCGTCTTCACAGGACTTGCCTGTGTTTACAGATGGTCTTTCCTCTTCAGGGTTCCCAATCCCTTTGTGTCTCTTTCTTTGTTTATTTCCTGTCCCTCTGGGCTTGATTGATAAGCACTGTCTGATCTGACATTGTATCAATGCAATGATACTATGAGGTCAGAACTCTGAGAGGTGATTAGGTCACAGCTTCACAAATCCTTTTTTGAAAGATGGAGACTTTTATAAAAGAAGTTTCACACACAGGTGAGTCCTCTTGTCCTTCTTTCTCTTCCGTCAGATGAGGTCATGGCATGCATCCCCTTCCAGGAATACAGCAACAGGTGCCATCTTGGAAGCAGATATAATGGACCTCCACTGGATGGGAGACCTTCTGGGCCTTGGTCTTGAACTTCCAGCCTCTAAGGCTGGAAGGGATAGATTTATGTTGTTTATCAATTACCACATCTGTGGTGTTTGATTGTATCAGCAAAATGAACCTAGACACAACGGCTCCTGTCTATAATGCCAGCACATAGGAGGCAGAGATAGGAACGTTGCAATAAGCTTGAGGTCAGCCTTGACTACACGCCAATTCAGTCTGAGCTTCAGAGTTAGATCATGTCCAAGAAAAATAAAATCTAGAGACAATTATCAGGGAATGTCATAATATATTTCTGAGTATTCTAGGTTAACTCAATTTATCTCTGCTGTCTTCTGTGGCTGAGGAAATAGAATGGTGTGTTGGGTTGCCTCCTATTATTGGTGAAGTTCAAGGAGAAGAGAAAGGAGGGGAAAGAATTGAAGGTGTCTCTGTATGGCTCTTGGAGAATGACTCTCTTCTCAACTTGAGTGAATCAGGGCTGGGTATAGACTTGGAGAAATGGTGGTATAGGGACCTGTGCTTGTACTGAAGGGCCATAGTGACATTTCAGGACTCAGCTAATTAGTGACATCAGATCCAAAATTTGGCTAAATCCCCGACTCCTGTTAGCAGGTATATACTTTCCCGGATGTCCCCTTTTCATACAGTTCTCCACATACTTTTAATATATCAAGGGTGGATTAGATACAGGTAACTGAACAGGATTGAACATCTGTATACCTGAGGCTGTGGTGGCTTTAAAATAAGTCCCCACTCACCAAGGATCAAGTGTAAGTACCCTCTCCTTGAATCTGATCACTTCATCTCCAAATACCCATTTAATCATTTTATAAAATACCTTTATAAAGGTATTCAGAAAATGTATTGCTTGTTTCTTAATAACACTTGAGGCACTCAATTAACTTCTCTGCAATAATCCAGGTCACGGAGAACACTGGTTGTTTTCTGCTGTTGTTTGTTTAGGGCTGTTGTGTTCAGTTTGCTTCCAGTTTCAGGGACTGAACTCGATGTCTTATGAATGGAAGACGTTATGATGCGTCCCTCACAGACTAATGCATTTGAACACATGTTCTTCAGCTGACCATGCCGTTTTGGGAGGTTGTTCATTAGGAGGCAGAGTCCAGTTGGAGAAAGTGGGATGCTGAGTGGTAGGACTTTAGGTTTCCTGTCACCTCTCTGTTTTCTGATTCATCATGGGCTTGTGAATAAACAACTACTCCAAGCTCCTGCCACCATGGAGTGGCTCATTGCTATGTCCCCTTCGCTTCTTATCAAATATTTAATCTCAACAATGAAAAGAGTAACTAACACATGAAGGGGATTCCGTACACTGAACTGCATTCTCAGTTCCTCTGCCTTTAACATCACCAATCTGCTTTGGGGGAGGGGACTTCGAGTTTAGTAATATTATTCATCTCTAATTTTCTCCATCAATTTTATGTTCCATTTACATGGCTTTCTTATGTTAGGATGGGCTCATGAATTAGAGTGCATTTTGGTTCATTTTCTTTCTTCTATGAATTGCAAAAGGAAAAAAAATTAATTTCATTTTGAACTTGAAACCCTTTCTCTCCATCTTTCACATCTTGTGTTCTTCAAGCTGCTCTCTGTTCCTGTTCTAGACTCCAGTAATGAGAGCATCCCTCCAACTCATGTGAAATTTTCCATCCCTACTCTACCTCTAAAAATGGGAAAAGCTGGGATTCCCCCAAATTTCCAGAGAAAAGCCATGAGTGTGTGTGTGTGTGTGTGTGTGTGTGTGTGTGTGTGTGTGTCAGAGAGAGAGAGAGAGAGAGAGAGAGAGAGAGAGAGAGAGAGAGAGAGAGAGAGATTGGGAGTACCTCTGAGTTGATACAGATAAAGATAACTGTATTTTACGATGAAAAGAGTGAAGCGTGTTCCAAAAATATATGACAGAGCAGTGGGACTAAGAGCCTTGAGATGAGTAAACACAAACCAGAATCTAATAGCATGAACTAGTGGGGTTCCATTAGAAAACATGGCGAAGACCCCTAAGATCTGGATATGAAACTCATACCGGAGCTAGCTAGCTGTGCAGCCGTTGCCACACGACTTTCCTCGAGCCTCAGTTGATGGTGAAAAGGGGTGACGCTAGGAATACTTCCGGGGTTGGATTGTCATGAGGGCTCACATGATAACCCTGTCAACTTACTCCACCCTCAGTATGTTGTTTGACTTTTCTATTCACACCCATCAACCTCCTTTCCAGGAAAATTCATAGCTGCTCTTCAGTTGAGCAATAAACTAGGAGACATTCATTTTAGCTATTTCCTAATGCCCGTCTGCACTCCTTTTGTCTCTTTTGACATTTTGAAATGAGTGCTCCGTAATGCTCTCCCTCGGCATACGCATTACTTTATCTCCTTTAGCTAGCATCTTGTCTTCAACTCTGACCAAATAAAGGAAACCAGAAAAATAGCCTTGTTTGCCTAAAACCATTAATACAAAGTTGTCCGTGTAATGTTCTGAGGACACATCAATTAGAAATAATAGTTGGTGTTAAGGAATAAAAAGCTGAAAATAATGGCTTTGGATGGCTTTCTTTTTCCTCATAACAAACAAACAAACTTGGAGATAATGGTTGTCTCCCTGCTATCAAAAGCCCAGGATCCTTTTATCTTTCTGCTCAGCCTGCCCAGCAAATGCTACTCTGTGGCCTTATAGTATCTGACCCACTTCACTCTGGGTAGAAACCAGAGAAGGGCCAAAGTAGTAAATGTATGAGGTAGTGGAGTCAGTTGCACTGCTCCATTCTACAGTGCTCCTGGGCCACCCCCCAGCAGCCACCAGCAACAGAACTTCCCACAGTGCTGGACATGTTCTATTCTACGTGGACTTTTCAAGATGTTAGCTACTAGCCACTTAGGACTTCCTGGCATTCAATATGGGCTAGGGAAACTGCAGAAATGCATTTTTAATGCTACTAATGAATGCAAATGGGTATAGGTTAGATCTGAGTCACACAACTAACCCACCCACAACCAAGGCCAGAAAATATAGACTCGGGAGACTGGGAACATTGTCCCTTTCAAAAAATTGTGCTTTTCTTTCATAAAAACAAAACAAACAAACAAGAAGATGTGAACAGAGATGGGGCAAACAGAAGTGTCTACAACAGGGGACTAGATGATGCTAATGTTTCCTTCAACCCAAAGGAATAAGGTCCCTAGGGCTTATTACAGCCATGTGATGTGATGTGTCTGGGGAGATCTGTGTCTGGGTAGCAGGGTCCTAAGTCTTGGGGTCTATTCAAGAACCTTCAGTCTACAATGTGAAAAGTGAGGTATAGAAAAGTGACTGAGAGTTTCCCTTCATAGATAATAGGATGAACTGCTGTGAAATGCCAGACTCAATTAGAGTCTTTTCAAACATTACCCACAGTAAACTGTAAAGTCTCCGGAAGAAAATGCCCTCTGTGCATGGTTTTTAAAATGTAGGGAGGAAAAGCTAGAGAGATTTTGATGCCACCTATTGGCAGATACAAGTATCAGGTGCCCCTCCATAACATGACTTGTCACTGAGTATTAGAGGCATCACAGGTCATACTGGGTCCCCGTAATCTCTGTCTCAGTTGGGAATGTGTGATTCAAAATTCATCTGGAACACAAATTCTCCCTAGTCTCTTTGTATCTTAGAAAGGCTGCCTTGGAAAAGCCCTTTATGCTTTCCAGCAACACAATCCACCTTAGGAGTGCATGGGAATATAAAAGGAAAGCATATCTCCCAGTTCTCAAAATTACATGAAGTAGAAAAAAAAAAAAGAACACACCTTCGAGCTATAAATAACCCTGGGGTGAGATTCAAGGCTTGTCTTTGATCCACAGTCTCAAAAATAAATCCTGTTATTTACAGCCGTCGCCTTGACTGGTTGAGTGTGTAACCATCCTACAGCTCGAAAGAAAGAAAACAGAAACCCCATTTCAAAACAAAATGTTCACCCTGACTCACTCAGGGAAGGAGCCAAGCTTTCTGATGTAGGGCAGTGACTCTCTGCCTGCTTTCCCCCTTCATCATCTGCCACCCTTAAAAATGCTATCAACTGCACTGGGAAGAGTTCACATCCCTCGCCTCTTGTTCCCTGGCTCCCTTCCAACCTTTGACTTGTCATACTGATGGGTGAGATGCCTTTCATACTGGCATAGGACAGAGAGAGCGGATGCTTCCCCTTATGTTATCAGACAGACCCAGAGAGTGAAGCCATTCCGATCTGGAGCCTCCTCTCAGCTTGGGAACACTGGTGCCACCGAGTCCAGCAGCTTGGCTTTTGATAGCTTTAACCATGGCTGTAGAACCCAGCAACACAGACCCTATGAAAAGGAGAGTTGGGCGGAGGTGAGTGATACAGAGAAAAGGAGGGTTTGATCTCACAGTCTTTGAGGGGACTCTGGCTGGTGGGCAACTTGCTGTGGGGGCGGTGATGGAGAAGAGAGTTTATTAGCTGGCTAGAAATTGTTTGTACAGTTGAGCTGCTGATTTCATATGAGAGGTGGGAGAAAGTTCTGCTTACATGCCCTGCAAAGAGCCTCTTTGAATTTACCTTCAGTGTCATGCCTTGAGAAAAAAAAATACCCTGGCAAAAAGCTGCATATGTGTTCTGCACACTGGCTTGCAGGCAACTGTTTCTAATTACGGAGTCGAAGCCTGCTGGCAGTCACAAGTTTTGGTGTTGTGTTTAGTTTGCCCGCCTAAGCTTTTAACATGGGGGAGGGGATAACTGTATTAGGGTTTTCTCTCTTGGTTTTGACTCTATTAATTTCTCTATAATCCACGGTTAGTTGCTGGGCACCTTCAGTGCTTGTTTCAAGTAATATTCATCAACTAACTGAGTTATGGTCTGGTTATCCCAACCACCTGAGTCAGGTTTGTGGCAAACATGATAAAACTTACTTGGGAAAGCTGCTATAAACATTACATGGGATGATAAGGAGAAATACTGGATAAAGCTGATAGTGGAAATAGCATGTGTTCAGCACATCATAACTGCCTTTCTCTTGCCTATGAAATAAGAGGTTTGTGTTAAATGGTCTATAAGATATTAAAAACATCCTTTAAATTTAATAACTGTGTATTGACTGTCTGCTAAGTGGAGACACTCCTAGGCTTTGTGGCTCCAATCATGAACCAGTCAACAGAGAGCTGATAATCCTGGTGGAATTTCAATGTTAAGTGTTCATAGTCAACATGCAAGGAAGACAAATCGGGCCTTTTTTTTTTTTCATTATTTCATCTCTGCAAATTTAGCCCAACATGAACTTCATCTCTAACGTTAGATGCTACCGAGTACAATCTAGGAAGGATTAGCCAGCATGTTGCTGACTTTACTTGCCCAGAACCCATCCTCCTCTCCCTAGTAAGAAACCCTGAGTATTCCTGGGAGGACAGTACTTTCAGTGAAGTTACGTATGACTTAGATGAAGCTCCAATTTGTTTCCAGGAGTGCTGTGAGCATATTCCATGCTCCTAACCCCGGGGACCTGTCCTTTATTGTACCCTTACATGCCAAGGACTCACTGACTAGCTTAATTATATGACCCAAGAGTTTTCAGTCAAGGCAAACTACAGGCTCCCGTGTAAGCTCCATGTACAGCCAGGTTCTCTCAGGGTTATCTTTCTAGGTTGTGGCTAATATGCCATCTTGGAATGGCTTGTGAGGTGAATGGAGGAGGGAACATGTTGATTGTTTTTCTGGAAGACGTTTCTTCTCAAAGATCTTCCCATTTGCTTTCTGGAACCATCAATGAGTCCCCTTTGTCTTATCCTGTCATTTATCCTTCTCTGGCCTTTGAAACTGAGAATTGTTCAGTGGTGTAAATCTGACAGCCAGACCCTTCACTTAAAGAGAGCTCTCGTTGTGTAGTACCTCAATAAGCAGAGAGGGAGACCCCTTTCTCCCTTACCATGTATGCTTGCCCATCACTTCTAACTCCCATGTCACCCCCAAGTCCAGTGAGAGACTTTTATTTATTTTGCTTTATGGATTCTAAAGTCTAACTTGATTCTGATTATGGCAATCTGTGGGGAAGTTTTGGTTGTCTAGCTTATCTACTTCTGCAGAGACAAATGGAAACACAGCCTGGCGTGCCTCTTACTCATTCATTTGCCTGAATTTGACTCTGAATACTTTTGTAACAAAAAAGCCATCATTTCCAAACTGCCTCATAAGAACTAGAGATGATGCTCAGTGACACTGCAAAGCAAAACAACAAACCCACCCACTTCTTGTGTAAATGTTTCATTATGGTGCTCAGAGTGCTTTATAATATGTGGTAGTGGTTGTTCCTTAAACAAGGTCTGCTGTTTTGCTTTAGGCTTTTTGAGACAGTGTCTCTAACCCAAGCTTGCTTCAAACCCCCTGTGTAGTTCAGGGTAACTATGACCTTCTGAGCCTTTTGCTCTTCACCTCCCTAATTCTTGGGCTACAGGAATGCAATGCCATGCCTGGCTTTGTACGATGTTGGTGCTTAAACACAGAGCCCCCTGAGCAATAGTCCGTCACGCTACCAACTGAGCTACAACCCCAGCCATAAGGTCTATTTTTAAAGATACATTCTCTAAGCATTTCTTTATTGGTGATGTGTTTGTATTCAGGAAAACATTCTGAGGTGAAGAGAAGACTAGCTGTCCATTCACTTATATGTGCCCTTATTGACATGTAGATTCCAAAATAAGTGGGTAAAGTCACCTCCACTTTTAGTGACAGTTGAGCTGGTCAAGAAGTTTCCTTGGATGTATGCAGAAAAAAAGTATATATCCTATTCTCTTTCCTCTGCTCCTGTGATTTCACTGCTTTCTCATGGAATAAGGAGAAATGAATCACGTGGCTCCCAGGAGCTGGTGGGAGTTGCAAGGCTGAGCTGGGAACCAGGGCTGAGGGCGCGGCAGGACCACGGAGAGCGCCAGGATCGAGCTCAGGGCGGGGCGTCGCTGAGTCCCTAGAATCCCCCCAGGGGGCGCTCGAGAGGAGGCTTAGGAACTAGTATCTTGTGGGGCTGCTGGGCGCAAGGGTTTCGTCAGAAGGTGGAAATCTCACTGAGAAGCTGCCATCTCCCACCCTCACCCCCTCCCTTCCTCCTTTCCTTCCTTCCTCACTCCTCTGCTCTCTCCCTCCTTCCCCAGTTCCTTCCTCTTTACTCGCGAGTTTCCGAGCCTGGCAGCTCCCTTCACGCTGTTTCACCTCTTCCCCCGCCCCCATCCCCAAGAATGGAGTCGGGGTTTCCAGAGCGACCAAACTCTACTCCCAGCATCTTTATCCTCCTTGGCTGTTGCTAAACTGGCCTCAGAGGACCAAAGAGGGAGGAGGAAAGCCCGACCCTCCTAAGACCTCTTTACAACTACACCACCCAGGACCTCCACTCCAAGGCGGATTTTGTATCCCGGGGGCGGGACAGACCTGTCCCGGGCTGAATTCTCTTTCTAGTCTCCGAGGCTGTCACACCCAGGTGAGTAGATGCAACTCTGAGCCCCGTGTTCTTGCAAACTCGTCAGGGCTGCTGCGTAGCCAGACCAACTTTTGAGAGGCACTGGGGTTTCTCCCAGCCTGGCTTGTTTGTCGTTGCTGTTGTTCTGAACAACGGCAGGAACAGCAGTCCTTCTTAAAGGCAAAAAAAGAAAAGAAAAAGAACAAAAACAAAAACAAAAAAACTTTCAGGCATGTACCTGCCTGCTCACATAACTCTACTTACCCAGGTGGAGTGGGGAGGGAGGCCCCAGGCAGGACCTCAGCACCTCGGTGAGGTCCGGCTGGGGAAGTCCTACTGTACTGGGGGAGGATTAGTATTGTTTTAGAAATGGCAAGGGGGAGGGGACCAGAGTCCAGGCTGAAGTTGCTGCTTCCCATCTGGCAGAAAGAAAGGCAGAAAGGTGTGGGGCTTCATAACGTTAGCCGTTAGCCGATGGCTTGACCTCCTGCCGTTTGGGTTCATCTTCTCTACATTCTTTACCACGAGGTCCTAATAATGTTTAAATGCGTCCATGATTCCCAGGCTTGCAACTAGCCCATGGGCTTGCCGGTGGGTGTCTTTATTTGGCTCGGTCGCCGGCATTTTTTTCCCTTCTTGTTAAATAAAATAGCGAGGTGCCAAAGAGGAATGAGAAGCACCAGAAAACGGTTCTGACTAGATGGTGGTACTTGGTGGTGTTGCAGACAACCAAGGATTACTAGAACCGAACCCAAGGGGGTCAGTTAGGAAGTGGTCCACACCGAATTGAATTGAACAGCATCCGGTGGGAGCAGGCAGAGCCCAAGCAATATTCTTAGGAATATACACTTCTTCTTCCTATTAAGAAGGCTTAATAGGAAGGGTAAGTAGGCTTCCAGGTTCCTAGTCTCATTCTGCCTTCCAGATTATATTGGAGGGGAGAGAAGGGGGCTTGCAGGGGAGCTGTAGAGATGAAGTCAGGGCAGGGATTTGGGGAGGGTTAACTGTGGAAATTCAGTAAGGTGGAGGCAGGGAATGAGAGCTCAAGCACGAGAGGTAGAGCTGGGGTGGGATGGAAGAGGGCACAGAGCCCCGGAAAAGTTTGTAAGAGAGGTACAGTCTCCCTCCAGCCCCCTTGCTGTGGATTAACCAGTTCCTAGAATCTCCCTGCCTCTGGAACTGACATGCTTTAGCAGTTTACACATTATCTTTGAAACTCTGCAGACCAAACCAAGAGCTTCATCTCATTACTGCTTTGCAAGGATTTCCCAAGCACTGCTCTGGTTTCTCATGGCTCACTTGTTTTTCTGTTTCCTGAACAGCATTTTGGTCTGACACAGAGTCCTTAAGTGTTCTCAACTGGCAAGCTATATCTTCAGCTCCTACTTAAGTGTTCTTAAACTGAGACTAAACTGCATATTTATTTAAACAAAATTCCCAAACTACCTTCGCTCCCAACAGAGTCCCCACTCCTAACCTCTGCCCACTCCTTCAAGCCTCTATAATTTTAAAGGTATTTGTGTTGTTTTGCTTTATATCAAAGCAATTTAAACCCCACCCCTTCAAACTTTCTTTATAATGTAGGTCTGTATTTTTGCATTCATGGCATCACTTTATAGTTCACAGTACCAGATTAAACTTCCTAGCTATAGTTGTCTAAAAGCCAGCATCAAAGAGGCAACTTTATTTGAAGCCTTTCAAGTTTAGGAAGACCACATTTCTTAGCAGAAGGTAAGACAGGACTCAGGGGGCACTTCTCTGCAATTAGATAACTTCTGATGTTTCCATTTGCCTCCCTGAACTGCCCCTGGGTCAAACTCATTTGATTTTCCTGCCTAGTATTAAAGAGGGGCTGACAAAAGTCCACTTAGCAGGTCAGAGCTCTGAGCTGAGTTGGTCAAAGCTCCTTACACGGAGAGAGACAAAAATAGACGAAGGTTGGGAAATACAGCTGGGACACCTGTGTGTTATGCCAAATTGTCCACATTTTCTTTTGATGGAAAGATTCTGGCAGTTTCACAGGTTCAGATTCAAATCATGTCACAAGTAAGTGATTCCCCCTGTGCATTACATAAAAAGATCTCTTGGTTCATAGTGGGAATGGATGCCAAAGGCTGGACAGTTGCCAATAGCTGTATGAACAAAGCAGCCTATAATGAAACCAAAACTCCACTCACATGGTTCCATGTAAGAACTCCTGTGGCCATCAAACCCATGCCCTTCCTGAGTGGTCAGCTTGGTTTTTACTCTTCCAATACAGGCCTTGCATAGACTCTGGGACATTGACAACTTCTCAGCTCCTGAGCAACAACTTTTACTAGAACTTAGAAATGTTTACTTTAGAATAGCTGGCCTGGGATTCATGAGTTGCTTCTCAACTGTAAAAATTAAAAAAAAATGACTTCCTGTTTACCTCCAGGTGTAGCTGTGTAGTGATGTGACATTTTGTTTAAATTATCAGCTTCTTCTTAAGGGGACCCTACTTTTACAGGTTTTGTATTAAAATATGGCTTGTTGTCAAGGTTCTCTTCATCTGCCTGTGGGATTTTGATGAAAAGTACCATTGTAGTTAGTGGAAACAAAGATGGTATCTATTTCCAAAGTGTGTGTGTGTGTGTGTGTGTGTGTGTGTGTGTGTGTGTGTGTGTGTGTCTGTGTGTGTGGAGAGAGAGAGAGAGAGAGAGAGAGAGAGAGAGAGAGAGAGACAGAGAGACAGAGAGACAGAGAGACAGAGAGAGAGAGACAGAGAGGAGAGAGAGACAGAGATAGAGAGGGAGACACAGAGAGAGAGACAGAGAGAGAGAGAAAGAGAGAGTGAGAAGGAAGGAAGGAAGGAAGGAAAGAAGGGAAGGAGAAGGAGAGAGAAAGATTTCAAAAATCTAATTGTTTGAGTCCATTGTTATGAGTGAAATCCTTCAGCTTACCTGGCTGTAAGGAATAATCACAGGGGGAAACTGGGTCACTGTTGGAATCTTTCTTCACATCTCTGTTAGAATCTGTCATTTGGGACTCAGCTGAATGTACTTATTAGCTTTGCCCCTGACTTACCTTGGTGCCTGGAAGGTTAGGACCTCCTTTACTCACATAGAAAGGGTCTTACAGTTTTGGAGGGTTGCACCCAGAACAGAGTCTGGGAAGTACATTCTGAGAATATCCACCTGGCTGATGGGATGCCAGTCTTCTACTTGGGAGAATCATGTGATGATTCTTTGCATTTTAAAAGTGTGACCAGATTTGTATCTCATGGTTCTTGAAGAGGAAAACGGAAGTAAATTCATCTCCTTTATTTGATCTTTCCATTTTTGTCTTGTTAATATTTTAAAACAAAACAAACAAACCCCTTTGGATCCATGGCAGTAACCCAAGTCACATTTCCTTGGCAACGGTAGTGATACACTGGAGTTATGAAATAGCGAGACAGAAAATTCTAAATGCATTTAAAATAAAATACCACCAGGTTCAGGACCATCCTCTGGTGCATCAAAATTGACCTCCCAACACTCAATTAGAGTTGTTCTTTCCACATCAAACACAGATAGTCAGGATTGGTCTTTATTTTTATTCTTTTTGGAATTCTATCCTTTTCTCTTTTTGGAGGCATGTCATGAAAATAATCTAGCTTGGCATTTCAGATCCGTTCTCAGGGTTGGATATGTAGAGGTTACCATTAAGTTTAAGACCAAACTCAATAAATGGGTCAGGGTCAAGTACATGTTTTCTCCTATGGCATTTGAACTAGACAGTCTACAGTAAGGACTCAATTGGCATCCACTGATCTAGTGAACATCTGCTAATGCTTGTGTCTACAAAACACAAACATGGTAGTGCAGATACAAGCTCTCAGACTTTTCTATACTTGCAATCTAATTTCTAAGGGGCTTCTTTTTTGTGAATTAATGTAATGTCATATAACATACTTTATATATAATATATCATATACCATAATTCCCTGAGTCAGTAAGTCCTTTATCTGTCTTCTCAGTTCTCAAAAGCCTCCAAAGGACTATTAGCTGTTAGGTCAGTACAGATTAAGGCCTTGAGGCTGGTCTTGGAAAAAGAGACAGAGACAGTAGGTGATAGTATGCCCTTTTCCAGTTTCGTGATTTTGCCATGTCCAGGGGTGGTGGAGCTCACTGGAGAAGCTCTGTGGTGGATTCACTACTAAGTGACAAAGAACAGCTTAGCATCATGGAACTATCACTCTATGACATGGATAGGTCTGAGGATAATCTACAGATTCTTTAATTGAACAGATGTCGAAACAAAAACTCAGGAAACTTCTTGATTATTCCTCTTGTCAAGAAATTCCAGTTCCCTGCAGGCCATTATTGTGATGGCGCCAATCCCTGGCGCCATGTATACTGCTCATCTCTGTGGAGTATGAGTTGGAGATGGTGGTGGTGGGGAACCCCCACCTCCTCTGGGGTGTTTAGAGAAACAGAATTGGCAGTTTATTGCATTTTCTCTTGGAGACACTGCAATATTTACCCAGCAGATGTGATTAAATTTGTACAAAGTCATTGTCTGCAACAATTTCTGCTAGTATGCATGCCTTGGGAAGAGCTGCCCATGGACAGACTTAGGCATCTATTTTAAATGTCACATGGAGTCAATAAAGTAAACAGAGATCTCCTACGTGTTCACGATTCTAGGAATCCACAGGGGGATCTTAACCCCACTTAAAATTAAAGGTCTATTTTAAAATGAACAAACCTTCTTAAATGTTGAGCTTGTGTATCTGGTTCAGAACACCATATATATATCTTCATTATTCTTATATTTTAAAAGAAAACTAGGCATTTTTCCCCTGGGAAATATAGCACTTCAATTGGACCCTGGAAACATTCTTTGACTTAAAGTGAATGAACGAAGGACCTTACTTTCTCAAAGATATAGCCCTTTGTGGGGCAATTTATTGCTCTTTGAAAGACAGCGGGGAAGGGGAGGCAGAAACTTGCTGGCAGGGACTCAACCCCAGCAAGCCCCCAAGATTGCTTAGATCAGGCTGGGCTACAGAGGGTTGGTTAGCATTAGAATAGACTGTCGATCGCTAGAGGGCGCCGGAGCACTGGCAGAGCCCACCTCTGGGGGGGATCATGAACCTGGATTCTAGGTTCAGGGAAGTCGGGGTGATGATGCTTCAGAACTGTGCCCAGGTGTGAGGCATTTGTCAGGTTTCCTGACTCCTCCGTACCCCTAGCCCAGATCCCCTCTGTCTCTTCCACTCACTTGCTCATTACCAGGGAGCCACAGGCTCTGTCCCAAAAGCCAGGGGTGAAGACACCGAGAAAAGGCGGTCACAGGCTGGAGAAACGAAGGGAGCAGGGAAAGAGGGGCACATGATCCAGGGTGAGAGAAAGAGGACCACCGCTTTGTCTCTAAAAACCTGGAAGGGGGTCTTTACAAAACTCATTACTGTTCGTTGTTTTCGTCTCCGTTGGGTATCAAGGAACCAGGTCAATGGAGGGTAATTCAGAGAGAGAAGAGTGTCAGGTCTCATCCAGCAGGCAATTTCATTTCTTCTATATCTACCTTCCTACCTGCCTATCTATCTATCTATCTATCTATCTATCTATCTATCTATCTATCTATCTATCTATCTATCATCTATCTACTATCTATGTCTATCTAATGTATCTATCACTTATCTATCTATCATCTATCCAACTATCCATCATCCACACTCTATGTTTTTATTTATTTTTTTTGAGACAGGATTTGACTATGTAGCCCAGGCTGCTCTACAACTCTTCATCCTTCTACCACAGCCTTCCAAGAGCTAGGATTATAAGTGTGCTCCAACATATTCAGCTAACCCTCTGTACCAAAACGTGTGTGTATACCTATGTGTACAATGCACATATGTATATTTAACAAATATATTTAACATATTATGAATGTGTTAATATTCATA
The DNA here is from genome assembly GCF_003668045.3 of Cricetulus griseus. Lineage (NCBI taxonomy): Eukaryota > Metazoa > Chordata > Mammalia > Rodentia > Cricetidae > Cricetulus > Cricetulus griseus. Next base: position 212,813,076 of record NC_048597.1, read on the forward strand.
AATCAAACCAAGTGGTACTACTGCCTTGTATATACTAGTTTCATCAATACGGTAATAAAATAAATGCTTAAGTAATTGACTTAATGCATTTATATGGAAAGTGACTTAGAAGGAAATTCAATAGAAGCATAACAAGCATCCTAATCACTAAATGGTATGTCTGAAACAATCAATCAAAACGTGATTTCTATTTTTAAACATTTAAAGGTAGGGGTAGACAAAAGATGGCTCAGTGGTAAAGAATACAGGCTGATCTTCCAGAGGACCTGAGTTCAACTCCCAGCACCCACACAGCTTCTCTCAAGAGTCTGTAACTCCAGTTCCAGGGGATCACATGTCCCACTTTAGCACCTGCAGGGACCAGGTATGCATGTGGTTCACAAACATTCATGTAAGCATAACACCCATAAACATAAAATAATTTAAAAAACCTTTTTCAATATTTAAAGATATATATATATATACATATGTATATATATATATACATACATGTATATATATGTTCAATGCAGATATTATTAAAATAAAAATAAGAGCAGTAGAATGCAGAAACAATATTTTGTCATTGTCATTAAAATGACAAGTCTACCTTTGACTTTGTTGAACAACACCAGGGTGCAGGACACCTCCTTTTATGTCTTTGTTTCCTTTTGTGTGGACTCAACAAGTAACTCAAAGGCGAAAGTTTAGAGACAAGATGGAAGAACCCACTGGTTTGCACCTGGTACTGTGTCACTGTAACAGCAAGTACCTGCACCTCTGACCTCATGGGTTAGTGCTGCCTAGCTAGAGGGCTGGACTCTGGGGAACACCCTTCTTGTTTTCTAGATGAGGAAACAAAGACTCAGCAAAAAAGAAACCATGCCCGACTTCTTTCCCATGGTGCCTCCTCAATTCTGTGATTTATGTTGGTTGTGAATCATCTCAGAACAAAAGGATCACAAGAGGAAAATCTGGAAACAGTAGACTTGGGGGCAGCTGTTAATTTTGACAATAGCTTCTGGCCAGATTTAATTCCTTATATTTAACTTTTTGTATGATACTGGGGATTGAACCCAGGACCTTATGCATGCTAGGGAAGCACTCACCACCAAGCTGCAAGCCAAGTCTTTATGTTTCTTTTCACTTTGAGCCAGCATCTCACTAAATTCCATAATCTGGCCTTGAACTTGTGATCCTGCTGCTTCAGGCTGCCAAATAACTGGGATTTCAGTCCTGTACAACCAGGCTGGGTCTGGCCTGGATTGCTTTAATTTTAAAGAGATAGAAGGTATTTTCTATGGACTCAGGGAATGTGAGACCTGGATAACCCCATGAAATTAAGAATGCCTTTTGTCTTCATTATGGCTCTATTGCTGAGAAGAGACACCATGATCAAGGCAACTCATAAAAGAAAGCATTTCATTGGGGCTTTGCTTACTGTTTCAGAGGCTTAGTCCATTATTTTCATGGCCTGGAGCATGGAGGCAAGCATGGTGCTGGAGAAACAGTTGAGAGTTACATTCTGATCTGCAAGCAGAGAAAGAGAGAGAGAGAGAGAGAGAGAGAGAGAGAGAGAGAGAGAGAGAGAGAGAGAGAGAGAGAGAGAGAGAGAGAGGTGTCTGGCTGTTAAATGATTTTAAAACTTCAAGCCAACCCCAAATGACACACCTCCTCCAACAAGGCCATACCTCCTAATCTTTGAGAAGAGTTCCATTCCCTGGTGACTAAGCATTAAAATAAGCATTAAAATATATGAGTTTTATGGGGGCCATTCTTATTCAAGCCACCACACCCAGCATCTCTTTTTGTAGATGAGGAAACGGCTTCAGCAAGGTACAGAAAGACCCATGAACCAGTTGGTTTCCAGGTTACACCAGAGGGATCTTGCTTGACTCTGGTCCTGCATTCCTCTCCCATTCTTCAGCTCACCCTTCTGTCCTCTGTAGTACTCTCTGAATGAGGGTAGACTCTTCTGTCTAGTTCAGAGTTGAACTAAAACAATGCCAGCCATTTAGCAGTTCCTCCAATAACATGATGGCATGGTGTGTGTATAGAGCACTCTAGGTTCGTCGTCTCATTTAGAATATGTGCCAAGAAATCACTCGGTTGTGATGGTTTGATAAGGACAAATAAGTATTTGTAGACTTTTAGGATAATGAAAGATTAGGCTGTGATACTGCAGACTTGATTTTGACCCTGGCTCTACCACTCTGAGGGTTTCTGGATTTGGATGAATTGCATAGCTTTTTTTATGCCTTATTCCTTCATTTGTAAAAAAAAACTTTACAGACTGCAGATAATCTAGAAGTGGCTCCATCCTTACAATGTGTGATGTTCTCTGACTTCCTCAAAAAATAAACAAACCTGGCACTCATATTTGGCTAGACAAGCTGGCCAGTAAGATGCAGGGATCCTCTTGTATCTGCTTTTCCAGTAATGGAATTGTAGATGCTTGCCACTGTGCCTGGCTGTTTATTTGTTTATTTATTTTAACTATGGATTCAATGGATCTAAACTCATACCCTCATGCTTACATGGTAGCCATTTTATCAACCGAGGCCTGTCCCCAGTCCCAAAATAGTACTTTTTTAAAAAAGCAATTTTATTAACTGTCACTTATGTTTACCTTACCTAAAAGATAAAATTATTCAAATAAATAAACATAAATGCATATACAATTGGTAAAAGTAATGTTGTATGAATTAGTTATGAATAGTCTTGCTTTACAAATGATCTTTTTCAATGTCTAATATAACCAGGGAGGAAAAGAAACCAAATTTGGGGGGCTGGAGAGATGGCTCAGTGTTTGAGAGTGCCAACCGCTGTTGTAGAAGCAGTTCTCAGCATGCATACCAGGTAACTCACAGCCTCCTGTCATTCCAGCTCAAGGAGCCCTCTGGCCTCTTTGCACATCAATTCACGCAGGCACGCACACACATGCATTCACATAATTTATAAAAAAAAAAACAAAAAAATTTGGGATGCCCTCTCTCCCTTCCTCTATCCATTCCTTCATTCCTTCCTTCTTTCCATAGTTCTGGGACCAACCTTCCTCATTACATGGTTCTGGGACTTCAAACCAAGACTTTGCACCTTCCGGCAAAGCACTCCACCACTGAGATACACTCAAGTTCTCCATTCCTTTTCTCTCTCTTACGGCACCATTGCTTTGTAACATATATACATACGGACATACCCACTCCCAGGGCACATCACAAGCTCTTACTTGAACACAAACTACAGCCACTCCTTGGTATCATTTGGGCCACTGGTTCTAAGACCCTCATGTGTGGTGATATATTATTTATGATTTATTAAAGCTTGCCTGAGGATTCAGAAAGCAAAGTCAGCCACAAGCTATAGAGGTCAGGCAGTGGTGATACACACCTTTAATTACAGCGGCCATACTAACTAGCCAGGCAATGGTGGCACACACCTTTGATCCCAGGACTCAGGAGACAGGTAGATGGATCTCTCTGAGTTCAAGGCTACCCTGGCCTAAACAAGAGTGAAGAGTAACAGAGCTCAGGCCTTTAAGCTCAGCACTAGGAAGGTGGAGACAGGAGGATATAGCTGGGTGGAGATAGAAATATAAGGAGGAGGAGGAGGCAGGAACTCACAGTTTTTGCCTCTGAGTATTTGTGGAGACAGGATTGCCATTTCAGCTTGGTAGAGGTAAGATCTAGTGACTTGGCTTCTTTGCTTATCTGACCCTTAGTTTGAGTCCCAATATCTGTCTTTGGGTCTTTATTATTTGTGTTACACTCATGGATGCTGATATCTGTGGATGCTAACATCTTTGGATTTTTACTCCCTTTTATGATTTATATTATTTACATTATATATCCTACATAATCCTTATGTATAATTATCTCTAGTTATTTATGGTACCTAATAAAGTGTAATTATTTCATAAATAGTCTATGTTGCTTAAGGAATGATAGCAGACTGACTTATATTGTGCTCCATTCTTAAAACATTTTATGCTTGTTGATTTTTATGAGGGAGGGTTCAGTCCACTGTGGGTGATGTGCCATCCCTGGACAAGTGATTCTGGGTTGGACAAGATAGTACACTGAGCATATCATGGGGAGCAAGCCAGAAGCAGAGTCCTTCCATGGTTCTGCTTTGGTTCCTACCCTGCTTGACTTCCTGTCTTTGCTTTCCTCCACAGTGCTCTATGGTTTAAACATATAAGGCAAATAAACCCTTTCCTCCCCAAGTTGCTTTTGGTTATGGTCTTTAGCATAGAAATAGACATCATACTGAAGCACTCTTCAGGGCAATGCTCTGTATAGTCAGATAGGATGGCATAATGATGATGGACATAAATTCTGAGTGAATGTCCCTGGGTTTAAAATCCTGGCTCTGCTAGTTCTGTTGAAGTGCCATAGATGTAAATGGAAGATAACGACAGTGTTAGAATGGCTGTGAAGCCTACAATATTCAGATTGTAGGCTTGGCTGTGGACATCTCTTAAAAGATAGTCTGAAGTGATTTCCTAATGGTGATGTTTGTTGGGTTGCAGGGGAGTTGGAACACTCGGAAGTGTGTATAAAGCTATTGAAATCAGCAACAAAATAGACACCTTTCCCAGCTTCTTGCCTATTACCCCATCTCGTCTCCTGTGCCTCTTCTCCCTTCCCTCTGTTCCCAACCTCAGGCACAAAGATGATGCAACTCCTAAGCTGGAGCTTCTCGAAGTTCAAGCTTCCTGTTTCTGTTGGTTCCAGTTTTATTTCAGATGCAAGGACATGCTCACCGCTGGCCTCAGGAATACAGCCAAGCACAGACTCAGCCCCTACTTTCCACAAGGCCAGCAACACACAGTTACTGAATTAGACTAAAAATCCCTCAACTTGTGTCCAGAAAGCACCCAAGGCCACCAGCCATAGTAAGTGTGGTGGGTATTCTCTTGCCATCAAAGTCCAAAATGGAGAGACGGCTGAGCAGTTAAGAGCATCTACTGTTCTTTAAAAGGGTTTAAAATTCAGTTAAAACCCTTATTAAACAGCTCATAACTTCCTGTAACTCCAGCTCCAGAACACACAACACACACACACACACACACACACACACACACACACTTGTGTATGCACATACACCATTAAACATACATCTTTTAAAAAGAAAGTATAAAATGTTACTAGCATAAAATACTCCTTCCAAGCTGTGAGCATGTACAGGCGTCTTCTAGAGGGGTGCCTGAAACATAGTGGTTACCTCTCCACCCTAGTTTTCTGACTTTGTGCACTCAGGGTGGGAGCAAAACACTTTGTGTTTCTAACTGTTTTCCAGGTGATGCTGAGATTCTGGTTTAGAAACCACACTTTGAGAGCTGGTACCTTAAATATTTATTTAATATAGGCCAGTTATGTGTTTTCTCTCCCGTGCTTCATCTGGGAAGAACATTAGTGTTTTTTAAAACAAAACAAAACAGGATCTGGCATTTGCTGAGCACCTATGGCATTTGCTGTGTGCCAGGTACCTTCCAGGGTACTGTGCACACATTATCCTATTCGTTTTCAGTGGTCCAGAATTATTTGTCAAGTATCATGCAATGTGCTGTGTGAGGCTCTGGGGGACATGGGATTGTCCAGAGGGACATAGGCCTGCCCTTACGGCTGCTCTATTTCAGCAGGGAAGACATGTAGAGACAAATAATCATGGGGACAATGGGTTTGATCTGCACGAAATAGAAGATCAGAGGTGCCGACTGACTTGTCTGTGATTACACACTGAACAATGGATGTACGAGACAAAGGCAAGCACTACTTTATTCCAAAATGTACAGGCCTCCTGTTAAAACAAGACTGCTCAAACTTTTCCATTTCAGGGCTCCTTTGCAATCTCAAAGTTAGCAGAGATCTCAATGAGGTCTTGCCTGTGTGTGTTGCTATACTAATATTTACTATATTACAATTAAAAGCACTTGCCCTTTGAGGATTGCTGTATTAAATCCTGTTTCAAACCATAACGCCCTTTCCAGACTCTGAGTCCTTTGTGTCTCATTTCCCCATGAACTTATTATTTTTTTTTTTTTAGCATAAGGGTCAGTTTTAAAGCCTTGCTTGCCTGCATTGTCTAATGATGATGATTTCCTAAGCAAAAGGTCATCAAGCTTTGGGGCTGTGTTTTAAATGACTGAAGTATTTGTACAGAGGGGAAGCAAGAGTTAAAGTGTTGATCACAGGCCAAACTAAGATGCAGTTTTGTTATCCATTGAGGGAGTTCAGTCCTAGCAGGAGGGTGCCTAGAGGAAAGGTGACAACCCATACAAGTTTGTGACACACCATTTCTGTCCCCCAGGGCGCATGCCACTTCAAGGAAAGCCCAGGATAGCTATGTGAGGGATCATTTCTGCTGCTCCAGTGCATTGAGAGAAACAGATGAATGACTGCGCGTTAGAGGGCTGGAGGCTTTTCTGCCTTGCTGCCCACTGATTTGTGTTTAATCGTGGGTTAACAGCTGAAACACTGCATGTCCCATTATTTTAATTCCTTATCTGATGGCTATGGGGGATTCTAGTAGATATTTTCCTTTGACTCGTAATGGTCTGTGGTTGTTGAGTTGAGCATCGGCTCTGGCTGACTCTGAGTGCTTTATGTTGTCATTAAGCGCCAGTGAGTAAAACCGACCCAATTTGGAGCTGACATACTTCAATGTGATTCTCAATTGGTGATCAATGAATTCAAATCTCCTTCCATCTTTGTAGAGACAAATGAATGAACGGGGTTCCTGTCTCACGATTGTGTGGTTCTTTAGCTGTAACGGCTCCTTGGATGGGAATTTAGGGAAAAGGGAAGGTGGCAGCCATCTGACTGTGATCTTTTTGACACCAAACATCTGGATTGCTGGCTCCTGGGGCAGCTTTTAAGATGTCTGTCCAGATGTTTTATGTCACAGGCACCATCCATCATGCAAATAAACAAACCCAGGAAGGGTGGCCGTTTGTCATTGTTAGTAGAAGCTGAAATTCACCAGTAGACCTCAGGCTGTTTGGGTCCTTTGGCATAGCACTTATATATACAGAAAGTGCATTTGTAGAGAGGAGCGCTTGCAGGAATACCCAAGCCCGAGTGATCACGCTGGCAAGTCACACCTCCACGTCATGTCTCATCAAGCAGGAGTCTGATTTGTCCCACGAGGGCCATCTCCTTAGAACTCGTTTAACTGAGTTTCTCACGCTGATTTTAGGATGTGAGCTGCTCGTTCAGAATTCTAAAACTCTGGAATCAATAGGCTCAGGTGAACAATATACACCCTAGTTCAAAATAATGAACTCTCTTAGGTTTGCAGCGAGGCTGCCATTGAAAGCCCCCTTTCTTCTGCAGGCACAAGAAGGGGAGGGAAAGAGACAGCCGAGTCCTCCTCCCCTTTTCTACCCTCTCCTTCCTGAGTAGCCGGGCTTCCTGAGCCTGCATACCTCTTCTGCTTAGGGAAGCCCAGAAATGAACCTGGAGTCTTCAGCAGGAATGAATGAGAGTCATTTCCCATGGAGGTGGCAGCGAGAGAGAACTTGTAAATAACACGAGAGTACGGTTGTCCCTAAGCTGGGAGGAACAGAATGCCTGCCTAGGGACGCTCAATGCTTGGTCACTCAGAATGTACCACTTTTATCTCTAGGCCTGATGACCAAGTGGCAACCTTTAGCATTCCCACTCCTTTCCCACGTGTTAAATAAATCCCAACTTCTGGCTATGATATAAACTCTCTAAATGTTCTGTTCTCTAAGAGAGGTTTGAGGTGAAATAAGACTTGATCTAGTCAACTTGAAATCTGCTGTCCCCCAAAGTCATTGTCAAGTGTGATCTATTAAAACATGGGCCAGCAAACTGTAGCCTGAATTAAACTGAATTATTATTTTTTGTAGATATTTCATTTTTTTTTGCAAATCGAGTTTCATAAGAACATACATCCATTCTCGCTTTTCATTCCTTTCACTTGACAAGGGCAGAGCTGAAAGGCTGTGGTACAGACTGACCTGCCTACAGAACCTGCACTCTAGAATTCTGTAGAAAAAGCCTATGAAGCCCTGTATTTGGGGTATCTTAATTTGGCCATCTCCAGAGAGGAAGTATATATACTCTTCAAAATGTGCAAGGGAATATTGTCCTGAAATAGATGATGGGTCAAACAGCTACGTATCTGAACTTGGTTGCAATGCTTGCACACAGTAGGTGCTTGTGGTTTTGGTGACTATCTGAGTCTAGATTAATGATTTGTGGTGCATGGTTTATCCTCTCACTTATAAAATCAAAGTATCTTATTTACTCTTTAATGGGCTTTTATGCATGGGTACTCTATATTAGTGAGAGAGGAGATAAACAAACAGAAACATCCTTGATGCCACTGTGCCTTAGTGTGCCCAAGCAACAGCTACAGTCTCTTGAGTCACTAACAGTCAAACACACTCAGCATCAGTTTGAATTATTGGATGGACACAAACAACCAGGAGCCTCTGCCATCACAGCATCTCACCTAGAGAGAAAGAAGGGGTTTTGAGAATCATCACAGTCCTGCCTGATGTTTGTTCTGAGCTTATCTATTGAGATGGGGTTGGACAACATGCTTATTGCCTGTATGTAGCAGTCCTCTAGGCTAACAGCCATCTGTAATCGGAGTGACTAAGGTCCCTTCATTCATGTCAAAATCACAGGTGGAAATAACATTCCCACAGTTCCCACAAATTACAGGGAGGATGGCGGTTATACATCCATTGCTTGTTAAGAGGGCAGTGGAGCAGAAGTGATGGTGAGGGTAGCCTGAGATGTGCTCTATCTTCCATATGAAAATGAGTCTTGTCATCCTGGGGTTCCATAGTGAACTCGGGCAGCTGACTCCTAATTCATAGAGTATGCTGTGCCCCCTTCAGGAACTAGAATTCCCACTGCCCTCTCTCCTGAGGAGACAGCCGGGGCTTCCATCTGCTCAGCTCTACAGATTTGACCATGGAGTTATTTATTAATTCAGACATTTGGGAGGCAGACACATTGGCTCAGCTGAGAGGGGAGCAGAGCTCTGCCCTCAGCCTCTGTATCACACTGCAGGGTTGCGGGGTTTTCCTCGTGGGCACTCCACCCTCCTGAGCACTGGATGCAGACAGAGAAACTCAGCCTGCCTCCTGTTTGTGGTAAGTGACTCACTCCCTGTGTGGGGTGGATGGCTGAGAACAGGCAGACTGTGAGGAGCCCTGGGCTGAGGCAGGGAAGCCTGCTCCTGGGATCTTGACTTGGGTAGGAACCTGGCCACTTTTTCCTATTTGGGAAAAGAAACAGAGGGATGAAATTTTGACTTTTGGATTCTTAAGTTACAATTTGTAATTAGCTTATTTTAGAGAGCCACAGTGGCCATGGGGATATGCTTAATTGTCCCAAGTTCAAATGGCATTTCTCACATATATGCTAGAAACTGGCAGGTACAGACAGACATATAGGCAGATGGACAGTCAGACACAAGATGTGTGCTTGAATAGATTGTCTGGGCTTTCCACTTGAGAGGCAGCTTTTGTTTAGGCTTTTTGTGTCTGAGGATTCTTGATCTTATTAGAACTTCCAAGTGCTATCAGTGATGGGACAAGAAGCAGAGAGGTAGCTTTTTGGTACAGGATGAAAAACATAAGGTATGTTTGTGTGATAGACAGCTCAGTACAGTGACATCCTTGTGTCAAGGAAAAGCATGATGGCAAATCTTTCTTAAGCCTGAGTTTCCCATTGTTGCTTGTATTATTCCATTTTCCAAGGTACGAAGAGAATCTAATTTTAAAGCTTGATATATATATATATATATTATATATATATATATATATATAGAGAGAGAGAGAGAGAGAGAGGGAGGGAGGGAGGGAGGGAGGGAGGGAGAGGGAGAGGACACTTCATCTAGTTTATTTTTCAGACAGGTTATAACACAGGCAGATATGATTATTACTTTGAATTACAATCCGGGTAGCTTCTCCAAGGGATTTATGACCTAAACAAGATCTTACTTTGAATCAGATTTGTTTAAATTTCTGCCCTCACACAGCTATATGAAGATATCTGTTACTCATCATGAAGGGTGTACATTTTTCTACTTGTGATCAAGGTAAAGCCTTAGTGGGGAAAGGTTGCTGTTATTTTGTAAGAGCTAGGATCTTTTTATTGTAGCTTAGGAATGAAGATGCTCACATTTGAGCTCATGTGGCTGACCCTGTTTGTCAGTGTTGATTGTAGCGTCATAGACCTCAGAGTCCTCTCTCATTTCTTGTTTCACAGTGCGGTGTACAAAAAGAAAGGTAATAGAGGAAAATCTTCTCAAGATAAGAAACGATTCATAAAGGCGACAGCCGTGCCATATGTGAACAGTGATTAACAGAGTCTGCAAACTACTTTTGAAAAATAAAGCGATAAGGCAGATTTTCCCATTATTTTGGGTGTCGGTGCTTGTTCAAGTGCATCGTCCCGGTTTTTCCAAGCTTCGTTTTCTTCTGTAACAATCAAATCAGTCTTCATGTGCCCAGCGGTGCTACCGGGCTTAAATATTTCACAGACTCCTGGTTATCCTTCAGTTTTAAGAACCAGGACAATGAGGTGGTACACGAAAGCCACAATCTTCTCTACATCTTTGTTAGGGGAACATTTGCAGGGCTGGTCCACTCGGGAATGAGCTCACTTAATTCTGAGAGCCGTGAAGATGCAGGAACCAGGTTAATGAAGACTCACAAGTTTCAATGGCTTTCCCTAGCAGACAGTGGCTGTGGCTGTAGGGCTGCTGAGCACAGACAGACAGGCTTATTTCTGAGATGAAGAGGGTAGGTTTTAAAATCGAGTTGTTATTTTAGCCAGAAATATTTAGCTAGAAAACGCTTTAAAAATTAAAAAAAAAAACTAACAACAAAACTGTTGTGTTTGGCAAAGTCTCCATGCACTGTTTTCTTCGCTTGATTGAGAACCCTCTGACAACTTACTTTACTTCCACCGAGGGCACAGAGTGGGGACTTTCAAATCTCTTTTGGGTCAGAAGCCCCTTGGAAAAGGTACTCAAAACCAGACACATGTATTTGTCCTCCCAAGTCTACATCCAGTTGGAGGGGTACACAGATCTCCTGAAGTAGACACTATCTACTTTTCCCTTCGAGAGCCCCCTTTTCATCAGTGAGTGTGTTCTCCATGAAAAATGTCTTTAAAAACAAAAGTGTGCCAGAATTCCCTATGTTGTGGCACTTGTCAGAGAGAAAAGGGGAACGGTAGAGCTGAGGACACTGTGGGGAGCCTGGGCTGTTTTTGCTTTTAAGTCATTATAAAGAGCTGTACCTTTTTAAGTTTTGGGTACCTACCTGTCTTTATTGTCTTGGGCATTCTTGTTTGTAGTCACTGGGTCCCCATAGGTAGCTAGAGGAGGAATGCCACAGTCTAGGGGACTTGGCAGGGAGGGAGCCATGGATTCATGCCAGGGACTATCCTCAAAGGCCCTTGCCCTTGCCTGCCCCAGGGAGGGAGCCTCTGAACCTGGATTCCCTGATGGGCTGTGCAGGAAGCCAGTGGACTGAGAACGTCATGTGATTCCTTGGGACTAATAAGAGGAGAGGACCTCCCACCACAGCTCCTGGCAGAGGGCCAGTGGTGCCCTGGCTTTTGCCTATACATCCTTCAGCGCTCTGTACCCAGGTCATGAGACACAGCTTCCTAGGACTGACTCCTGAAGATCTGTGACAGCTCCACACTCATAGGAGTCAGGTCTTAGCCAGTGAAGCACCAGTCTGGTACTAGAAGGGACTCACACAACCTTCTGTAGGTGTACCGACAAGCTTGGAAGTAGGTGCTGTGTACCCTGTAAGGGACCAAGAGCTGTTGGGGAAATAGACAAAGAGCAAAAATTAACATGGAGGAGCCAGAAGCACAAGGGTAAGTCCTCTCTTCATGCTCTCCCATTGCCCCATCCTCTGACCTTCGCCGTTTCCTTCCACTCCCCTTTCTTGTCTTTACCTCCGTTTTCTTCTCTCCCTCCCATCCTTCTCTTTCTTGCCTTCTTCCCATCCATCATTTATTTTAATCATCTTTCTTTCCTCCGTCTACTCGTACCTCCTTGCCTCAATTCATGCCATACCAGCTCTACCTTTTTCGTTACTGAGGGTCTTTTTGACCCGTGTTAACCTCCAACTCCTTTTCCTGGCTCGTCTTCCTTAGTCACACATCCAGATAGCATATATCGAACGTCTACTGTGTGCTCATAGCTCAGAAAGAAGGGTGAAATGGAGATGGACTCTCCAGAGTGTTAAGGTTCAATTCAGGAATGTTGGTACAGATATGTGCAAAACTAAATAATCACTAGGGTTATGTAATCTTGAGAAACCGTAACCAGAGAGGCAAGATGGTTTGAGCAATCTTGTTAGATGAGTTTCAAGAGTGGGATTTTTCATGAGGTGTGTAAATTTAACAGAGTCTTTTAGATAATTAATTGTAAATTTAATTTTCATATATTATTAATGTTCAGAGAAGAGACAAAACCTCAGTCCTGGGAGGAATGGATGTAGATGAAAACTCCATGTTATTGATGTTTATTTTTGTCACCTCCACTTCCCATGGAAAAATGTTGTCCTTCCTCTGGGCTCCCATGGCTGAATAGCTTCCCTTCACTCCTGAGCATGGCTGAAGTTCTCCCCAAATGCCATTTCTCTTCAGCTGATGATAGACTCATGGGATTAACCAGCCCATTCCAGACTCCAGTTGGTCAGTGGAGTGGTCCACTTACATTGTGATCAGAAAATACACTTGTATAGAAAGTGTAGCTGAAGAGAAATCATTAAAATACAGTCCCCAGCTTAGGGGTAGAAGTTCCAACCCATAATTTCTGTCAGATCTTCAGGTAGCCAAAGCTCTGAAAGCTGAAATCTGACCAGTTAGAGACCCAGGGAGCCTGGAAGTTGAGATTTGGGTCAGAGCTACTAATTTGGCTAGTTCATGCCTGGGATGCCACTGTATTTTTTTTTTTTTCAGTGTTAGGACTCAAACCCAGGATCTCTTACGTATTGAGTGAGTGCAGTATCACTGAGCTATATTGCAGCACTTTGGAATTGAAAAGCTTACATTGCCTTGTCTTTTGCATTGCCTAATTCTATAGGTCAGAAGAGTCTCCAGTTTTACATGTTTCCTGACATGTACATTTAATCTGCGTTTGTGGTTTCTATGGTGGCTGTGTAACTGAAACCAGTTCAAATTATGTTTTTCAATATCCCTAACTCTTATGAGGCTATCTTACTATTACGGTAACAGCTGTTCAGTAAGCGCGAGCCTGAAGATGAAACAGCATGCCATACTGTATGTACATCTGGGTCATCAGAATGCTGTTGTCCCATACCTGAGAATGAGGGGACCCAGAGGGAAAGTCAAACTGATACCTCCAGATATAAGTATCAAATACATTTTTGCCTGGGAGAAGACGGGTATGTAATGTGAAGAGAGGGCACCGAAGTGCAAATCTTCTGCTATAGTGAAGACAGAACACTAAATAAACATGCAACAAAAGCATGCGTGCCGGCCAGCACCCTGTGCTGATGAGCCCTGGTCCTAGCCCTGTGTCTGGCATCTCTTCCATGGAAGTTCTTATATGAAATCTAGCTGGGAAACTCATTGTGTTATTGGCCTCACTATGGAAGCTGATGATTCTCAGGCTATTCCCTCCAAGGCTGGCCTTTCCCTGTGATTGTTCCAAGCGATACTTAGATGGCTTAGCCTTACTGTTACTGTTGATTGGGAGATGGAGGGGAGTTGAGGTCTCTTCTGCTTATGACCTTTGGATTTTTGCCCTGAAGCAAAGGAAATAATCCCGTTATCAAATATTTGCCGGCTGCTTAGAATATAAATGTTCTCACCGCTGTGTATCCATTGATTATTGAAAAGTTCACATCATCACACCACCTCTGGTGTGTGTGCTGGCTGTGGGTATGGGTGTCTGCCAGGTTAGGAAAGATGCCTGCAAGTCTAGGAACTGTGTGTGATTCCTAGAGTCTGTCTAGGCTTTGCTTTCTCAAGTGAGAGCTGGTTCAAAGGGTGGCCTTGTAGAATGAGGAAAGGTGACATAACCCATCATGTGTTGGGATACGGCAACTGGAAGCCCACGCTCCTCTCTATGGCAGAAGTAAGGGGAACAGAAGCCTGGGGAGGGGCCATTATTTGGATTAATTTGATGTGGCAGAGTAAAGACAAGTTGAGTTGATGAGTTCCAGGCCAGCCTGGGCTACAGATGGAGACCCAGTTTCACAAAATAAACAATAACAATAATAAAAATTAAACCAGGAACTAAGCATGGACTCTTTGGAGTCCTGAAATAAATAAATTAAACATTTGTCTTCAATTGTGAGGCTGTATTAGACAAAGAAAGAAATGATAAATAAATTAAATATTTGGTCAGCAGAATAAATTGACTTTTCTTCCCAATTTGATTAGAAGTGATTTAACAGAAATTTCAAGAAAATCTTTCAACTTTAGGATGCTTTTTAAAAGAGTGCAGGAAATGAAATAAATACACATATGATCAATTTAAAAATATTCCTGGTTGATGTCTGACTTATTGCACATTATATTATTATAACCTTATGCAACACCTTCGGAGTTAATAAAAATAGTAAGAAAGCCAAACCTAGCCAGCTAATCAAAACCATCAAATGACTATTTTGTGAATGACAGAAACCAAGTATGGAAAAAAATCAAAATTATAATTAAGTTAGGGTTTCCATTTCCCAGCTAGTGTTAAAAAACAAAACAAAATGAAACAAAAGATTAAACAGTTTAAGAAAAAGAAAAGAAAACTATTGAAAGGAACCACAGTCCCTGAACACAGTCATAGCTCTAGCCCAAACCTGGGGAGGGGCTAGAGCTGGGGATCAAACCTGGGACCTTGAAGGTTCTGGGAAAGTTCTCCACTCCTGAGCTGCTCCTGCCCCCAGTGCTTCTTCCTGCTCCTGATCAGCCACCCACAGCTCTTACTGGAAACTCAGCAGCTGGATCTCTGTACTTCTCATAAATAAGGTCGTAAGAGCAGGGGCAAGGATGGAGAATGTGGAGGAGGATGGGGCAGGCCCTGAGACCTTTGCTGGACCCGTGCGCCCACGGGGAGGGATCTGAGAGGAGATTCCATTTGCGTTCTCAACTCTTCAACATGAGGTGACTGAAGAAAGGACCCCCACCCCCTCCTAGCTTTCTCCCCTCCAGCTGTCCTGAGATGAAAATACTGTTTTGAAAAGACAGTAGCTATTCAGGAATGGCTTGTTTTCCACGAGTGGCTAATGCTTCCTGCACTATGAGTTTATCAGAGTGACACCAGCAATGTCATTTTGAGCAAACCCCTATCTACAGTGCAAGGTAGCTGTCTGCTGGACTGAAGACCGGGACACTTACACTCTGCACGCAAATCTCCTGCTCACACTTGTCTGCAGCCTCCTGCACTCACTGATTCTATACCGTCTGGGCTGCTGCTTTTCATACTGCTGTCAAAGTCCCAGGACAAATTATCTAGCCCTGCATGAACGTTGTCCTGATACTTAACAATTAGAAAGTTGATCCTAGAAGGAAGGGAAGGAAGTCCTTGTCAGGATAGTTCAGAGGTAGAAGTCAATGAGGTTCCACAGATAGGGTCTGAAACGATGAGATGAGAATATAAAGTTGCAGCCTGGCATGGATATCTGTGAGTTCAAGGCCAGCCTGGTCTATAGTGAGTGTTCTGAGATAGATAGGGCTATTACACAGAGAAGCTCTGGAGAGAGAGAGAGAGAGAGAGAGAGAGAGAGAGAGAGAGAGAGAGAGAGAGAGAGAGAGAGAGAGAGAGGATATAAGGTGGCCTGTAGAAAACAGGATGGATGGGTGAGGCATTACCTACAAGACTCCCGAGGAAAGCTCCTGGCACCTAAGCTTTAGGATGAAGAGCTGCTCTAATCCTAGTCGAATTTGTTCCTAATAATATGCCAAAGCTTTTCATCACAAAAGCCACATAAAATAAAGTACTCCAGCGACAGGGAGCTGAATAGATTTCTTTCAAATGAGGCTCTGTTCTCCCAGTGCTGGGCCTTGCTGGCTTTTCACAGTGCCAGAACAAAACCATCTTGTGGGATTTGACCTTGCATTTTTAAGCATCGATCTCGAACTAGATGATTGGATTCCCCTGCCCCAGCAACCAGAATCTTTTTGCCACTTGGCAGGTGTTATGTTTTTTGGGCAACCAGCACTTTGTAAAATGTCCCCAAAGGACCCACAGCCATGGCAAGCTCTGTTGCATCACCCCCCTCCATCATGAAAGAGGCCTCAGTGGAGACTGTTAACAATGAAGGGTGAAACACAAGCTTTGGACCAGCAAATCCTGCTTTGCAAAGATAGAAAGCACTGGGTGCTATTAAGTTTCCATATGTGGCTAATGTCTGTATTAAAAAGTTATTAGTGTGAACCCAGCTCTATGCCAAGTCATTATTGTCATTTTAAACAAACCTCCGGCTCAATGTGAAATGTCTCCTGTAGGCTCCTGTTTGGGCACTTGGTCACTGGGTGGTGCTTGGTTAGAAATTTCAGGAGGAGAAGCCTCTCTGAAGGAAGTGGGTCACTGGGCGTGGTCTGGAGATTTGGTAGCCCAGCTCCCAGTCCCATCCTTTTTCTTGGTGATCAGCTCCCTCCTGTGCCTGCCACCATACCTTCCAGTCCTGACAGAGTGCATGTCTTCTAATTCGTGATCCGAAATAAACCTATCTTTCTTAAGTTGCTTTTGCCAGTTATTTTTGTCACAGCGATGAGAAAAGTACTAGCACAATTTCTTAGGGCACAGGTGTCCTGTGTGCTGTCGTAGGTGTCTAGGACACTTAGACTCCACAGGGCTGCCCCAAGCAGATGGGTTAGCACTGCTGACATGCACACAGGAGCTCTCTGGGCTATCTACACTCCTGACCTTGCCTCATTGTGGGCTTCTCTTTAACCATGAGGGAAAATTCCAGCTAAATAGTTTCCAAGGCATTCTCTGGCTCTTTGATTTGAAGGCCTTCTGAGGCAGTGTGGGCAGTCCTCTCCATGCTCTGTGGTGCTTTTAGGCCTGGGGTGCCTTTGAAGCCAGCAGGGAAAAGCAGTTGGCCAGGAAGTCCCTGGGGCTGGGAGAGAAGGGAGCTTTTGGGTTGCTTTGGAGGCTGGAGGTGTGGGGGTGGGCCATGTATCAGACCCCAGGGAGATGTGACTGAAATCTGCACTGATTTCACCCAGCTTTGGAGCAAAGGAGAGAGACCACAGCTCCTCTGAGTCCACTTGCTAGAGCAGTGCCCATGCAGAACACACTGCAGGCTCTCCTGCCTCACTCAGGCCACCACTGGGGTAGTACTTGGTCTTTGCCGATTCCTGTCTGGACACTAGAGTGTGGTACTTAGACCAAGGAAAGGGACAAAAGTCATTAAAACTGGTCACTGAGGGCTGTAAGTACACAGTGCTGGGGTCCCCTTGCTAGGGCCAAAGATAGCAGGTCTGAGTTGAGTAGATTCAACCATCAGTCTCTTCCAGTTACCCAAGGAGACAGTCTATTTCTCTGAAAAAAAGTGTGTGTGTGTGTGTGTGTGTGTGTGTGTGTGTGTGTGTGTGTGTGTGTGTGTTGCATGGAGAAGAAAAGTACTTAGCACCAACAACACTTTATTATCCATGCAATCTGAACTTCATATCAGGTTAGGTTTGCAATTGGCCAAGGAACAAACAAGATCTCTGAAGTCAGCTCCCATGGCTGTTGAGCTGGAACATTCAACATCTAAAATTCAAACCCAGACTGAGTGCTCTTGTCTCCCGATGTGCATTGCTGTGGGCTGGGAGAACTGTGCCCCACTTTTCATAGCTCAGGGTTTAGCACTCTGACATGGCAGGTCCCAGAACTGTTTGTTATCGAAGGCTTCCCTGAACATGGCAGGATGTCTGTGGCACCATCCCTGGTCTCTAACTCATTTGGTGCCAGTAGCAGGCCCTTCTCCCCCAACACTGAAAACAGTATCCAGGGTCTTCAGACTTTTCCAAGTCCCAGCCTGGCCTTGACAAAAGGAGAATAGTTCACATGCCCACAGATGTACATCTGCCATCACAAGAAAGATGTATACATGTTTGGTTTGTTTGTTTGTTTGTTTTCTGTGTTTCAGTTTGTTTTCCGCCCCTCTTCCTGGCTGGCTAAGATCCTGGCGTGTGTCACTAGGAAGGCTTTGCATTGCTGGCAGCCTTCCAAATTTCTCAAACGCTTTCCCTTCGAAGCCTGGAACCTCCTAAGGAAGTATTAAGAGCCAGCCAACTATGAAAGTGGTGTGCTCTTCTCGGGCTAAGTGCCTCTGCTCAGACAGTAAAATGCCTCAGTGGCATGAGCATATGGCATCAACATAGCCTCTGAAAGCCATGCTGGGAGGTTAACAAGCATGGAGGAAAGGGAGACAGGTTGTGCTGTGCTCAGATAGTTGACAGAATAGGATCTCCTCTTTCCTAGGAGGACGGAGCTGGGCTTCCTTGGGTACTTGATTCTGTACAGTTTGTGCTTTGTGTGCAACGGGGCTAGTGCCTTGGCACTATCACGTATTGTTCCTTTAGTAAGGCTTGCTGCAGACCGTGACATCTGCCACAGAGAGAGACCTGGAGCAGCTATGTGGCCCAGCACTTGTCCTTATGTCTGAGTCCAGGCAGGCATCCACCTTAGGCACAGGGATGTAAGCAGTTCGGCAGCAACCCACTGCATTCTGTGCGCACAGTCTCTTGACAGTGACATCCATCACTTGGGCAACTCTAGGCAGACAATTAGCCTATAGTATTGGTCAGGGATCAGCTGTGGAGGTTGCATAGTGTCCCAGTTTAATAATCCCAGGACAAACAATGCTAGAAAAGGTCATTGGCATATTTTATCCGAAAAGCATATTGACTATGAGGTTTCACAATCATACCAAGAATGAGACATGTCCCTCCTGGGTGCCATCATCAAGGCATGTTGATAATGGGTATTTTTTTTTTTTCTGAGACAGGGTTTCTCTGTGTAGCTTTGGAGCCTATCTTGGCACTTGCTCTGGAGACCAGGCTGGCCTCGAACTCACAGAGATCCACCTGCCTTTGCCTCTCGAGTGCTGGGATTAAAGGCGTGTGCCACCAATGCCCGGCGATAATGGATATTTTAAAATTAAATTCATTTTGTCTTTATTATTATATTGTATATGTGTACGGTGGCAGGATCTATACACCACGGTGTTTGTGTGGAAGCCAGAACACAACTTTGTCTTTCTTGTTACCTTTATGTATGGGAGGGGTCAAACTCAGGTCATCATGCCTGCATTGTAAGCACACTTATCCACTGAAAAATCCCACTGGTCCTGAAATGGATACATTTATGGCGTTTATTTTAAGAGCATATCTTTTGGAATAAATAAGAATCATTGGGAAAATGCTCCCCCTATTCATTTCTTTTTGAAACATGGTCTCGCATAGCCCAGGCTGGCCTTGACCTTCCTATATATCTCAAGATGACCTTGAACTCTGATTCTCCTGCTTCCATTTACTATTTATGGAGTGCAGACAATGTGACCCAGGACACGTCCTCTGCCACCTTATCTACACACAGATTTTTCTACCTAGAAAAATCTCCCAAAGGCAAATTCAGTGTGTTCTTCATGAAAGGCTATATGGGAATACTCTGAGCCACAGTTGAAGGTGGCACTGTAATGAGAGGATCCATGCTTTGGCAATACACATTGTGAATGTATGGGTCGGATGGCTCTCTTTAAATTCCAGCTTAGTCACTTCCTGCTTACAGTGTGTGGATGAGGTACTTAATTTCTCTGGACCTGGTCCTTTGTGGTGACAGACAATGTATTAGGAGTTGAAAAGCACAGAAGGCCATGGATAAAAAGTTCACTGTCACATGGTATCCTCTTACCAGTGACAAGAAAAATAGGTAACACATGTGGCTTGATTTATACTCCTCAGTGATATATATATACATATATATATATATATATATATATATGTATATATATATCATATGCACATACAATATGTGCATGTATAAGTATATATATATGTGTGTGTATAAATACAATATACAATACACACAAATATGAAATGAGTTCACTTTTACCTTATTTCATGCTTGGGACTAGGTGAGGATGTTCTGCATCTTGAAATGCTTTCTTTCAATAAGACTAGAGGACCATATTTCAGATACCTGAAATATCTACACATTAAGTTTCTAGGGGCTCCAGCTTTTCATTCATTCTACAACTGCTCATTGAGCACCCACTGTGTGCCAGTCACTCACCTAGGGGCTTTGGATTCAGCTGTGAAAATAGATACCTACCATACTTTTGTTTTAAATAAAGTATTTAAAATTTTTTATTTTCGTGTGTTGGGGTACGTATGTTAACCTGGGCATGCTCTTGGAGAGGCCAGATGCCAACGTCTGTTATGCTCCCAATTGTTCTCCACCTTATTTTTTTTTGAGGCAAGTTCTCTCACTGAAAATGGAAGCTCACTGAACTGGCTGGCCAGCAATCCCCACCCCATATTCTCTTGTCTCCTCCTCCCCAGTGCTAGAACTATGATACCATACCTGCCTTTACATTATGTGCTGGTGATTTGAACTCAGTTCCTCATACTTGCAGAGTGATGACCTCACTCACTAAGCCATCTCTTCATCTCACTTTCTAGGAATTTATGTGATGAGTCTGGTTGTGTCATGCCTCCAGGAAAGAATTCTGGTGTTCAGCATTGGTTGGAGCGTTTGTGAACACTGTGCCCTGCTCATTCTGTGCTGAGTGCTGGGGGAGGAAGAGTGAGCTGAGAACAGAGACTCTGGAATCCAGCCTCAGTTGTGAGTGGACTGGATAACTGGTACACCCACAATTAATTTGGAGACAGAAAATGCAAATTCATGACAGGAGTCATGACAATCCTAGAATTTTTTAAATATATGTCTTGATGAATAATTCATTAAGGCTTACTAAGGGACGTCAAGGCATAGTGCCTGGGACATACTATGTAAGACTTGAATGGACATGAATGAACAGTTGAATGAAGAAAAGGGCTGTCATGTATGGTTGCATGGGCAACACACTGCACAACTCCCAGGGCATCCCATTCAGATTGTGGTTACAAGGCCAGGGGCAGCAGCTTTGTTCACTGTCTTGATCATAGCATCTCATGAAATCCTTCCTACACTATACTTACTGTTTCAGTGCAATCTTCCCCACACTGTGTAGGTGTGCAATCTACAGCCAGGGAGGTCAATTCTTCCCTGACATATATCAGGGAAGGACATTCAGTCAGAACACAGATGCAGCCAACCTAGAGTTCCTGTTGGAGAGCAGGAAAAACAGTTCCTCGATGACAGACTGTGAGGGAGTCTTGGAAGCAGTTAGGTTTCTGGGGTTAAAGAGGACACTGAAATGGTGATTTTCTAGGTCTTGGGCTTCACAGTATAAGTTTATGAGCCCTTTGTCCTGTTTTCTCTCGCTGAAACACTCCATCTACTGAACTCTTCTTTTTCTCAGAAGACTAGAGAGAGCCCCAGAAAACACCAGGTGGCCAACGTTCTGGACACACCACAGGCACTGTTGGAAACTGAAGGGTATCAGCAGAACTGGGGAGATTAGATACAATTCCAAGAGCTGCTTCTCTTAGAACTCACTTTGATTATCTGCCTTTCTTTGGAGTCAGCAGTAAGTGAGATGTGTAATATATAACGTCAGCTTTTGGCTGGTTGTGGCCATAAGCAGGCTTTTACACTTTCTTTCCTGTTCTTCCTCATTAAAGAAAATGGAAGAGTGAGGGAAAGGTGTACCCTGCTGAGCCACACACTTGATCCTTGAATCTTCTTAAAGATCCTGAGGGGAAGACTACCTCTCTGAGGTCTGGGGGTGCCATACCCAGTGAGACTGTGGAAACCCAGCCTCTAATGATGCTCCTTGTTCATTGAGGCCATTTTAGTTAATTTCCAGTGGACACTCGGACACTTAGCTCCTGAGGGCCACAGATGTAAAGGTAAAGCTTTATCATGCTGGACAAAGTATAGATAGTGACAAAGATGACTTTGAAGGTTCAGGAAAAGAGATTTTTGAGCTATTTGATTTCAGGACAGTGTGGTATACATCTTGTGGCCACATCTGGCTCCATGTGCTGTGACCATCTGTTTGAATTTTAGAGCCTGTAGAGCCTTAGAGATAGTCTACTACAGTGGTGAACAGGTCCCATGATGCCCTCTTTGCTGCTCTTCCTAATGAAAATAGGAAGACTGAGGCAGAGATACCTGTTGCTAAGTTACATGTTGAACCCGTGAATCCTCCCAAGGAGGAAGAAATTATTACCTAAGTGTCATATAGGAGGAAGCTGAGGGCTGTGGCAATCTCTGTCTCTGAGTGTTTGTTTCAGGATTTTTCATCTCCATGACCTCCTGTGTAACATGTGCTCTTTATAAAGTATAAAGGTGATGATGGTCACACACCCTGAAAATAGGTAAAGACAAGGGTGACCCATACTTAGTAGGCAAACACACTGGTCAGGCATTGGGCTTGATTTTATATTCTCAAAGCACTTCAGGAAGGAAGGTACCTATTTCCTGCCCATTTGACAGATGATGATGTGGAGGTCCACAGAGACAAATAGCTTCTCCAAAGTCACACAGTTGTTAGAAGTGCCCATCTTTTTGTATATGTATACGTGATGGGGGCTCTGTATGTGCATGTATTTGCAGGTACATGCGTGGAGGCCAGGGGGGACTTTAGGAATCTTGCTTTGTCATTCTCTGCCTTATTTCTTTAAGAGAAAATCTATCAATGAATATGGAGCTAAGTTGGAGCCATCAAGTCCCAGTGTACCTCCTCTCACTCTTCCACCCAGCATTAGTGTTTCAAGAATGCAGAATCATGGCTGAGTATTTACATGGGTGCTAGGGACTCAAACTTAGGCCCTATGCTTGAACTGCAAGCACTCTTACTCACTGAGCCATATCTTCCCACCCCAGCTTCATACTCTTACATCTTTCTTTTCTATTAGATTTTGTTTCCAGAAGTAATAATGAATTACCTCTAATTATTTCCACCATCCCTAAAACTATTTCAAAAGCATTTTTCTTCACACTGAGGCAATTCTTTAGCCTCCTGTACTTACTAGCCACGGTGGATATCACTGAGTCTGCCATTGACCTCTGTGGAATGGTTTTCTTCCCATCTTCTGTCCATCAGGTGGACAGGTGAGGAGAAGGGTGTGCTAGCAGATTACTGTCTTGGTGCTAGGTGTGACATCACATACTTTACATATGATCAAGATTCTGCGTGGATTCATTTTGAGTGGCTTTGCTAGTCATTAGGTCATTCCACCTTGACAAATAACCTCAGCAGCTTAGTACAACGGAGCAATTCGACAGCACAGTTACAACATTATCAGTGAGCCAGAGACTGTCATGGTCTTGGCTGGGCCACATCAGCATAAGGCCTACTTCATGGTAGGCACCACTGAACTGGGTGCCAGGTTTCTTTTGTACCAGCTATTGAAGAGACAGCCTTCTTCTCATCTCTGGGGCCTGGTAGGCTACAGAAGAGGGGGAGAAGAGGAATTCCCTTTGGAGTGAAGAGAGAGGAAACTTGTATGCAAAGGGCTCCAGGACTGTCTCTTCCAGCAGGGTTGACTCTGATTTTATTGCTAACATGGACACAGAAAGAATTTGAGGCAACTCTGAGATTTCCTAAGAAGGATTCTATAGGTTTGCAGTTCGATTAGGTATGTAGTATCCATTTTGTGTCCGTGGTCAACCATTGTCGATATTGACTTAGTGCCCACTTTGGCAACTCAGAGTTCCTCAGCATGGTTACACCTCTAGCTGCTCTTGCTTTTCTTTTTCCATTTTTCGTCTTTTAAAACCGTTTGCCCCAAACTGTCAGGAATGCTTTACTTCAGGGAATTGTGAATTTTCTTTAAACTGTCTCAGGAAATGACTTGAGTACTTGCTTTTTAAAAATGTCAGTGTAAGAATATTTCCCATTAGACTGTTAAACTCCTTCACAATAAATACTAAGCATACTTTACAAAATATAAGACTACATGTTAAAGCATCCAGTTTGTCTCTCTCTCTCTCTTGCTTGCTGCTCTCTATAAGCACACACACACACACACACACACACACACACACACACACACACACACACACAATCAAAATATTGACAGCCATTATTTATGAGCTTAATTTTTATTTTCTTCTCTGTAACTTTTCTAACATTTTTTTAAAAAAGAATTCATATGGAAAACACCTCCTTTGTTGCTTAAATATGCTATAATAAAAAAGATACATTTCACAGTACATATTATTTGTTTGCACTGTTTGTTTTTAAAATCAGAATTTGTAGACATTTCTTAAGGAAAGTTGTATAAGACAGCAAGGGTGAGAGGTGCCATTCAGAGGTGAGGGAACCATCATTTATATCACAAGATCCAATTTAACCAGGGTCAGCCAGCTCTTCATCCCCCTCCTCTGTGCTTGTCCAAGTTAGGTAGTTCCAGGCATCTTCTGATGGTTTCCAACTTGCAATTAAAATGCCGGGCCTGACATGTTTCAGCATCTCAGCTTCCACAACCCCAGCTGTCAACAGCTGCCCCTGTTTAATCAGGACCCGTGTTGCTCCCTTCTATCAAGTGACTTTCAACATTCTCAGGTAACAATGGATGGAGAGAAAGACATCACTTGAATTTTAATTTAATTTTACCACTTAGAAAATGTACTAAAGAAATGACCTTAGGATGGCTTGCCAATGGAGGTATGGATGAGGCACCTGTTGGGGGTCTGGTCACTGCCATCTTCTCATCCCCAGTGGAAAGCCATGGGACAGCAGAAGGACTGGTACCCAGAAGCAGTTGATGAAGAGCAGAGGCTATAAAGATCATCACATGCCCCCTGTCCTAGTCATGGAAGGAAGGAGATCTGAATCTTACTCAATGTTCCCTAAGAATGAATTAGTGCAAGTCGCATGAGATCAGCACCCCAAAGCCCCCAAACAGGAGAGCATTACCCCAAACAGGCTGTAAACTATTCCCCGTGACAAGTGGCCAGGATACCACTAACTCCTTTAACTGCAGAGCATCCCTACAGTGGAAGCCATGATGTCCTCTATACTGGCTATGCTGACACATGTGCTTCTGAGGGTGATGTATGTGTGCACACATTGTCATCATATACAGAAACCCTTCATGTGAACACACAGGCTTCACCCAGAACCCAAAGCTCTTTCATTAACTCAGTGTTTCTTCAGCCCTAAGACGCAGGCACATGGGAGGCATGTGGGGACACTTATAAACATGCAGATTCTAAGACAGCGTCGATGGAGTCTGAATAGTCTGCATTTCTAACAAGCTCCAGGTGATAGAAGGCTGCTGATCCAGGGTCCACACTTAAGTAAGGAGGATGTAATCAACACCTTGTCTTCATAGGGATCATCAGCTTGGAGAAGATTGGCTTCTTCATACATGTTTTCTTACTTTTTATTGACAAAAATAATTGTTTCCTGTACACACACACACACACACACACACACACACACACACACATACACACACACACTGTGATTGGTTGATTGGTAAGTTGGCTTGTTGGTCTGAGACCTGTGTCACAATGTACCCATGGAGGTCAAAGGGCAAACTACTACTGAGCTGTTCTCTCCTGTTACCTGTGGGAATCAGGGGATCCAAGTCAGGGCATTGGGCCTCCAGTAAGTAAAAGTGCTTTTACCTGCTGAGCCAAGTTGTTTTGTTTTTAAACCCAGAATGAACTTGTCTAAACCAGCGTCATCGACCAACTTTGTACAGGCTGGGCAGGTACACTTCCACATGTCAGTCACTCTTCATTCCCCATAGACTGTGAGCTTCTGGAAGAAGACAGGCGAGGACTGGATCAGGATTTGCCATTCTCAATGTACTTTGCCATTTTTATTGTGATCTGTTAGAATGAGCTTGGGAAAAATACATTTTAGTAAGATGTAGCATGGAAATGTAAAGAAATTCCTCTGGAACTTCCTTGCTTTGCACTTCTGCTTAAATTGGAGTTCAGTTCCTTTCAAGATTCCCATGGCAGTGACAGCTGGAAACACATCTTGGCCCTGTTTCCTTCTTTTCTTCCCTTAAGGCCCTGTGGAGGTCAAAAACAAGGGTCTCTGCCTTGGTGTGGGTTTGATGTAAAACACCCATGTCCAGAGCAGTTGGTCTTTGGCCACTGAGACTCTCCTATGAAGGCTGTAGTGAGCTGTTGGAATGACTGGATGGGGCAAATAAGAGAACAAAGAGACCAGACACAGGGGTTCACTTGGTGGCGTGGGTATGGGGCAGGGAGATTATTTGCTTTTGAGGCTATGTTGTGATAAATCTCATCCTTTGTAAAGGAGCTCACTGGGTACAACATGACCTGTGTAGGAAGAACTGAAACACTGGGAAAAGCCTATAGGGAGATGGGGATTCTCTGTTTCAGCCATGGCTGATCATGGGAAGTTAGAAATGTGCGTGCAGTTGGATTTGGGCTTCCAGAGTTCATGTGGAATGGTTGCAATAATCGCTCAGGGGCATCCTAAATAGCCCTTACAGCCACATGGACATCATTTGCTTGGATTTAGCCTTTGAATCTTGCAGGAGTCTCCTCATTTATGGGATAGGTAGGAGGACAAAGAAATAAGACCCACCCCCCACCTACTTCACTTAGACTGAGACATTTTCAAGACTCAGTGCTTGAAATCGTTTACTCAGAATGGATGAGATTCTTTGATTTGCATAATTTTCTTAATCAATCAATCAATCAATCAATCAACCTACCTATCTTCTATCTATCTATCTATCTATCTATCTATCTATCTATCTATCTATCTATCTATCTATCTATCTATCATCTGTCTGTCTATCTATCATTT
The DNA here is from genome assembly GCF_003668045.3 of Cricetulus griseus. Classification (NCBI taxonomy): domain Eukaryota; kingdom Metazoa; phylum Chordata; class Mammalia; order Rodentia; family Cricetidae; genus Cricetulus; species Cricetulus griseus. The sequence goes on from NC_048597.1 coordinate 212,839,942, forward strand.
ATGTATATTTGTAGGCATGCATATGCCATGGAGAACATTGGAGGTCAGAGACAACTTGCAGGGGCAGGTTCACTCCTTCCACCATTCGGGGTGCAAGGATTGAACTCAGGTCCTTAGGTTTGATTGAAGCCCTGATTCCCACAAGCCTTGACCACTGAGCTATCATGCTGGCACACTATTTTTGTTTGGTTTGGTTTTTTATAGAGCTGGGTACTGAATACAGGACCAGCACATTCTGGGCAAATGGTCTACCACTGAGCTGTATCCTAGCCCTCTTTTTTTCTGGTTTGTTTGTTTTAATTTTGAGACAGTATCTTACTAAATTACCTAGACTTCCTTTAGACACACACTGTAGCCAAGACAGGCCTTGAACTTGTGATTTCTTTGCCTCCGTCTCCTGAGTAGGTGGGCTTACAGCTCAGACCAGCCTCTTATTTTTCTAATGCTGAAAACTATAATACTCAGTAATTTCATAAAGTCTAGCCCAGTTTAGGGTGGTTTGTTGTTTTGTTTTGCTTTGTGTGTGCATGAGCATGTTGATGTGTACATGGGGGTGCATGTGTTCTTGTGTGCACATGCATGAGGAGATGAGAAGACAACCTTAGTGTCATTCATCACAAGAGTGGGTATTGTTCCTCAGGAGGGAGCCACATATTGTGATATGTGTGTGCTTCAAGATTTTCATTTTATTTTAAACAATTATTTATTTCTGTGAGGATGTCACGTATGTGTGTGCTGTGTATTCCCCCATGTGCAGCTGATACATGTGGAAGCCAGAGGAAGATGTTGCCTGTCTTGCTCTACCACACTCCACCTTATTCCTTTGAGGCAGGGTCTCTTTTTGAATCTGGGTTAGTCTGGCAAACATCAAGTTTCAGTAATCATCCTATCTCTGCTCCACCCCCAACACTGGAGTTATAGGCACATTGTAAACAGCTGATTTTTTTACATGAGTTCTAGAAATTTGAACTCAGTCCTTATGCTTGTATGACAAACACTTGACCAAGTGAGCCATCCCCTCAGTCTCAGGCTTTGATTTAACTTTTTTTTTCTGGAAATAGTTGCTGTTCATGTTTGTGATGCTTTTGTGGTTTTTATTTGCAGCTAGGTTGCCTTTATCATTTCATCTGTGGTCTATTGATTAAAATAACCACAGTGCTGACATTGTGCATTTATCATAGCTGGGTAAGGTTTTCCCTCTGCCCCTTCTGTGAAGTGTTTTATTTCTGCTCTTCTGAATTAAGATTAATCGTGCTGCTCATCTGTCTCAACCTTCAAATCTTGTGGTGGACCTGTTCGACCTTCTTGCCCCCAGCCAGCAGATGAAATCACATGGCAGTCAGAAGTCAACAGAATCTGCTTTGCTTATATGTTCAGGTCACACTGTGAAGACTGTCCTCCACTCTAGATCTATCTTCCCCCTAACACATCTGTGTATAAAAAGAAGAGAAGCTAGAATTATAGGCTAAAACCACTTTGCTCTGAGGGGACCATACAGACGGTCTGTTCTGTGTGGAGCTAGGCGAGGGTCTCCACAATCCTATGCTTTAGTTTTCCCTGCCTGAAAAATGTGATGGTTGCAATATTCATTTTCAGCTTGGAGGCTTGCTGGGTGGAACACAAGAGCTGGGAATGCTTATTCATGGTTTATGTTTTCTTTGTGTATCTGAGAGGCTGCTGCCTTAGGTCTTCTGCACATGCTTATTCTGTCTGCCTGAAGTGCTTTCCCTCCGACTCCCAAATTGCCTGCTCTCTATAGTAAGAAATTACCAGTACGGAGTCAGGTAGAAATATAAGGGTATTTAATAGGGAAAAGCCTTACTTACAGAGCGAACCAGCCAGCCGGTGGTAGTCTGTACAGCAAGAAGCAAAGAGAAACCGAAACCGAAAACGCAGTCCCCCTACTCACTCTGACCACGCCCTCACAAGCCCTCAGGTACTCTTGTAGCCAGCCCCTAAGAAGGCGTGGCTACAGCTTCCCCTACAATTCCCCTTTTAGTCTAAAAGAGGATTAAAACTTAACAGTATAAAGGTAAAATATAAGAAGATAACTATCTATTTTAACTAAACCCTAAAGTCATAAACAATAGGAAGCTATTCCTAACTAGGTATATACACTATCCTAAGTGACAACAATGGGGAAAGGGGGCGTAGCATTTTCCAAGTTACTTCCTGCTGAAATGGGATGATGATAGTCATGTGGGGTCCTGTAGAAAGAAAATGTTAGTATCCAGTCCATGTTAGATGGGATTCACTTGATTGAAGATCTCGCTTGAAATCCTCAACTTGATTGAAGTCAGTACCCGAACCTCTGGCCGGAGTGTCAGCTGAAATGGAGCAAGTTGGATCCAGTGCAGTCGAGGAGCTGTGGCCCATTTTCTTTCCAGGGTGTCCAGGGATTGCTGTCAGGCAGGTCTTCATTGGCTGTGTGGGACTCAAACATGAACAGTTAGCAGAGAAATGTTTGCTTGTGTATGTACACATGCTAGGGAATGCAACCATGAGAGCATAACAATTATGAAAGGGTGTACACCTTGAGAGAAAGATCCAAGAAAAGACAAAGACAGTCCCCAAATTCTTCTTTTATTCTGTATTACATCAATTGGCTTCTTGATACAACACAGAAACACTAAAGCTTAGTTAAATAATGTGCTTGGATTTTAGAGGAGGAAAGCCAAATCCACCTCTAAGTCCAGCATTGGTTTAATTGAATAGGGACTAGGAAATAAAGAGAAATAGAGTTTTTTGAGAGACAGCTGTAAAGTTTACCGTATGGCACATTCCTTCTATTTGATGGTTATAGCTACCTTTTCTTCTTAAGTATCTACCCATGCAGTGTCTTTTGCCTTCTGAAGATGAGTTTTCCTGTGAAGATAAAAGCAAAACACTTCCCTTTCCTTTGGGAGGTTTCTATTTAGTTTATAAGATATACCTTAGTAGAATACCTGTCATTTGTCCTCATTGAGAGGTTTTTCCTTTTCCACTCGAATCTTGATCAACTTTGATGGTATCCAAAGTTTTTCTTCTCCTGTAGAAACCAATGCAAAACCCCTACCCCAACGTAATACATGTCCTGGTTTCCATGCAGAGGTTAGTACATCTTTGAAGTATACTGGCTGATTGAGTTCAGCAGTTTTTTCCGTAGTCCAGTGTCTTTCTGCAGCTGTTTGTCCTTTTTCATTGGCATTAAGAAAGTTTAGTGTTAATAAAGCATTATGCAACCTATGTTTGGGGGGTTTAGTCTTCCAAGCTTGTTTGTTGAGCATCTCCTTAAGTGTTCTATTAGATCTCTCAACCACTGCTTGTCCTGTAGGATTGTGTGGTATACCAGTAACATGCTTTATGTTATAATATTTGAAAAATTGTTCCAATTTCGTAGAGACATATGCTGGAGCATTGTCAGTTTTTATTTGTGCAGGTATACCCATAACTGCCATCACCTCTAGCAGGTGTATAATAACAGAATCAGCTTTTTCAGAGTTAAGAGCAGTAGCCCATTGGAACCCTGAGAATGTGTCTATGGTATGATGCACATATTTCAAATTTCCAAACTCTGCAAAGTGAAAGACATCCATCTGCCAAACCTCATTTCTCCGAATGCCCTTAGGATTACAACCTGCTGGCAATGGAGTTTGATTATAAAAGGAACAAGTAGGACAGTTTTTCACTATCTCCTTGGCTTGTTGCCAAGTGATAGAGAAGTCCTTTTTCAAACCTTTGCTATTTACATGATGTTTCTTATGAAATTCTGAGGCTTCTAGCACACTTCCAATTAATAAACGATCAATCTCATCATTGCCTTGTGCTAGTGGGCCAGGCAGACCCGTATGGGATCTGATATGTGTAATATACATAGGATTACTTCTGTTTCTGATAGTTTCCTGTAATTGTAAAAACAGAGAAGTTAATTCTGTATTATCAGGAACAAATTCTGCAGTCTCAATATGTAACACGACTCTCTCTGCATACTGAGAATCAGTAACTATATTAAGAGGTTCTGTAAAATCCTTAAGTACCATGAGAATTGCATATAATTCTGCCTTCTGTACAGATGTATATGGACTTTGAACTACTTTACTTACCTCACCTGCTTTATAACCTGCCTTACCTGATTTGTTGGCATCAGTGTAGAAGGTAAGAACTCCAGAAATGGGAGTTTGTCTTACAATACGTGGAAGAATCCAGACTGTCTTTTTTATGAATTTAATTCTGTCAGTTTTGGGATAGTTGTTGCTAATTGTTCCCAAAAAGTCAGTAAGAGCTATTTGCCAATATTCATTATCTTTCCATAAGGAAGAAATTTCTTCATTAGTTAAAGGTACTATAATTTCTGCTGGATCTTTTCCAGTCAGCTGGCGAAGTCTTAATTTACCCTTTAAAATCAAATCAGAAATCTTTTCTATATATGTCTTTAACTTTTTATTCTGTTTATGTGGCAGAAATATCCATTCCAATATAGTGTCTTCCCTCTGCATCAGAATTCCAGAAGGGTATTCTCTGGATGGCAAGATAACCAGAATACAGTCTAAATTAAGGTTTATCCGATCTACATGTGCATTCAATATTCTGTTTTCTACCCATTGTAACTCTTTTTCTGCCTCATCAGATAATATTCTAGGACTGTTTAGGTCCTTATCACCTTTAAGGGCCATTTTTAAATGCTTTAAGTCATGTCCTTCTACACCAATAATTGTCTGTAATTGAGAAATTTCCCCTAATAATTTCTGAAGAGAATTAAGAGTTTGATACCGATCTCTCCTAATTTGTACCTTTTGAGGTCTGATTCTCTGTAAGTCTATCTTGTAACCTAAATAGTTAATAGAATTTCCTCTTTGTATCTTTTCTGGTGCAATCTGTAATCCCCAACGAGGCAGAACTTCCTTCACCATTTCAAACATACGTTCCAAAGTTTCCTTATTAGAATCTGATAAAAGAATATCATCCATGTAATGATAAACAAGAGATTGTGGAAATTTCTTACGAATTATTCCCAAAGGTTGCTGTACAAAGTGTTGACACAAAGTAGGGCTATTGAGCATTCCTTGTGGCAAAACCCTCCATTGATATCTCCTAACTGGCTGTGAATTATTAAGAGTTGGTACAGTAAATGCAAATTTTTCTCTATCATTTTCCTGTAACGGTATTGTGAAAAAACAGTCTTTTAGATCAATGACTATGATAGGCCATCCTTTAGGTATTAAGGAAGGTAATGGCATTCCAGGTTGCAGAGAGCCCATTGGTTGAATTACCTTATTTATAGCTCTCAGGTCTGTCAGCATTCTCCACTTACCTGACTTCTTTTTGATGACAAATACAGGAGAATTCCAAGGACTGGTAGATTCCTCTATATGTCCAGCATCTAGCTGTTCCTGTACTAACTTTTCTAAAGCCTCTAGCTTCTCAGAGGTCATAGGCCATTGTCCTACCCAAACTGGTTCATCTGTAAGCCACTTCAATGGCAGGGCCTTTGGCTCCTCTGAAGGTCCATCATTTGTACCTAGTTTCTGTACAGCATGGATGGTTGGTAACCGTTTTCCATAGCGTCTTACCAGATCTTTTTCATAATTTGTATCTGACACTGGAGGAATATTAATCTGAGTATTCCATTGCTGTAAGAGATCACGACCCCAGAGATTTATAGCTATATCTGCCACGTATGGTTTCAGTATCCCTTTCTGTCCTTCCGGTCCAATGCAGACCACTGAGTTAACACTCTGTTGAACTCTAGATAGAGTTCCAATTCCTAAAAATTGTACATTTGCCTCTCTAAGAGGCCATTTCTGAGGCCAAGACTTTTGAGTAATAATAGTTACATCCGACAAAAGGACAATGATATCCTTTTGTCCACTAAGCCAGAAATAACTTTATTATTAATTTTAACTTTTAACTGAGGCCTTTTATCATTAATAGAAGCTTGCCAAAATATGCGTTTCTCATTTTGTCCATTCACACTTGATTCTTCATCACTATTCAAACTACCATCTAGAGCAATATCTTTTTTCACAATATGCAAAGAACTGTCTATTGTTCCTGTGAGAGATTGTCTTCCACTGCTATTGGAAATGACCTGACCTTTCTCGATGTGGGGGCCTTCTTGAGGCCCCCCTCGGGGTTTCCCGACCTTAAGGGGTTTCCTTGTATGTCCCTGGTCGATCTACATTCATTGGTCCAGTGTCTGCCCTTACCACATCTTCTACACAATCCAGAAGGCAGTGGCCTTCCATATGAGGCATTGTTAGAATTCATTTGTCTACAATTTCTCTTAGTATGTCCCATTTTACCACAGTTGAAACATCTAGGTTCCTGGAGCCTTCGTGGTCTCCAGGGGAAGGCTCTTCCTACCCAAGGTTCTGGTTCATAGTAGTAGTAACCTCTAGCCTCTTGGTATCTATGTTGACCTCTGTAAGGTGCTTCTCCTTGCCAAGCCCTTACATCCTCACCTCTAGAACTTTTAATTTCCTGTTGCCGTTTTAAACCTTTGGAGATGGCTTCTCCTACCCAAGCTCCAGTATCTTGCACATTATAGTCAATGTTGGCTGCATACAAAACCCATTCTTCTAACGGAGCTGATCTGATCTTTAAAGGCAAAAGTATTCTTTTGCATATAGGGTTTGCATTTTCATAAGCTATTGTATATATAATTGATTGTCTTGTTTCTGGATCTGTTACCTGTAATTCTACTGCCCTAGTTAACCTTTGTAAGAAGTCCTGGAACTGTTCTGTAGGTCCCTGTTCTATTCTGGTATAAGCTTCTAGACGTTCTCCTGGCTCACGAACCTTATCCCAGGCATTTAATGCTGCTTTCCTGCAAAGAGACAGTATATCGTCATCATATTCAGCTTGAACCTGTGGGTCAGCATAAATACCCTGACCAAGAAGCTTATCTAGAGGGGCTTCAAAACCTTCCTTTATGCCCTGACGCTCAAGGAGCTTTGCCTCTTCCCTTACTAATGCCTTCCACTGGATTTGGCATGAATTCTCAAGTACAGCTGCTACCAATCGTTCCCAATCTGTGGGTGTCACCCTGTTAAAGGTTGCCCATGAATGTAATAGCTGTTTTACGTATGGGCTATGGAGACCATATGAGACAACTGATTCTTTAATATTCTTAAGATCCTTTGGCTGTATAGGTTGCCATTCATAAACCATTCGTCCATGAGGGTGTTTCTTAGAAGCTGGCTTTTCTACCATGGTAGCTGGGTACACTAATGGTGTACGAGTAACAACCTTAGAAGAATAGTCACGATACCTGGGTGGAGTAGGTGCCTGGGATTGGAGTGATTCTGCTTCTGAGGCATCCCACTGATCTTTAAGCCTAGCAATGATATCCTTTTGAAAAGTTTCAATCTCCTTAATCATAAAAGATTCTAAGCACGTTAGTGAATCTGTAAATTGCTCTAACTGCTCATCTACACGTTTTTCTAGGTCTTTCATATGATCATCCTTAGACAGCATCTGGATGGCATGGAAACTGCCTTCTAGGTATTGGAGTCTAGATTCCAGGTCATGATTTGCTGATTTTGAGTCCTCAGCAATCGACCGTATGGACCTATGTAATCTGTCAGCCCTGTACTGTAAATTATCTTCCAAACATTCAAATCTAGACTCAAACTTCTGATCTGCTACCTTGGATGCTTCAATGACTGATTGAATGGCATTGTCCAATTCTTCAACCCTATGCTGGGTATTTTGCACCGTTGCATCTAGTTGATGAGTAACATTGCCTATCTGAGTTTCTAGCTGGCTACAGATATTCTTTAGCTGGTCATGGTCTTCTGACAGCCTAGCCTCTAAGGCCTCAGACATGGAGGATCTCTCTGTGTTTATCTTATCATAAATACGCTGTATCTCATCAGACAGCTCTGTCTTTAGTGTATTGGACACAGAGCCAAGCTTATCATCCAATTTCTGTTCCACTTGCTGCACAATTGTGGTCTGACCTAATCTGTTTTCCAAAACCTCATTGCGTAAAGCTGTTATTTCCTGCAAGCAGGTGGTGAGGTTATTTCTGTCCCTGTTCCTGAGTCCTCTGGCTAGTAATACTATTTGTACCAGCAAGCTGACTGCCATGACAGCATATAGGCCAATAATTGGCAAATTAGCATCCTCCTCAAACAGTGAATTCACGTAATAAGCAAAAACATTACCAATTTCAGCAAATGATAAATATTCCGCCATGATTTTACCTGATTTCTACTCCAGATGCAGTAAATATATTTGATCAGCAGGTAGCACAGGCGTTCAGTTATTCCGAGGCGTTTGGCAGCAGTCGGTCAGCGGTGGAGAGAGGTCACAAAAGCGGCTGCGCTTATCTTAGAGAGTATACGGCCTTGCGGCTACAACCACTGAAACAGATTCGGGCTTTCCCGCAGGCCAGGGGAAGCCACAGCTGAAAGCGGAGGCCTACCTGGACTCTAGGCAGCTAGAAACTGTCTCTGAGCTGGGTGGATGGTTCTGAGTAGCTCAGCAGCAGTGGGTCGGCTGCTAGCCGGGAACGCCTGTGGAGAGTGGGTGCTTTCCGGGCCTAGGCGGCGGGCCCGATGGAACCCACAGCCTGTCCCAAATGGGGTGTGGGTTTCCAATATCCCGCTTCTGACACCAGATATAGTAAGAAATTACCAGTACGGAGTCAGGTAGAAATATAAGGGTATTTAATAGGGAAAAGCCTTACTTACAGAGCGAACCAGCCAGCCGGTGGTAGTCTGTACAGCAAGAAGCAAAGAGAAACCGAAACCGAAAACGCAGTCCCCCTACTCACTCTGACCACGCCCTCACAAGCCCTCAGGTACTCTTGTAGCCAGCCCCTAAGAAGGCGTGGCTACAGCTTCCCCTACAGCTCTCCCATCCCTTTAAGATTTTACTCAAGAATTTCCAGCTCAATGAAGATTTGACTTTTTAAAGCTTGACCACCTCCATTAACACTCCACCTTTCTTTCCTGGTTCATTTTTTATTTATCATTCTAATCAACTGTGCATCTCTTCCTTATAGGCTGTTCTTTCCCCCCTAGAAAGTCATAGAGTCAAGAAACTGTGCGCCTGTCCTGTTTTTATTCCTAATGCCTTAGGATGCAATAAATATTTGTTAGATTAATTGACTATGCTCAGAGCATCTTAGCATCTAATAAGCATCAGCCTGTGCCTGGGTGATCTTGCATTGCCTTCTCTCCATTTACTACCCAAGCTCCATAGCTGAATTGAACAGATAAACACCCTCTGCATTGACTCAGAAATCCCCCATTGCCAGTCTCCTTCTTCTGTCATTAAATCCCATTTTATGATAGCAGTATCCCTCCTGGTCTCCAGTCTTGCTTTCTGATTATCTCATGTGAATGAATCCCATCTTCCCAACTATTATTTGCAAGCTTCTTGTTGGCCGGAATGAACAGCTCCTTCCCCCGTTTTCTCCTGCATGCTGCTCTGAGTGCACTGGATGGTCAGCGCCTGCCAAAGCTGCCTCAGTTTACTTAGGATGTCCCATGTGACTTCCAGGTTTATCACTTACTAACTAGAAACCCTGTGGCTAGTTGAGGGGAGGAAAGGAAATACTGCCTAGACCCAATGCCCACACAAATTTGTCAAAACCCTTTGAGCTGCGCCTCTCTCCATCACACTACTGTGCTCAAGTTGCTCTGGCCTTCTTTTCTTGCCAAGAATTTTTGAGTGGACGAAAAGAGAAAACTTTAAATATCAGAACAGTCTAAAGGATTTTATGGTTAAATCTCATGGACTTACCAATTAAGTTCTAGCATTACAATTTTAATTTAATTGCTTTATCACTCATCTCTCCATTTGTCCACCCTTTTCTGTATTAAGCCATTTTGTTTTTAATGCATTTTGAAGCAAATTGCAGACATTGTATTATTTCCCCTTCATCTTACCAGCATTTATTGAATCAGAGTTCAGCATTGCGGGTGGTGTTCTGATATTTTTCTACCGTGGAATTCATTAGCTTTTTTCTAGAACATCATATAAATGAGAGTGTGTGGTCAGTAGTCTCTTACAGAATGTCCATTCTCCAATTTGTGTTTCTGACCTTAATCCATGTCATTACAATCTTGTTCCTTTTATCTCTAAGTAAAAGAAGTGCTCCCTGGTAGTGCTCCACAATTCCTTTATCTTTGTTCCACTTGGTTGACAGGGTAAGCAAAGCTGCTGCTACTGCATGTTTGCATATGAAGGTTACCTTTTACATCTTAGACAAATACTTAGGAGAGAGCCTCCTAGATCAGAGTCTGCCATGTCCCAACTACATGGTAAACTTTTCCATGTTTCATAGCATTTACATATATTACTTCTTTTCTTGTTCAAGATGTCATTATCCATATCTGAAGCTTTCCTTTTATTTACCATCAGGCACCTGACTCTTTCGTGTTATTCGGAACTCAGTCTCCCCAACCACCAATTCAAAGTAATCACACTGCCACTCTGTAAGGTGTCACTCTTTCAATTATATGCATGGAATTTTTCAACCATCTGATAATGTCTACTTTCATTAAAATATGAACTAAGGATAGAGCTCACCTACTTTTCTAATGTCATCCTGTACTCCCAAGATCCCCAAATAGTCTACTTTTAAATATTTTGAAGTATTCTATAATTTAGAAAAAAGAAAGATAAATAGTAGGATAGTACACATGATATAAATTTTTGACAGACAGAGTTGTAGATACAAGAATGGATAAACAAAAATCCTAAATTACTGGGACCATATCTGACCTAGTCCCCACCACGTCTGAACCTGATAGATGTACACATGGCAACAGCTTGTTGGTGGGTCAGAATTCTTAAGAAAATGCAAATCTGGAAAATGTCTTCTTTCCTGCCCTGGCAGTAAATCTAGTCCCTAACCTTGGCTATTGACAGATTTCAATACCTGGATACTCTATGGGTCACAGCTGGGTGAGAGGCATCCAGGAGGAAAATACTACTGGCAAACTAGGAAATACCTGGGAAAGCATGTTAATGGCTTAATTTCATTACTTTGCCTTTCACTGGTGCCAAATGTGTTTCTCCGTGCTTGGCCTCTTAGGATCCATCTAACTGGGGGAAAAGGGGAAGAAGGAGCCTTTGCTGTCTAGATATTTAGGGTGCATGATGGGATTTGTAACTGGACATGGTTTTCTTGTCTTGAGTATGGATTGGTGTCCAGGATAGCTGTATCCATAGCTACAGAACATCTCTGGCATTCAAGGAAAGAAAAAGTTGCTTCAGATCTCCTGATGTGACAGAGAAAGGCAAGAGAAAGGATGGCTGGAGGTATGTACATCCAGGGTTTTGCCTTTTCAACCGAGCTGACTGTACTGTAGAATCTGCCTACAGGGGGAATTAAGAAGGGACTCTATGTCTTTTAATGTCCTGTAGGATAGACAACCAGTGATTAGCCAATGGGAGCTAATCCTCCTGGAATCTGCTTCTCCTTGTACTGACCACAAACACACATGCGGTTGAGTCTAGTAAACAGGCATGATGAAAGGCAACTGCTCCAAGTTGTAGGAAACATCATCATAGAAGCGAGGGCAGAAAGAATGTAAGAACCACAGGAGCTTTGTGGTTTGTGGACCACTGTTTTCAGCAAGGCATGAGCTCACAGTATTTGTCAGTACTGCACAAGACCTGTACAAGACTGAGCCTTGTACTATTTATCCCCGATTAGGGAGGGGTTTACAAGGCTCCCTCTGTCCCAGAGGACATAAGATAGTTAATGGTTGTTGGGGAGGGAAACACATTTTCCTCAGTGGTATCATCACTGGTAAGGTGCCCTAAGGACACTGCCTGGGCACAGAAGCAAAAAAAGATCAAACCAAACCAAAATCCATATGAGGAGAAAGAAAACCAGTAGGGGCAGAGGGGGACAGGAGAGGGCAGTGGGGAATGACTATGACTGAAATATGTGATGTAAGTGTACAACAATGCCATATGAAACCATTATTAGATAAAGTTAACACTTGCTAAGAAAACATAAAAAATAAAAAAAAACTGCACTTTGAATTGTTTCCATTCCCAGAGTCAATGCTCACCCTTTCTTCTTAGTCTTCTATCACATGCACAGGAGAGAAAGAGAGTTGTTTTAAACGTAAGAAGCCATCTTCCACTGTGTCTTCCCATCAACACCACACTTGCTCTTATTCCCCATGGAGAGTAAGGCTCACATTCAATTGAGGCCTCACTCAGTGCAGGAGTTGAGGAAAGCCGTGTCTGGCAAATTACTTGCTTTGAGAGAGACAAGGAGAGAAAGAAAGATACCAATACCATCAACACAGCTGGAACAGAGGGGTGAGAGTTGGGGGAATGCCGTGGGCTTGGTCCTTGGCAGGCGTAGCTGTGAAGAACAGCACTCTCTATGATTCTGAAGGTAGACTCTTGTGATGTTCTCTGGGCCTAGCATGCTGCAATGCTACGGTTTGTAAAGCAGAGCTTGTTCTGGATGTAAGCAACCCACAATCTACAGTATATATCTTAGGAACTTGGCTTTGATCTACTCAGTTATCATTTTCAAGGGCTTGTTGAGGTGAAGGATTCTGGGAGGATGACAGTCTAGAGGAGAATCTGCATCATCCTCTGACTCCCATTGGACTGTGTCTGCAGAGTCATGTGCCAGGGGTGATTGATGGACTGGAGGGCACTGGATTCACCATTTTTTTAAAATAAAAAAACAGGACTTTGTGTCAGATAGTTTCTAAGGAATTCAGAGAGTGATCTAGGCATGCAGTTTGCTTAGTAAAGAGGATGCCTGCCTCACTTTCACACAGTTCTGGCTTCAATCCACTGAACCACATAAACCTGGCATGGTGGTGCATGCCTATCATTATAGTAAATAGGAGGTGGAGATGGTGTGTTTGTGTGTGGAGGGGATCTGAAGTTCAAGGCCTATGTTTCAAAAAATGAAACCCTAAATTCAAACCAAAACAAAGAACTCACATTCATGAAAAGTGGAGGTGGGGATTCCAGAGGCCAAGAAGACAGCAGTAGAAAATGCTGGGTGTGGTGTCTCCTGTAATCCTAGCTCTTGGGAGGAAGACATAGGAGGACCAGGAGTTAAAGGTCATCTTCTGCTAATACCAAGTTTAAGACTAGTGCAAGCTATGTGAGACCCTGCCTCAAAGGAACAAACAAAAAAACCTCAAAACCAAAAAGCAATGGCCACCCCCCAACAATAAAAAACCCAATCAAACAAAAAACAACAAAAAAGGGGCTGGGGGTAGGGATGTGTTTCAATCGGCAGAATGCCTGACTGACATATGTGAAGTTCAGTCTCCAGAGCTGCAGAAAAATGAAAGCAGTGGCACACACCTGTCAGCAGCATTCAGGAGGTGGAGGCAGGGTGATCAGAATCATTTTTATGTTTGCTAGTACATCTGCGGCCAGGCTGGGCTATGTGAAACCTGACTCAAAACAAAGGAAAATAAGAAAGAGAGAAAGGGGGAGGGAGGGGTGAGGAGAGAGGGAGGGAAGGAAGGAAGGAAGGAAGGAAGGAAGAAAGGAAGGAAGAGGACTAGCATTAAGAAATTGGCTATGGGGGAAGGAAGGAACTTTCTGAATGTCTGTCGACGAAGGGTCCAGGGCTGATCTGTGGAGAACCAGTGGATCTTCTCTTGAGTAATTGGTAGAGTTACTCCAAGGTCCCAGTTCTGGGCACTGCTGACACTGGCAGTTCTACTGGCCCTGGGGGCAGGGATGGGGGTGGGAACTGCCTGTTCCCCTCAGGTCCACTGTGATGACTGCTGATTCAGTTGTCTAAAAGTTTCCTTCCATCTAAGAGAGCTTTCATGTCAGGGGGGTAGGTAGGAAGAGTATGGAGAGACACAGGGAGGAGGGTCACACAGAATGCCCAGCACAGACCACTGTTTGTCAAACTGATACTAGACGTACAAGAAGATCAGTGACAATAAGAGTACTTGGGAAATGTTTCCATGGGTAAATGGTTGCCATGCAACTGTGAGGGACAGTGTTGGGAATCACTAGAATCCATGTAAATGCCAGCTGTGCATGGCAACCCTCCTGTAGTTACAGCCTCTGAAAGCATAGACAGGTGGTACCAGAGCAAGCTAGCCACCCATGTGTTCTGGGTTTGACTTAGAGATCTGTGTTGCCAAATAAGGTAGATGAGCCATTAAGGATGGGCGTCCACATGCATATATACCCACACGTGTATGCTCACATCCATTCAAGATATGTATAACACACACACACACACACACACACACACACACACACACACACACACACACATACACACACACACAAATGGAAAAAAGATGAGTGTTTAGAAATATCTATTTATAGAATAAAGTGTCTGGGGTTGTATTGGACATTATTTTTAAATGTGGTATTACAATTGCAGGAGAATAATGACAACGAAGAACTAGAGGACTGGCCTCAGAGACAAAGGCACAAAGGTATTTTAAAACACAAGCAAGAGAATGCAAATATTAAAACAGGGGTGCTCAGAGTCTGGAACACAAATCCAGGACCCTAACAGGCATTCTAGAAGGCCCACAGAGGGGCAAGTGGAAGACAGTTATTTGAAAGGAATAATAAAAGAAAATTTCTGTAGTTTGAGGAACTCAGATTCATTGTTCAAAAGTCATCACAGAATTAAAAACTAAACCAAACCAAAAGAACAGAAAGCCACAACATGCTTGGAGTTCTAAAGCTCTGAGATGCAAAGTCGGGGTAGGGCAGGCAGAACCTTCCAAATGCTCAAAACCATTGGGAGAGGAGGAGATCAAGAATCAGACTGACTGTAGCTTTCTGACCTTCAGCTTTGGAAGCTATAGCATGATGTAGATAACATCTGTGAGAAATTTGGAATTTTATGCCTCGATGTTAGCCTTTCTGAAAGGAATGTTCTTAGTATGAGGTCACATGACTTCTAGAAATGCCCACTAGAACAGCAACAGAGACCCAAAGACAAGAGCACCTGCCCATCAATGTTTTCATAACATTCTGGGTCACTGAACAAACCAAACAACACAACACACAAACCACAAGGAAGCTTTGGATTTCTCCATCCCTCACAATTTCCTGTGCCATCCCCAGTGTCAATCCTGGGAAACAGAAATATTTGAAGATGACAAATCTTAAATGGATTGCTGTTTTGTCTGATCCACTGGCTTCCTTTTTAAAGACCAGGGAAGAAGGAAGTGGTAAGTTAGCCTGTGCTTCACAAACAACAGGAACGCCAGGGCAGGGACACAGAGCTTGCATTTGTCTGAGTGGGTCTTTCAAGCTAATTGAGCGAGGTTCTCTTCCACATCTGTTCCTCATCTTCCCAGTAGATCTCTCTGCTGAGGACAGTGGGGCAGATTTCTGTTGTTCATAACTGAAGAAACCTAGGCAGTCTGCATGCATCAGAAATGGTGTTTACTCTAGGATCGGTGAGTTGATCTACCAAGGAGGCCTGGTTTTTCTTCACATTGAAGTAGCTCAGATTTCCTCAAAAGTGCTTTTCTGAGTACAGCTTGCCCACCTTTTTAGCAATAACAGGGCAGCAAATGAAACTGGCAGCATCATTTTCAAAGCGGCCGTTTGCCTAACGTTCTTACTTGGTATTATGTCACTCCAGAAATACAAACTGCTCAGCAAACAGCACTCTCACTGTGCCACTTTGCTGCTCAAAAAAAAAAAAAAAAAAAAAAAAGAAAAAAAAAAGAAAAAAAAATCCCTTCCTCTGCTACTATTTGCAGGATGATGTTTATTTACACTGTGGCTTAACATTCAAGTCCTGTTAAATGTGACAACTTTATTGCCATCAATCTAAAAATATCTGTACCTGTGGCCATGTAGACATTCCATCCACTATGCCATCCCCCCCCCTGTAAAAAAAAAAAAAGCCCTCATATTGCATGCAGTAAAAAAACCTCTGACTTCCTGCTTTAAATGAAAGGCATGGGAATTGATGTTTATCTCATTCATTCTCTGTGTTGGTTCTGGAAGCTACTGTTTGATTTTGGGTTTTTTTTTTTAACCTGTAGAACCAGCCCCCCTCTCTCTTTTCTGTCCCTCCCTCCCTCCCTCCCTTCCTCTCTCCCTCCTCCTCCCTGCCTCTCTCCCTCCCTCCCTCCCTCCCTTTCTCTCTTTTTTTTTTTTCTGGGATAGTCCTTTGATTTTGTTCACATAAACAAAGAAGAATGAAGTGAATTCAATTACTTGATCAATGTTATATAGTTTCCTATTGGCTGACTGAAGACTGAGGGAATAATTAGCAGAATATTAGATGGCCTATCCTGCTTCCCATCAGGGGTTCCCTTGTCTGGGGTGGTTGCAACATAGCTTTGCAGATCAAGCCATGCCATGGGGGAGGAGTGGGGAAGCTGATGTACTGAGCATGTCTTGTGTTTGGGATAACAGTAGCTGTTACAGTGTCTTAGCATCTTCTTCTTCAGAGGTCTGCCCTTGTCATTGCTGGGTAAAGACAGGTTTGAATGTTGTCTCAGTTCCTTTCCTGGTTGCTATGATAAAATATTCTGACAAAAGCAACTTAATGGAGAACGGGTTCATTTTGGTTCACACATCCAGAAGGGTAGTCCATCATGGCAGGGAACACATGAGAACAGTCAAGTGGTGGCAGTAGCCGGAGGGAGGATAGTCACATTGCCTCTGTATTCAGCAAGCAGATACTGAATGGGAAAGGGGCCAGGCTGTGAAGACTAAAGGTCTACCTCAGGGACCCACTTCCTCCAGTGAAGCCTCACTTCTTAAAGGTCTCACAGCATTTCTAAACAGTACCACCAATTTGGGGAACAAGTGTTTAGAAACTTAAGAGCCTGTGGATTCAAACGCATGAGCATATGGGGGAACATATCACATTGAAAACATAACAAATATCTTGGGAGACACAGACACACAGGCATACAAACACAGACACACAAAGACACGGACACACACACACACACACACAAACACACACACACACACACACACACACACACACACACACACACACACACACACACACACACACACTTTTTTTTGGGCAAATGAATTACAAAGTTAGAGGGATGCTAGAAGTCTTTTTGTAGACAATGGTTTGCATCAAACCATGATGGAGAGACGAGTTCGGGTTCTCATACCTTCTTGTAGCCTCTTACCCTCACCCCCAACCTCACAGCTCTCTAATTCTTTAAAGAAGATACTCCATACATTTTAGAATGTTTCAGGAATACTGGTGCAAGCTCTCTAGCACTTTCTAAGCTTTTCCATTTCTAGACAGGAAGACACTTGAAGTGATGTAGCCATTTCCTCCCTGATCCTCTCCTAGCTCCCAGCCTGCCTTGTAGGCTGTCACACACAGTCCCTTGAGCCTGGAATCTCCACACTGTGCCTAAAGCTACTGAAAACTATCACAGTAGTAACTCCTCAGGCAGATCTACTCATCCCACCTCTGGGCTCTGCATGCAGGTGATAGCTGGGTTGAAAGGCAACAGATGAAGTGCTGGTCTGCATTGACACCCTCACTCTGCTTCCTCAGGTGTGGGGAGCCAAGGATGCTCTTAGGTACATGTCTGTGGCTTCTCCCTCCTTTTCCTCTCTAGTTAATTCCTCCATTTCTCATTGACACTATCGAGCTTCTTCTCCTTCTAGGCGGCATCTTTCTTGGCTTTTACCATGTGCCAATTCCTTTCCCTCCTACTTGTTGGCTTTTTCATCTCCAGCCTCTCTGCCTTCCTGTCCGAGTTCACCCTATTTTTAATGGAAGTTCTCCTCTGGTTTCCTTCGCTCTCCACCTACTCTCTGTGTTCCTCCACAATCTCCCAGCTATAAATAACCCAAGGCATCCAACCTTTTGCTTTCATGGAGAAATGAATAATTAAAACTCCAAAGGAAGACACGTGGATTAAATCAGGCATTTGATTTCTTCAAAACACGTAGAGCGTTTTATGGTGTCCTGTGCAAATGAATGAGTCACAGCCAATTACTTCAAGAGGGAAGAAAGTCGAGGTTTGTTTCCATTGGCAGCGTATTAGAAAAGGAGCTTGCTAATGAATGTCAGCTATTAGGCAGGGATGACACTTCCAAATTCAGCAGCATGAGCCACAGAGTCTCAACTGTGACACTTGTGACGCTGGCAATTCCCTGACCAATCAATGGTACTGTTTCTTCATATGTCTTTTCCAAAATGTGACACAAACACACACACACACACACACACACACACACACACACACACACACACACACACACACACACGAGATTTGGTTGGTGAAATTTGGTAACTGCAATTCTTCTTTCCTAGACAATATGGCAATAATGAGTTTGTGAGACCAGTCCACGCTTAAGACATTGGATTTCATACAGATAACATCTCAGGAATAGGTGGTTCATGGAGTTGGTGGGGGAAGAGTCCCAGGATTCCTAGTTACCAAGCAGTTGCCTGGTTAAATAGTCTGCAACTGCTCTCTCCTTTTCTTGGTCCTCAGGTCGGTTTCCTTCTAAGGCCTCATTGTTTTGTATCTTCTCTCATATTGACACATCCTGCTTAGATAGAAGCCAAGTGCAGAAGTCAGGATGTCCTGTCATGGTCAGAGCTGCTATTTTGTGAGTGAACTTTCTAGAAGAGCTATAAAGCAGCATTTTCCTCCCAGGTGGAGTTTGAAGAACCTTATATTGGAAAGAGAAAGGCCTTTCAAGAGCCACTGATGGGAAAGTATTAGTTAGAGACACAAGAGGGAATAGAAGCTTGATTCTTTGGTAAACAAACACACACACACACACAGACTCGAAGAATTACCAGTTTCTTGCTGATAGAATGCCCAGAGTCTCCTATCCTCAAATATGACAACCAGGAAACTAGCTATGAGTGGTCAGGTGTGTAGGTATGTGTGTGTGTGTGTGTGTGTGTGTGTGTGTGTGTGTGTGTGTGTGTGTGTGTGTGTGTGTGTGTCTACTTCAAGAAAAATGCAAGTTCTACCTAAGAGGAAACTGAGGTGAGCTTTAACGACAAATGGCATCTTTGGAAAGGAAAGATAGTGATGTATCTTTCTTCCACATCATTGAGCAGCCTGCACATTTGGCTAACACAGTCTCGGTCTTGTTCTTTTTTAACTGATTAACTGCTTTAATGTACAAAGGACAACTTCATTATATTTCCTCCTCAACTCCCAGTAAATATGTTACTGTAATAGTAGGTCCTTGGGGGAAGGGAAAGTCTGTGCTAATGAAGCTAATTACTTGTTTTAACCTGTTCAAACCTTAGAGATGACTTAGGGTCTAGTTCTGGGGTGCTCAAAGACATAGACTTCAAAGGGATTGAAGTAATTTCCTTCATCTGCCTGCACTTGGCAGCCTGAAGAAAGGGAAATCCTTTGCCTGACAGCAATTTGTTTTGAGGACAGGATGGGGGGAGAATCATACCCAGCCCAGCTCTTCTGGAACTTTCGGGAGGATGGGGATTGAATGCCTGGGAGTCTAGGTAAGAGGAATATCAAGTGTCATGTGTCACGATAAGCCTTTTAACCAGACTCCCAGACTGAGTGTGTGAATGCGTGGCTCTCTGACTCCTGTACCTTCTCTTGGGCCCTTTTCCCTCTGTTGGTTTGTCTTGTCCAACTTTGATGTGATAATTTTATCTTATCTTTTATTTTGTTATCTTTTATTATCATCCTTTAGAAGCTTGTTCTTTTCGAATGGGAGACAGAAAGGGAGGGGATCCAGAGGGGAGGGGAGGTGGGGAGGAACTGGAGGAGTAGAGGCAGAGGCAACTGGAATCAGGATATATTATGTGAGAAAACAATCTATTTCCAAGAAAAGGAAAATGCAGATCATGGCTTAGCAGGTGAGGGGCAGTTGTTAGGCTTGGCATTTCAAACTGTAATCCCTTTACACTTGGAATCTGGGGTTATCTTTAATTCTTTTATGTAAGGTTGCAAGTCACAAAAAGATCTAACCACAAGCTCATCAGTATTTTTGGTTGTGCCCTGAATCCACAAACACATTAATCCTCCAGTTTTCAAAATGCAGACCTGTACCTCCAGTTACACGGGTATTTGATTTTTTTTTCTTATAAGAATTTTAGAGCTTTCAGCATGCAAATCTTGAGCACATATTGTTACATCTTGACTTTTATCTACAGTTTTTATCTTGTCTGTTAGTACACTATAAATAGCACTATTGAAAAATTTTAATTTCCTATTCCATGGTAAGCATACAGAAATACTGACTGTGTGTATTCATGTATGGTATATGTACATGTTCCTATGTGTGTGTGTGTACATGCGTATGTAAATGTGGGAATTTGTACATGCACACATGGAGCCAGAGGCTGAAGTTGAGTGTGTCCCTTACTTGCTCTCCTCTTTACTTTTTGTTTTTTTTCTTCTTTTTAAATTAATTTTTATTTAAAATTAAAAACAATCTTATTTTACATATCAATCTCAGTTCCTTCTCCCTCCCCTCTTCCTATTCTCCCAACATCCCCCCTCCCCCATCCACTTTACCTTTTGAGACAGGGTCACTCACTGAACATGGAACTCACCAATTCAGCTAGATGCCTGGTCTGGGAGTTCTAGGCCTATCTTCACCCTACCGCCACCCTCCCTCACCCCCATCCCCTACCTCCCCATCCCTGAGAACCAGGGTTACTGAGAGTGCCTCTGTTTCTGGCCTGGGGCTACAACAGATATTCAGTTCCTTGCACTTTTGAGGCAGGCACGGTGTGACTCAGTCATCACCCTGATCTCCTAACGTTTTATATTGTCTTGTACGTTCTTTTGTTTGTTTTTGTTTTAATTTTTTTTTTTTTTTTTTTTTTTTGACAGGGTATGCATTTTGTATTGGCCAGACTAGCTTCAAAATCTTGAGCCTCTTTGACGATAGGATGGAGCCCCAGGTGTGTGGCCCAGTCCCCAGCCTGTATCATGTTTGGCCGCATGGTTATTAGTTCCAATAGCTTCTTTGCAGACTTTTGGGACTTTTGCCACTTTCCCTGCAGTTGGGGACAGGTTGATCCCTTTCTTTGCAATCAGGATGCTTGTCTTTGCAGTTTTGCATTAGCAAATCTGACGAGCATGCTGTTGAATATGAGCCCTGACCTTTTTCATCCTTGGAGTATTTGACAGGCAGTTTTACTGAAGTCTGGGGATTGAGGCTTAGGCCAAGGCTCATTGCCAATTCACACATTTGGGCTGTGGCTTCCATCCTTGCTGTGTTGGCAAAGGTAGTTTGCCCTAAGTGAGAAGTCCTTTCAGAGTTCAGATTTAACTGGGGGCTTGGTTTCTGCTTCTGCTACCCTTCAGCACACTGGATTATACCTGCCTTCTTGCTTTCATGCAGTCATGCTGGGAAAGCAAGAAGCCATGCCTTCTCCCCCACCATTCTTCCTTAAAAACGGGTGTTTTTTGCTTCAGCAACCCATGCTTAAATATTAGCAGTGTTTCTCTGTGACCATCTGCTTCTTGGAAAAAAATGCTGGTCATGAAAACAAATTGCAAGTGTCCTGCACCCTTCTTTAAGGTCTTGAACCAGGCTGGCATTTATTGATCCACTTGGCTTCACAGGAACACATCCAATATGTTTTGTAACCAGAGTCTTAGGCAGAGGCTCCACTCTGCAGGGTGGGGCTGTGTCCACCATGCCAGCCCTTTCTGCTCCCAAAGGACACAGATGGAAATGCTGGTGGAGAAGGCAGAAAAGGCTCAGTGTAGCCAGGCTGTGAAGAACGGAAGTGTACACGTCACTCATCTGGCTTCTGGCATGAGCTTAAGCTTCAACTAGAAGAAGAACTGAGCCAAGGAACAAGAGATGTGCATAATTCAGTAGTCTTGTTCGAAGCATTGTCTCGTTGGTCATTGTTGCAGTCCTGGTTCTGTATAGGGGCCCAGGAAGTTTTCTCAATCAAGGGGGAAAGTCAGTTCCTACAAGATTATGGGTGCTGCTTGGAGGTGATTTGTTTGGAGGCTTTGTTCCTAGAATCTCAGTTGGCAGCAGGTTTACAGCATGACTGGAGGCTTCAGGAAGGTTTCCTTTTTCTTTTTTCTTTCTTTCTTTCTTTTTTTTTTTTGACAGGGAGGGGTCTGGGAAAATGACCTTGTGAAAGCTGGCTGATGACTCAACTCCCTTTTGTGGCCTTCAGTCTCAGAGGGGATAAGGTAGGTGAGGTGTTACTGATTTAGAGACAGGCACTTTGCAGGATTAGCATGCCTGGGTATAGCCTGAAGCAGGTGACTGACCCAGAGTAAGGGAAAAAGATCCAAAGGAAGGCAGAGATGCCAGCCAGCTCTTTGTTCTGCTTTCAATGACCTCATGATGTCCCTGCCTGAGTGAGGAGTTGTCCTTCCTTTCAGCTTAAGTACTTCGAAGTACTTGTTCTATTTTCTTTAGCCTAAACTCCTCCCACTAGTGAGGTGAAAGTGAGTACAGCCATGTGTGTGGACCTGTGACAATGTGTGGCAGCTCTTATTCTCGAGAGATCTCTTGCAAAGAGCCCTGCTCCAACTCCTCTTTCTCTTTCCAACCTCCATTTCCTTCACTCTTAACATATATGCACTGGATAAATTACATTCGGACAGAAAGAGAAAAGGGGATTGGTGGTTATTCTAATCTGTTTTTTTTTTTTTAAATGGACTTCCAAGTGAGATATTCATTTTATTACAGAAGAGCCAAGAAATTGTAGGCCTTGTTCTGTTTCATCCTATACTCACTGTGTATGTGTCTAAGCTCAGGTAATGTGCTTCTTATATGCATCACTAAATATGTCCTTGAAGTGCTTTGTGCAACACAGCTTTGTTTCTTTGGAGGTCTTAGTGGGATGCAAGGAATATAGGGCATTTATTTTAAGCATAGCCATATTTCATTCCATCTCTGTGTAATGATAGCTATTTGGACTTAGTCACTAAAAAACTGGGTAGGATTCAAAACTCAATTCAGTCCTAAGCAAAGAAATTTTGGGGTTGTTTGATATGGCTCAGCAAGTAAAGGGGCTTGCTGTGAAACTGGTGACCCGAGTTCAGTCCCTAGGACCCACAAGTTGGAAGAAAATAACCAGATTCTCTAAGTTGTCCTCTGATTTCCACATGCACCTGTGGAAATCATGATTTAGCATGTGCACAGCTTGATCATGGGCATGCGCTCTCTCTCTCTCTCTCTCTCTCTCTCTCTCTCTCTCACACACACACACACACACACACACACCTTAAGTAAATAAATAAATATATTTCCTGGGGCTTCCTGAAGCCTTCAGGAAGTTTTTTTTGGGTGGTGCCTGGAAAAGGACATCATAAAAGCTGACAGATGTCTCAGCTGCTCTTACCTCACCTTCAGTCTTGAGAGGGGATATGGTAAGTGAGGTATTACCAATTTATATACAAACACCTTTCAGAATTAATATGCCTTGTGGGTAGCCTGAGGCAGGTGACTGACCCAAACATTGAATAAGAATTTGTGAAGAAAAATAAAAAAAAACCCTTCAAATGCAAATCACAATTAGAAGAACTGAAATTACTCTTTCACAAAACTGAAACTACTGATTGTGTTCTCTTTTAGAAATCTGAATAAATTATAATGTTTTATTTTTCAGAATGTTGTCCCATAATTTACAGAAGTCTATAGAGAGATTTACAGGGTAAGCAAGTTGATTAATAAAGGTATGCGATCTTTTGACACAGGGTCTTACTATGTAGTCCTGGTTGGCCTAGAATTCATAATGTAGATCACACTGGCCTCAAACTCACAGAAACTGACCTGTCTCTGCCTCTTGAGATACAGAATTAAAGGCACATGCCACCATGTCCAGCAAGATATGCAGTCTTGACTGTGTCTTTGCTTGTAGAAAGTCTACATTGATCATGAGCATCGCAATCCACGTCGGGGAAATGGAGGCTTTGACTGCAAATGGACAAGAAGCCACTCTTGCTTTCTTCATAGCCCAGCAGCTAGCCTTCTTTGCTGTTCTCAATAGCCACTAAAAGTTTCATTTCCCCCAGAAGTGCAATAATGTAGCCTTAACTCTATGATGTCCTGTTCTGTACATGCCTCTCTTTATGGGGCTTCTGAATTTGGTCAGACAGGGTGCTCTAAGATCAATATTAAAATACATTACCTTGAAAGTAAAGACATTGGGACATACAACTACAAGTCATCCCCCCAAACTGGTGTCTCCATGTACAACAGTAACTACTAGGGTGAAGGAAAGTACCTGTGGAAGGATAATTTGGATTTAGTTTTTGAATTGTGGGGACTTCATATCCACAACAGGCTTAACACTACAGTGATCCATGGTTGGAAGAGTCCCTTTCTTCCAAGGCTATAGGGACTATGCAACAAAACAAAACAAAACAAAACAAAAAACCTACAACTGCTATCATGCAAATTCTGTACATTTGTGGGTTTACTTAAAGGGACATCCTTAGCCGGGTGTTGGTGGCACACACCTTTAATCCCAGCACTCGGGAAGCAGAGGCAGGTGGATCTCTGTGAGTTTGAGACCAGCCTGGTCTACAAGAGCTAGTTCCAGGACAACCTCCAAAGCCACAGAGAAACCCTGTCTCAAAAAACAAACAAACAAACAAAAACAAATAAAAAGGGACATCCTTATATTTGGTGAGCTATGTAAGCCTTGGAATATATTTATACAAAACTGGGGCCATTCTGTCAAACAGAGAGAGAGTACAAATAATAAGCCGCATGCTTCCCACTTTCGTGAATGATAATCCAGTTTTACCGTAGTGCAAATGAAGAGGTTCAGGGTCCTCTTCAGTGTCCCCATAGTCACTCTAACTTACCTGCCAGATGCAATGGAGAAAATAATGGTGAAGGGCAGGAAAGTGATTATTTAATATAACTGTATTAGGAAGATGAGTGGACCGATTATCCTTTACCTTCTTTGGGGAGCTTTATGATTCTAGGGAAGACAGGAAGTATGCACAGTCAGGAAGTCTGGTTTGTGAGGCACAGAGGAAGTCTCACCTATTATGTGAGCAATTCCATCCCCATTGTGAGATGCTCCTGCATAGAGGGACAGTCTTAATATAGGGGAAATGCCCTTAAGAGTCTTTGTTCTTGGCAAGTCTACAGAAGTGACAGGAGATGTTCACATGGCATCCTAATGGTATTGAATAGGACTTTGTAAAGGATGCCACGTGAGAATGCCTTAGTTCCTCTCATCTTACTACCCTCAGCCTCGAGGAGGGAAGATTATAGCTCCTAAATAAACACCCTGCGTGTATATTGGGCAGGAATTTGATCCAAAGTAAAGGAGACAGATGCCAAATTCAGGCAGAAATGCTAAGCTCTGTCCTGCATGGGGTCATCTAGTCAGCATCTTCAGTCTCAAGTGAAAATCTAGACATGCTTCTAGACCAGCAGCAGCCCAGTCTGCAGTCAGGATTCCCAGGTTCCGTCATAAATATTTGTAAACTAGGTCCACCCCTGTCTCTACAGATGTCACTCTTGTCTAAGCAAATAGCGTCCCTCTGGACTTCTAGCCTAGTCTATTTTCTGGCCACCATCCAGTAAGCTTTCCACACTGTGGTTAGAGTGATCTTTTTAAAAATGTAAATCTGGTTATGCTACCACCCCCTGCTTAAAACCTTTCAAAGGCTTCCCATTGCTCCTAAGATAAGACCCGAGTCCTTACTGCGGCTCCCCCGACCTGACTGTCTCTGCCCCTGCTTGGATCTTGCTGCTTACTGCCTGCCACATCCCACTATCCAACCACACCCATCTTCATTCAATAGCAAAGTTTTCCTTTCTCTTATGTGGCATAGGTCAATCTGGATGAGTAAATATTTATGTGCTTTGTAGCCTAATACTGAAATACCTGGGGTAGAAAGGTAGCAGGAGGCTTCCATGACTCCTTCATGTCTATTTTACCTGCTTGTGACATATGGCAGAGACCTACTGCAGGATTTGTAATCCAAGAATGTATTTATTATACTACTTATTTGACTTCAGTAGCGTGTCTTGCTGAAAGAGAGCATACAACATGATGGTTATTTATGTGCCGGATTTTGAGCATATGTAGTAGTGGCATTGTGATAGAACTAGAAGCACAGCTCCACCCCGCCATCCACAGAAGCCCCGGGAGTTTCAGAGACACCCCACTCAGGGCAAGATGGAATTCTTGTCTTTGGATTCTATTTTTTAATAAATTTTATTTAAATTGAAAACAATCTTATTTTACATATCAATCCTAGTTCCCTCCCATCCTCCCATGTCCCCCACCAACCCGCCATCCCATCCCCCAACCACTCCCCAGGGACAGTGAGGCCTTCCATGACTGCAGAAAGAACTTTAGGAGTCCCTGGAAACTTGTAGGTTTACAGCTAGGAATGATATAAGGCCATACACGGAGGTCATGTGTTAACTACTATATAGTTGTCTGTTCATTGATAATTTAACATCCTTTGAAAATCTCATGTATAAAGAACATTATCTCTATGTAGGGAGACTTCACAACAAATGTTAACACCGCAGTTCCTGAATGTCAGCTTGCAGAAACCTGAACCAGCCTCAGGAGGGAATCCTTTCTCATATGTCTCCTTGATTTTTTCCATCTTTCTATCCCATGTTGCTTACAGGGCTTCAATCAATATCTGGTATACTGTGGACTCTAGGTAACCATTTATAGTAACTTGACTTGTAAGTCACTCCTGACAGTGGTCCAGAGCCAGTGACTCACAGTGGAATAAGGTCAATAACATCAGCATTCCTGGGAACTTGTTAGGGATCTAGAATCTCAGAATCCAGAACCTCAAATTTCAGGGGTTCCAAATCTACTCCCAACAGTACAGTTGTGCTATTTACGTTATAGGCATACAGTGAGTCTATAAAAATGTGTACTATTATATACTTAAGTATACCGTTCTTATTTATTTATTTATTTATTTATTTATTTGAGACAGAGTCCCATGTAGCTTAGGCTGGTCCCGAACTTGCTATGTTGGTGAGGCTGAGCTTGAGCTTTCAACTTTTCAGCATCCACCTCCCAAGTGCTAGGATTGCAGGCATAAGCCACCATGCCTGCTCAAGTATACATTTAATGTGTTACCTCCCATATCAACGGTCAGACATTTCTAGTTGACAAGATGGCTTGTTCTCTCTCCTAGTCAATAATCTCCTAGAGGTAGTCACCAGCCTTATTTCCTTTACTGTGAATTAGTCTGCCAGTGTTTCATGTTCTTGAACCTATAAGATGTTACTATACTTGCTTAATATTTCAAAATTCTACCTGTTTTCAAAATGCCTGGGTCACTTGCGTATGCATCACATTTGAGAAGTACCACAATGATGTGCTGATACTGGACTTTGACATCCACTGACATCTGGGTAGCACTCCCAGTGAATCTGACTTAATTAGCCTCTGTGAGGCTTGGACGTAGGATTAAGCAACATCCTCAAAGAATTCTAATTTGAGGCCTAAATTGGAAAATGCTGCTCACCGCCATATTTCCCGAGTTCTATGTGGCATATCTTTGCCTATCTCCCTACCCCATGCTGACAAAGTATAGCTTTTTTACCTCTCAGAAGGAAGCAGGACATCCCCATTGTGGATTTGCCTGATTTTCTGTTTTACTGCTGTTTCTCACCTTAACCTTCCCGAGAGCTTGGAGGAGATGCGCTTAAGCTATTTGGTAGCTATTATTTATCATTAGCCCATAGGAGCAATGATGTGCTAGTGCTGGCTCATACAGGCTTGTGATGGAAAAATGTGTGATCCCTCCATCCTCAGCTATGCATTCAGGGTATCATTTTGGCAGCTTGAACTTGACTGCAGTAGGAGTATTTAACCTTAGAAGTGTGCAAATACCACCAGCCAGGTCTTATTTCATTCTCCACCTCTTCCTAGGGAGCTGGATTTCCCCCATTACTCCCTATAGGTAAACACTGCTGAGGAGGGCTTGTACTTGCCCAGTTTCACTTTTGTTAGCCTTTAATTTACCATTTGTCAGGCTACAATATGTGTAAGTAATGCTGGTGATGCTTGCAGTCATCTGTGAGTTGTAAGAAGATGAATGAGATTGTTGTGCTTTGTTCATCCAGCTTGGTTAGAAACCCCTAGAAGCCTCTTTCCAGTAGTTACTACTAACTGGTTTTGCTTAGAGTTCTACACAAGGTTGTGCCTGGTACTTGGAAAGGGAGTAGATAGCTTTCATTATTGCATCTTCCTCAAGGCTTATCACTGAATCTAGTACCTTCTTGGAGTTGCCAGCCATATATGTATGATTTATTTAATTTCTATTGATTACTGAGTTCTAGGAGTACTAATGTAAGACTTTCAGAAGACATTGTCTATGTAGCCCTACAAGGCAGCAGTCATCCAGGGCTAGTAGTTCTCTGCAGTTAGAGGAGACCCTGGAAGCAGAGACATTTCTGAATTCTGGCTCCTCTGCTCCTCTGGCCATCATGTGTCAGTTATAATGCCTTTTACATTTCATGATCCTTATCTGAAAAACTACTGTTAAAATACTTCTGGGTGTGTGGTGGTTACTAAGATAAAATGACAAAGGAAGTATGTATCAACCAGACATAGTAAAACAGTATCTTGAGTTCAGCCCCAGGAGCCGATCCCAAGACAAGATTTGGGTATAAGTTATTTGAGAAATTGTTATTGAGTTAAGGTTTGTGCTTCCTCCTGATTCATGTTTAATTCTTAATCCTCACTGTATTGTAGTTAGGAGATAGAGGTAGGAGGCTCATGAGGCTGGATGAATGGGTTTACCTTTAGAAAACACAACCCATGGTGATATCTAGCTCTCTTTTAGTCTGGAACCCAGACTTCTGGCATTCTAGCCTCAAACTTCCAGTTCCAGAATTATAAGAAATAGTTATCAGTTTCTTATAAGTTAGCCAGTGTATGGTGGGCTAAGACAGAGGCTATCCCAGTGAATACTGGGCTGAGGGTATAGGGTGAAAAGGTGACGAAATGCATGTGTCTTTAACTCATTCTGACAAAATACTTGGCAAGAAGCAGCTTGAGGGAGGGGCTGCTTTATTTTGGCTCACAGAAGGCACAATCCATAATGGTGGGAACATGGCTCTGGAAATGGTTCTAGGCTATGTCAGCACAGGTATGAGGTGCTTGTTCACTTATTAGGCAACTAGTAATCATTCTGAGAAAGGGATTTGGCTAGAAGCAGGTGGGACTATAACCCATAAGATCCACCCATGGTGTTCTGATTCCTCTAACTAAGCGCCGCCTCCTAAAGATGCTGGGGCTTCCACAAACAGCTCTATCATCTGAGCACCGTGTAAACTTGATATAAACTACAGTCACTCGGAAGAGAGAAAATGGCCTTTAGACATTTTATTGGTTAATTATTGATGGGGGAATGGCCCAGCCCACTTGAGCACTGCTAGCCACGGATAGTTGGTACTGGGCTGTCTAAGAGAGCAAGTCAGTAAGCAGCACTCCTCTATGACCTCTGCTTTAGTTCCTATTTCCAGGTTCCTGCTTTGAATTCCTTCCTTGACTTTCCTGGATGATGGACTGTGATATGGAAGTGTAAAACTAAATAAACTCTTTCCTCCCCCAAGTTGCCTTTGGTCACAGTGGTTTATGACAGCAACAGAAAGCTAACTAGAATAAGCACCAAGTATTCAAATGCATGAGCTTAAGGAGGACATTTCACTACTACTAACAGGCATACAGTTCATCAACCTTGTTGTTCATTGGTATGCATGTATTTTCATGGTATCTGGGAAAAAGCTCAAGGATTTGTACACACCTGGTAAGGACTCAACTGCTAGGCTTGAACTTTAGTCACTGGTTATTAATAAACTACTGCTGCCAACATCCATAGGTATGAGCAGAGGAGGAGCCAATGGCTTGGGGGAACACTTGGTACAGAGCTGTGGATAGATGGTAGCTGTCAGAAGGATGTTGGGCATCTACGCAAGTACTGACATCTATAGTGCTCAATAAACTAGTAGTAGTTACACATGGAGAGTTATCCATCACAGAAACTAGTTCACCAAGAACTGGGAGAGAGGCAGGGTAGTTTAGCTAAAGGACTATTTGTTCATCTCCAAAGGCTTATCCCAGCTCTAATACCCCCAAACATCTTATGGCATATTTTCCTAAACAAACAAACAAACAAACATTTTAGTCCCCAAAGGTATTAAAGTATAAGAAACCCATGCGGTCTTCTCTTTTACTTTGGGAAAGGGTGCTGAACCCTTTCAACTCTTCTGAGATAAAGGACAGGTTTATTTAGAAGCAGAGACTCAGTATAAAGATCCCGGGGAAGGAGCAGTTAATAGATCTCTGTGGGGACTTAGCCTAGTCACTGTGTTCCTTGCCATTTGAGTGGTCATTGAACAGAGCACAGTCTCCCTGAGTCAGCACTGAGGAGATGGATCTGCTGCCCGGTGATGAGAGATGAGGCCCAGTGTTCTGCAGAGGGGTTATTACAGATGCTCAAATCTACATGCAAGCAGCCAAGACTTCTATCGACAAATAGAGCAGGGGTTGCTGATGGCTTTACCGTGGATCTGAGGTTCATTGCAAGGTTTAATGTTATTGCAGGCTTTTCTTGTCTTCTCAGCACTGCAGTGACTTGTGTGACGACCAATTGACTCTCATGGAATAGCTTAGACACACTGATGTCAATCAGCCAATTCTGGTCTTCAACAGTGTGGTAGCCACTGCCTGATTCATTTCCATCAGTGCCATTCTGTGGCCCATAGACTGTGAGCTGGGTTGAGAGGGACCTAGTGGAAATCTAGCACATTTCTAGGAGGTTGTTTCCACAGAACATTAGCAAAGAGAGAAAGAGTTGCACTGAATGTGGGCGGCACCATCTCTTGAACTGGAGGGAAATGGAGAAAGGCTACTAACATAGGCCTTTCTTCCCTCTGCCCCTCTCTCCTTGCCATCCAGGACAATGTGCTCTGTGTTTCTGGGTCCTCTGCACAATACTAAAAGACTAAAAGTACCACAAAAGACTAAAACCAGCAAACTCAGGAGCCAAATAAGTTTTTCTTCCCTGAAGTTGTTTTGCTAAGGAATCTTGTCATAGGGACAAAATCTGACCAATACCTAGCCATGCTTCCTTGTCATCAAATCTAAGAGGCAGTTATGTAAATTAGCAGAGGGGGATTTTTTGCTTCAGCATGCCTACTGTGTTCTGAATTGCATTCTACCCACTTATAAGGCACTGGTCTTGTGATATTGAGCTAATTTATAGTTTGGCGGATATTTAAGTAGAAGACTTTGGAGCTCCAAAAAATAGAGTGGACATTGAGAACCTTAAAGAGCTCTTCTTCAGGGCTGGTGAGATGGCTCCATGGTAAAGAGCACTTGTCATTCTTGCAGAAGACCCAGGTTCAACTTCCACCACCCACATGGTGGCTCATAACCATCTGTAACTCCAATTTCAGGGGATCTGATGGCCTCTCTGACCTCCACAGGCACCAAGTACATACATGGTAAACAGACATTCATGCAGGCAAAACACTAGCAATGAATAAATCTGGTTTTTGAAAGTTAAAGATGTCTCTGGATAATTAGGTTACCCAATGTAAGTTCCATAGTTTCCCATCAGAGCAAATGATTTATAGGGTGTATATTTCAAGACGAAATGTGGAACTCTAGCAACTAAACACTCTCAGAATGATGTAAATGTAAATTAGTCCTGCCAGGTTTTGTGTTTTAAATTGTAGCACACAATTTTTATATTTTAGGATCATTCTACTTATAGAGAGAAATAGCTATGTATTTTTTTTTTAAAGACAGGCTTCTCTGTGTATCCCTGGCTGTTCTGAAACTCATTTTGTAGACCAGGCTAGCCTTGAACTCAGAGATTCACCTGCCTCTCTCTGTCTTCTGAGTCTGGGGAGCAAAGGTGTGCACCACCACTACTGCCCAGCTCTACAACGCCTTTCTTCCCTCGTAAATTTAGAAAAATCCAGAGTCTGCCAGAATTCATTCTTAACAATCTAGACTCAGGTACTTTAGAATTTAGATGACTGCAGGCTAAGAAATATAAAATTCTTCAAAATTCTTATTTAAGTTTTGTATGCATTTAGTATTTCCTAGTTTTAATTTTTAGAAAGAGATTGGTGAAGTGACTTAGAAAATAAAAGTGGTAAGAAAATTAAAGACAGGAAATAATCAATTATCTTTTCCTTCTGTTTGAAGATTCTGTTTGCTCAATCCAGTATCAGGTTGCACTTTAACAAAACCATAAAACTTCAGAATATTCACAAAAATCATGTGGCTTCTAAATTATATATATATATATATATATATATATATATATATATATATATGTGTGTGTGTGTGTGTGTGTGTGTGTGTGTGTGTGTGTGTGTGAGAGAGAGAGAGAGAGAGAGAGAGAGAGAGAGAGAGAGAGAGAGAGAGAGAGAGAGAGAAAGAAAGAAAGAGAAATTGTTTTACTATAAGCCAATTCAAGGTCATTGAATACATTGACTATTATAAGCATGGATCACAAAGTAAATTTTGGTCTTTTAAAAAGCAGTATGTATTCATGTATGACCTAAACATATTCATATAAGCAAATAGCAATAGTGTACTATCAATGACACCAGCAATGAAGCACCCAAATAATAAAGCCCTGACCTTGTGTGAGCCATAAACTCTAAATCACAGCAAAGGTAAAGAGGGAAACTAGGTTGGTTATGATAAATGAACAAATAGCAGTTACACTGGAGAAGCCAATTGTTCCTTTTATGCTATTTCATTTTCTAAGTGTAGCATTTCATTTCCTCAAGCTAAAGGACCTATGTCTGTGTTTGTATCCTATACTTAGGAAGTACACAATGAATAGCTGCAGACTGACTGGACTCTTGTGAATTCAGATGCTTTCATTAACTTATCTCCCAGAACAAATGTATTCATGCGTTTGCAAGTGCTTTTGCTGCGTTATATTGTATGTGTAAGGTGCTTGGCTCACCTAAATTGCTCCTTTGATAAGAACTCCAAATAGATACATTTTTAGTGGTAAGACAATTTATCTTGTAAGATAGATTGGGAAATGAAACCAAGTGAGGTAAATGCAGGAGCTTCCAGCAGTCATACAAAGGATACTTTAAAACACTTTGATTGATGACAATTGCACATTTTTCTTGTTATAGCATAGCATGAAGCATTTTGACATGTATGGATTGGGTAATGTTTATGACAGGACTGACACAGCTCTTTCCTCAAATATTTCCTTCGTGACGAACACATTCACAGCTAATTTTTTACAATGTTTTTATTGATTCTTTGAAAGTTTCTAATATGTACAGTGAATCTTGGCCATACTACCCTGATTGGTCCCCTCTAACTCCCCACAAGCTTCCCAAAAACAGCTTTCTTCCAACTTTCCTTCCTTCATTCCTTTGTTCCTTCATTTCTTTGTTCCTTCCTTCATATTTATTTATTTTTATTAACCTACTAAGTCTAACTATTGTTGTCCATATGTACATGACTGTGGGGTAATTCACTGAAGCATTTGAAACCACCCAGTGACCACCCCTAAAAAAGAAGAGTGACTCTGTCTTCCCCAGCAGTCATTAGCTGTCAGTAGCTCCTGAGCCGGGGTAGGGCCTTCGGAGCCCCCATCCATTCTGGCATTTTAACCTGCTTGATCTTGTGTGGGTCTTGTGAAGGCCATGTGTTGTTTGTTAGTTTTGTTTTTGTAGTTCATTGAAAGAAATGTCTAGAGGAGATAGCTGACACACAGCAGCATGGCTGGTTTCTGTTGGTGTATGGGGTGGTGGTGGGAGGGTGCAGGTATTATCAGGGAAGGTGAATATACATTCATAGATTTCTCAGCCTGGAATATCACACAAGTTCCAAGTTCTAGTTGAGGTGTGAGATTCTCTTACCTGTGCCGCTTCTTACAGTCCCAAAAGAAGGTGTCGGGGAAGCTAATGAATACTGTATTTCATCCGTTACTGGAAAGGGGAAACTGTGCCTTGCCTGGATGAAGCCTTAGCCAGTGCACTAAGAACCTCTTCCCAGGGACACACTCTACAATGGCAGGTGACTGTGGGGAGATATATGCTTGTCACCTGTTTGTTGATGTGGCCAGATCTTTTTCAGGAAGGAGACTCTCATCTTCGTATTCCTCTTACAGTCTCCTTCACTCTCCCCCTTTAATTCTTTTTTCTATTTTTTAATCTAAATTAGAAACAAGAT
Organism: Cricetulus griseus; assembly: GCF_003668045.3. Taxonomy (NCBI): domain Eukaryota; kingdom Metazoa; phylum Chordata; class Mammalia; order Rodentia; family Cricetidae; genus Cricetulus; species Cricetulus griseus. Next base: position 212,874,023 of record NC_048597.1, read on the forward strand.
TGTTTTACAGGTCAATCCCAAGTTCCCTCTTCCTCCCCTCCTCCCCCCCAACTAACTCCCTATCCCCTCCCTTTTCTGCTCCCCACGGAGGGTGAGGCCTTCCATGGGGGGGGTCTTCAGAGTCTGTCATATCATTTGGAGAAGGACCTAGACCCTCCCCCATGTGTCTAGGCTGAGGGAGTATCCCTCTATGTGGAATGGGATTTTGAAGTCCATTCCTTTGCTAGGGATAAATACTGATCTACTATCAGAGGCCCCATAGATTAACCCAGACCTCCAAACTGGCATCCTCATTCATGGGGTCTGGATCAGTCCTATATTGGTTTCCCAGCTATCAGTCTGGGGTCCATGAGCTTCCTCTTGTTCAGGTCAGCTGTTTCTGTGGGTTTCACCAGCCTGGTCTTGACCCCTTTGCTCATCACTCCTCCCTCTCTGCAACTGAATTCCAGTTCAGTTGAGTGTTTAGCTGTGGGTGTCTGCTTCTACTTCCATCAGCCACTGGATGAAGGCTCCAGGATGGCATTTAAGGTAATCATCAATCTCATTATCAGGGGAGGACATTTAAGGTAGCCTCTCCACTATTGCTTAGATTGTTAGTGTAGATCTCTGGACATTTCAATAGTGCCTGATTTCTCTTTAAACCTATAATGGCTCCCTCTATTATGGAATCTCTTATCTTGCTCTCTTCTATTCTTCCCCGACTCAACCTTCCAATTCCCTCATGTCCTCCTCACCCCTCCTCTTCTCCTCTTCTCATTCTCCTAGCTCCCTCTCCCCTCCCCCCATGCTTCCAATTTTCTCAGGAGATCTTGACACTTTCCCCTTCTCTGGGGGACCATATATGTCTCTCTCAGGGTCCTCCTTGTTTCCTAGCTTCTCTGGCGGAATGGATTGTAGGCTGGTAATCCTTTGCTCTATGTCTAAAATCCATATATGAGTGAATACATACCACATTTGTCTTTTTGTGACTGAGTTACCTTGCTCAGGATGGTTTCTTCTAGTTCCATCCATTTGCCTGCAAATTTCAAGATTCCATTTTTTTTTTCTGGCGAGTAGTACTCCATTGTGTAAATGTACCACATTTTCTCTATCCATTCTTCAGTTGAGGGGCATCTAGGTTGCTTCCAGGTTCTGGCTATTACAAATAATTCTGCTATGGACATAGTTGAAGAGCATATGTCCTTGTTGTATGAATGTCCATCTTTTGGGTATATGCCTAAGAGTGGAATTGCTGGATCTTGTGGTAGACTGATTCCCATTTTCCTGAGGAATCTCCACACTGATTTCCAAAGTGGCTGTATGAGTTGGCACTTCCACCAGCAGTGGAGGAGTGTTCCCCTTTCTCCACATCCTTTCTAGCATAAGCTGTCGTTGGTGTTTTTGATTTTAGCCATTCTGACAGGAGTAAGATGGTATCTCAGAGTTGTTTTGATTTGCATTTCCCTTCTCCTTTAATTCTAATATTCCAATGTTATTGCTTAGAAAAAATGGAATGCAGTTGCAGAGAGGGATGAGTGATGAGCAAAGGAATCAAGACCAGGCTGGAGAAACCCACAGAAACAGCTGACCTGAACAAGGGAATACTCATGGGCCCCAAACTGATAGCTGGGAAACCAGCATAGGACTGTTCCAGATGCCCTGAATGAGGAAGTCAGTTTGGAGGTCTGGCTAATCTATGGTGCTTCTGGTAGTGGATCAGTATTTATCCCTATAATACACGAATGAACTTTGGGAGCCCAGTCCACACAGAGGGATACTCTCTCAGCCTAGACACACTGGAGTAGGTCTAGGCCCTGCTCCAAATGATATGACAGACTCTGAAGATCCCCTACGGAAGGCCTCACCCTCCCTGGGGAGCAGAAAGGGGGTGGGGTCAGTGGGGACAAGGGAGGAGAGGAAGAGGGAACTGGGATTGACATGTAAAAGAAGCTTGGTTCTAATTTAAATAAAAGGAAAATAATCCATTTGTAGCTGACTTGCACTTAGAGAAAAGTATGAGGGAAGTTTCACCTAAAGTGGGCTTGGTAAGAATAGTATTTTCATTGAATACTTTAGTGTCTGTTTCTTTGTGTTTTTCTATATGGTTCCCTGCATCACCAGTGCATTCCTCTGAGCTTGGCTTACTTATGTTTCCTCTTGGGCATGGGGCAGCCCCAGTCCAGACAGAATTTTCAGACAGTCGCCTCAGAGAGGGCTCTAGAGGACACTTGAGAGTCTCTCTTCCCATCTTATGTCCCCTTAACACCTTCTGTGTCTTGAGAAAACAAAACCCCAAATGTTTCCTTCCCTTGTAGTCTCAGACCATAGTCTACACAGTGTGAACCTTTGGAGGGCAAGTAGGTTAGGGGCATTTTAACAGTTTTCTTTTGGGTTTTCATCATTGATTTGTTTCTCTGTAACCCAAACATTTAAAAATCAACCACAGACATACTGTTAAAAACCTGAAATTTTACGAAAATCTTCCTTTTACTTCAGACTGTTTCCTGGAGTGTTAACATCCGGGCCAGTTAATTGGGAAGCTTGAGCAAGGCTTAAAGGGTAGAATGTTACTATTTCACAGGAAAAGGAATGGTAGAAAGTTCTTGCAGGTTTTTTTTTTTTTTCTGAATGTGACAGATTTTTTTTCCACTTTGCAGTCTAAGTCATCCCCTGTCCCAACTGCATCATGTGTAAATGTTAGTTAGCATCTTTTACCTGTGTATTCTGCCCAATCACTGGATGTTTCAGTGGCTTCAATTTCTGACTTGTACTTAGTATTTTGTGATTATGAGCCAGGCTGTGTAGGATACTTATCCTTACAGAGTGCCATTTCCTCATAACCTGGCATGTTTGTTGCGTGCATTCTATCTACACAAGGCAGGCATATCTGTGCATACACAAACAACTTTAAAACCCCCTGTATACTCAAGCATTAGAATGTTGGGTCTCTTCCTTAATTTCATTTCTTTATACAACCCTTCGGACAGTGACATGTATAAAACCACCTCCATCTTTGTAGAGGGGTCACCTTTCATTTCCTTTTTATAGGTGTGTAGCTGTGGTGTAGGCATTCATGCCCTGGAGAAACAGCAAACATAATTTACTCTGGATATAAGACAAACAGAGGGTGGAGCCAGCCACAAGGAGATTTCTTGTGATTTTACCCAGGAGTTGAGACTGGTAGGAACATAAGATGCCTGTGGGAAATGCTTGCAATCCCTCATCCTCAGAGTGAAGGATTGGACATCTAGGGATCACCAATGTAAATCCTGGGTGTCAGTGAGTGAGTCAGTGACCCACGCTGTGAGTCAGTGAAAGTCAGCTTACAAAAAGGAGTGGTCTAGTTTGACCCATAGCTTTGAAAGTTTCATCCCATGGTCACTTGGCCCTATTACTCTTGGACTTATGGGTAGCAAGCCCATTCTGACAAGAAAGGGTGGTATTGCATCATCTGCTCTCTTCATGCCCAAGCCACCAAAAGAAAAAGGAGGGGCCAGGGCTCAGCTGTCCCCTCAAGAGCTTACCCCAGTGAGTGAGAAACTTCTTTTAAGGCCCTACTACTCCAGTTTTCTGTCACCCCAGTTGTGCCAAGCTGGGTCCTAAGCCTTTCACATATGGACTGTTGGGAGACTTCTGGGGTGAGGACTGTTGTCCTCCTTCAAGTGGGAGGCAGAGACCCCTCACTTATCATTCAGGGCTTTAACAACAGCACTGTAAAAACCCATTCTTTCCTCTGTGAGTCTCCTGCAGGGTGTCTTCCCTGCTCATGAAATCTCCTCTTGAACTTGGCTGGTTTTCTTGACTTGAAGACTCAGAGTTGAAAGGGTCATGTATAAGCCACATCATCCAACCCCAAGAGCCTAATTTAAATTGGACTAGCAGTTCCTTCCAGCAGGAGAGCCTTTGCCACCCCCTCAGAGGCTCCCATTTCAATTGATGCTTTCAAAGCCACTGCTAAAACTTAGTGATGTAATGTTCCTTTTGAAGGATGCCATTCCTGTGTGTCTCTTCTGCATCCCTTTTGTACAGTCTGAGATGATAACAGGCAGACTGACCTGGCCCTATTAGCATAGTGCGGGGGAGGAGGGAGCAGGCAGACACCTTTTCCTGACAGTGGTGACTGTAATAAATCAGGTCATTCTCAGTTGGCCCTCTTCTCATTAGAGTAAGGGAAGAATGATGCTGCTTTGGTGTTCCCTCTCAGCTAAATCTCCCTCTAGATGAGCAGCTCATCTGTCAGAGTCGTTTAAGCTTGGAGTCCTCTAGTGAGGAGAGATTGGGAAGTTGTCTTGTATGTGAGTTAGATGAATGCTTGTGTGAGTTATCTATATATGTATATACTTACTGTGTATGGGCATATGCATATATTAATCTCTGTGCATATACATGCAAGTATATGCATGAACAGATACACATGTGTGTACACAGAAGCATACACAGAGTTGATTTATAAGGTGTAATTGTGAAAGAGAGCAGAAGCTGAGGACTTTTATAAACCCCTTGTTTAGAGAAACAGTGAGCTGTATGATGACCTGAGGACAGAAAGTTCTGCCAAAATCAAGTGTGTTCTCATCCTAAAACTGATACGTGTTCAATGGGATGATTTCTTTCTAAATAGCCCATTTCTTCCATAATGGATTTTAATGGCAGACCTTCCCCTGTGTGTTTACATGGGGGCATCTCCAATGAAGCTGGTCATCATGGTGAATAGAGATCAGCCGGTCCAGTTTTTCAGTTTTAGGTAACATGCTTTGAGTAGTCAAGGTAAGGATCCCAGAAGTGTTGATTTTGTTCATCTGTGCTATTTTTGTAGAGTAAAAAAGATCAATGTTATACTTGGTGCACCATCTTTTTAACTAAGAAATTTTTCACATATTTGTTGTGTATTAGTATATGCCTTGATCACAAATGTATGTAGGAACATTTGGACGTGTGTGTGTGTGTGTGTGTGTGTGTGTGTGTGTGTGTGTGTGTGTGTGTAAAATGCTTGAAGTGTCCTTGATCTCTTTCCACTTTATTTATTGAGGGAGAATCTCTCCCTGAACACAGAGCTTTCCAATTTGACTAGTCAGGCTAGCCAGCTTGTCCTGGGGACCCCTTGTCTCTCCCTTCCTGGTGCTGAGATTACAGGTGGCCACTATGCCTGCCTGGATTTATATAGGTTCTGGGGATCTGAATTCTGGCTAGCACCAGCAGATACTTTATCCACTGAGCTATTCCGTAGGCCCCAGTAAATGCTTCTAGCATCTTTTCTTTTCTCAGGTAATTGCTAAGTGGATATAGAGATGAAAGGAAATTGACACAACTTCATGCCTACTCATTCCTTCTTAAAGCCTGGCAAAACATTGTGTCCAGATTTCTTTGTAGTCAGTTACCCCATGGTGAGAAGTTGGTCAGCACACTGGACCTATAGCATGAATGCTAGAGTCAAACTGCATGGGAAGGAATGCCAGCTTTGCCAGCAGCCCCACTGTGAGACTTTAAGAAAAGTGCTTAACCTTGATCCTCAGCCTAATGTCTCATCTTGAGGGTTCTGATATTGTAGCATCTGTTATTTAGAGCTCTACGGAAGAGTAGGTTGGTACAGACACAGTGCTCAGACCCATGCCTGGTCTGTTCTAGAGGCTGCAAACTGTCCCGCGCGCTCTGTATTTCTCGCCAGCAAGAAATCACACACGGGACACTCGGATCCTTCTGCAGACAAGCTTTAATGCATCTTGAGAGTGAAAGAGCATGAGCTTCCCAGAGCGGAGACACTAAACCAAGAAAACCATCCCTTATAAAGGCTGGCCAGCCGCCTGGGACGTGTTACCCTATGAATGGCTTCAGCTCCTCAGGCCAAAATGAGCCACGGGATAGGCAGAGATCAAAGGAATGGAAATTACCCAGCGCCTGTGAAGTAATTTACATCTTGGTGTCTTCAGGCACCTATTATTGTAATGGATAATGCAGGAACCGGCTTCCTACATATCCCCCTTTTTTATTAATTAATGAAAAGGCTTTATATTTTTACAAGCAAATAGGTCACCCATATGTTGAGGGATAGAGGTAGAGGTTGAACCTTCCCAAAATCAAACATTAAGACTGTGTACAAGAGTCGCCATCAGGCTGTTAGCTTGACCCGAAGCGCTCTTGACCTGTCCTCTGCCGTTTTTCTGGGAAAGGGAGTCTCAGGGCAGGTAACCCTTATGCAGGTCAACGTACCTCCCAGAGAAGCCTGCATAATAGGCAACTCTGTGCGATGCCTTTGCTCAGCATCCCTCATTGGGGCTGCTCAAACCAGACACTCTACCCTGTGCAATGAGCCTAGGCTCCGGGTGTGCAAGAGCTGTCTGGCCGGCGGCCTATTGCTTAAGCATAGTTAGCCAAAATATAAGCGCTTGGGCGGTCTCTTGGTTTGAGCCCTGGAGCTTACATGCCAGCCAAAAGTAACAGCAATCCGCAAGCGGCTGCATCAAACAATCCCACCCCCACCTAGATAACAGCAATCCGCAAACGGCTGCATCAAACAATCCCACCCCCACCCCTTAAGCAGTGACAATCTCTCCGCCAAGGGCAGGAGTTAATCTGGATAACAATAGCGGCTCTCAATTCCTGGGGAGAGGGTGGAGTTTCGACTTTTGAAGGTCTGAAGGGGCTCTTCGGGTTGAGTCTTTCTGGGATCCACAGGGGATTTTCTTCATCCTGTGAGAAAACACAATATCGCTCCCCTGGATCTTATGAGAATAGGATCCGGGCCTCTCCAAAGATCAGTTAAGATATCTTTCCATTTTACCATTTCCTTTTGGCCTTTTAGGTTTTGAGGTGAGACGCTTGGCCCGAGCGTCAATGTTTATGAGGCTTTAAAGCCCCAGGCATTCCAGGCCTTTAAGAAGTGTTGAATAGCAGGCACGGCCTTTTCCCCTATCAAAGACTGGGAAAGCCATCTGCAATTTTCTCCGCTCCTCTGATGGTAAGAAGGAGTCGGTACCAAATTTTTGTTCTAACTCGTATAATGGGGGTGCTGATGGAAGCACACCCGCTGGATTAATAGGCGATGGCCTCATATTTGCCTTTATTCTTGGCAGCCGATATCTACTGGGGTGGTATCGTGCTGCCTCTTTCTCTAGCTCTGTTTCCTTGCTAGAGTCTAAAATCTCAGAGTCTGAGCTGTTCAGCTCCAAGGCCTCTAGTTTCATTGTAGGGCAGAGGCTAGGTTCCGAGTCCTCATCTCTCCTAAATTTACCGGGGTGTGACCGGCCATTCCCCATTCTCTCTCCCTCCTTCTCTGTCTCTCCCTCATCCAGCTGAGCTGTTCCTTCCAAAACCCCATCTCTTGAGCTTTTAGAGTCATTAGAGCTATCAAGATTTAAAGCTTTAAACTTATTTACAGAATCATCTAACAAATTATTCACTCCCTTGTCAGTAGACATCCCAGGAGGTCCTTTTTTCTTATTTATTGCTGTTTCTCTTAACAAATTATTCACTCCCTTGTCACTAGACATCCCTGGAGGTCCTTTTTTCTTATACACTCCCTTGTCAGTAGACATCCCGGGAGGTCCTTTTTTCTTATATTTTATTGTTAGGCGCGCCCCATCTCTCACCATATTCGGTTTCTGATATGTAATTCTGGACTTCTTTAAGATTGTTACAACAGTGAGAAAAGTCAAAATAGCTCCTAGTAAAAGCATAGAAGCCTCTATATTAACCTCCCAAAATAGCAACATTCCCAAGCCAAAGTCCAGAAAAAACATACCTCTCCGAATTTACCACCCTGCAGTTCTGAATCCGCCTTGTAGCCAAGGGGTCTCCGCGGTGCCAGAGATGTTCATATGTTCCCGGGTTTCGGCACCAGATGTCCCGCGCGCGCTCTGTATTTCTCGCCGGCAAGAAATCATACGCAGGACACTCGGATCCTTCTGCAGACAAGCTTTAATGCATCTTGAGAGTGAAAGAGCATAAGCTTCCCAGAGCGGAGACACTAAACCAAGAAAACCATCCCTTATAAAGGCTGGCCAGCCGCCTGGGACGTGTTACCCTATGAATGGCTTCAGCTCCTCAGGCCAAAATGAGCCACGGGATAGGCAGAGATCAAAGGAATGGAAATTACCCAGCGCCTGTGAAGTAATTTACATCTTGGTGTCTTCAGGCACCTATTATTGTAATGGATAATGCAGGAACCGGCTTCCTACAGCAAACATGATAGATCTCATTGTTACTGTTTCTATTGATACAATTACACCAGTTCTCACTGGGTAAAAATTAATACCCTCCCTATTTCCTACTTCTCTTAAATATTCTCTGGGAGAATATGAGCAATTTAGTCCACACAACACAGGGTGAATAGAACTTTGAAATGACAGATCAACTTTGAGGTCCCTAAAAGTCTTCTGAGAATCTCCAGGTTTTCTTTTCTCACCCGAATTCAGGGTTTAGCTTTGGAGGTGGCCGTCATACCACTAACCAGCCATATAGAATTGCTTTTCTCTGAGCCATCAGAAGGACAATGAGTCTGTGCTAAGTCACACTCTGCTGTTCCTACTGGGAATTTTGAAGTCATCAGTGAGTTGAGGAGTATTGAGTACATTGATGGGAAGTGACATGAGGCTGACCCTGGGTATAGATCTTTATCACAACTCAAGCATTTGGAAACACATACAGCACCTTGCAAATGGGTTCTTAAAACTTCACTCACAAGAAATCACATGGCTTCCATGCTCACCTCACCTTCCAACGCACAGGAGAAAACTGGAAGCTCAGGCAGGATTACATGTTAGTCAGATCCATGTATGTGTGCGTTGTGGGAAGGCTTTCTTTGACACCTGAGATTTCAGAATACTACATTGGTAAGCCTTTTGGGAACATCTGACCCAACCTTCCCACACACAGAGGAGGAAAAACTGATTGTCAGATGGTCAGGGCTGAGAATCACTTGGCAGCTTCTCTCTGGGTATGGTAATGGAAAGTTTCTAGATTGAATTACCATTAGTCCACTATGAGTGGCACCACTGGAGAGGCTGGAGTCCTGGACTGAATAAAAAGGAGATGCAAGTAGAATAGCAGCCTTCATCTTACTCTGACTCTTGTTAGCAGGGACAATGTGACTAGCTGTCATACCCTGTGCTGCCGTGACTTCAGTCCATGGCATACTGTACCTTCAAGCTGTGAGCTCCTGAAAAAAGATTTCTTTAAGTTGCTTCTGTCAGGTAATTTGTCACAGAAAGAAGATAGATATTCAATACAAAGAACTCTAGGAAACATGAATGGCTTACTCAAGGTCAACAGAGAGAATTAAATGCAAGAAACTCCAGTCACCTCTGGTCTGGCCTAAAATTGCCATTAAGATCAGAATCCTATGTATCACTTGTCCTCTGTTCTTTGAAATCTGCTACCAGGTCTTGGTCTCACCTGATTCCTGACACTGTTTGCAGACTATTCTTAGACATAAGAACTATGAGAGGCAGCTTCATACGATACCCAGTGTTTTTCTTCTTTTCCTTTTGGAACTCTAACAGGCGAGACCAGGGCTCTCTGCTCTCAATAACTCCATCTATTTATTTTAAGGGAAATGAGTGGTCACTGGGGATTGCTGTTTGTCCCATCTCTGTGCATTTCCAAGAAATGTCTGCTCTTCATGCAAGGTTGAGCCTCCAAGTTGGCCATGTTGGGGGATTCATCAGAAGTGAAGCTGTAGACTTTCCTGTCTCTGTTGTATTTATTGCTAGCAATGGGACCTTGATGTATGCCTCTCAGCATTCTCACTAGCTTCAAAGATCCCAAGAGAACAGACTTGACCATGCTCTGAGATGCTAGGCATTTTTCTTTTCTTTTTTTTCTTTGTTTTCAACCCTGAGGTGTGAAGATCAGAAGTTTCTTTAATCCTAGCTTTGTCCTTGGTTGTCATGTACTTTTTCTTTTCTTAAATGTCACCTCCCTTTGGCCACCTCTCATCCATGTATTCATCCAAGTGTTCCTCTAAAACCATTAACAACACTTGTCCCAAGTGCTAAACCAGAGCTAAATACAAAGGGAGCAAGGCAAATCACACCTATTCCTGGAAGAATAAGAAACAACAGAGATTATTGGACTACAGAAAATAACTCATTCTAGAGAGGTCTGCCTATCAGGAACTTTAATAGGAGTTCAGCTAAGTGAGCATGACCTACCACAGTGATTGAGAAGTTTGGCATGGGGGGAGACGGCTTTGCACGTGATCCTCTTGGTGTTTATTCCCCTGCCAGGACTTCTGGTTGACTGCATCCAACTGGAAACCCAAGGGCAAAGGTGTCACTGAAATGTCCTAGATGGGTGGGTTCCACATCCAGGGAGTATAGAAAAAACTGGAGAGTCAATGGGAGAGGCAAGGAAAATGCCCAGAACATTAGGATTTTATAAATGAATCCCAATAACCCACTGTGTCTGAAAGGAAGACATTTTAGTTTATAAGAAAAGGGATTGCCTATGGTTGTGGTGGTGCATGCCAGTAGGATTTGCTGAAGGAGGCAGAGGCAGGATGATCAAGAAAAGGGATTACTGTTTTCTCCTCAAAGCTTAATGTAGAGGCTGAGGGCTTTGGATCCAATGATGCCTTAGACAATCAGATGAGTAGTCAATAAGCCATGGTTCCATGGTGTAAGAAAGATAATTTCAAATGCTTTCCCATTCCTTCTGTGGAGACATGGAATTATTTTCCCTTTCATATGACCTGGATATAATTCATTTGGTCTGTTTTGGATTTAAAAGAAGAAGAAAAAAACCTTAGCAGATGTGAAATTCTAGCACTTCCAAGTCTACATTTAAAGAGTATCTTGCAGATTATGTCTTAGGAAAGATTTTCTTGGGAAACTTGATCTCTATATAAGAAATTCAGCTATCTGAAGACTACCATCTTGGCACTTGAATTTACAGACAAGGCTAAGCCTCATAGTTTAGGCATCACTAACAAGTGGACAAACTTAGGACAAAATCTCTTGACCAGTCTAGCTGCCATATGGGGCAGAAGAACCATTAGCAGAGCCCTTCTAAAATTCCTGACCTCTAAAAATTTCAAGATACAACAAGCAAGCTGCTGTTTTATTCCATTCTGTTTTGGGTGAAGTTTTAAAAGCAGCACTATGCAATTGTAATATGTTCTAACTCTCTCAAATGAATGATTTCCACCCCTCCTATACCCCCATTTTTAATGGTAAGTAACACCAACTACCATTAACCTGCTCCTACATATATGCGAGCATACAGCTTTAACTTTCTGATTATGTGAACAATAATCTGCAAAGACCATTGGCTCTAATGTGGAACTGTTGAACTCCAGGGGCATTTTGGTTTATAGAAGTA